>NW_028292579.1:15769701-16096459 GCF_029948245.1 Actinia tenebrosa
AAGGAATGAATGACAGCAGCAGAAATATTATTAAAATATTCTTCCGTTTCGGATGGTCAAGAGCCATGAAATAGGAAGACGTAATGGCCAAAAATTACGGTGAACAAATTACAAATCAGTTGCACCCGAGCTAGCGCACTCTTTGTAATCCTTTTCTTTCAGATTTTTCCATATATTTTAGTATAAAAAAAACAAAAATTTCCAATGGTTTAGCATCAGGTACATGTCCTCTTAGTACAATAATATGAGGTCAACATTGGTAAAAAGTGTTATGCACCCATCGACTGGGCCTTATAGGTACATAATTAAACCCTTTGCTCACTTTTCACAGGCTTCCTGACACCTCGTTTTGCAGTGGACGTTATTATGTGTAACTATTTCAGAACGGCTGGATGCGCAAATACCATGTGGACAAATTGGCACAGTTTTTTCAGCTGTAAAATTTACATAGATACTTTATTGAAGGTTATAGTGGAAGAAGGGTAATTAATCGTATTGCAGATATTATCCACAACTAATAGACCCCAAAGAGCAAACTCTTTTTGTGATGGGATATAAGCGCACTAAGGATATTCTGTAAGTAGAAGAGAACTCAGGCTCAGGGTGAGTGAAACTTTGGAGGTAACTGAATGTTATAAAACTGATATATAATTCATTGATCTAACAGTGTCCACCTGATCCATCCATGCTTCCAAATTCATCCTATCCATGAATTTCATCAATCATCTATCCAATTTCCCTATCATCAATCACCTTTCCAACCTGGAGACCCCGCGGATCTATATATCCATTTATTAATTCTATCATCCATCCAATCCACCTATATCTACTGTCTTATTGCCATCCATCTCATCCATGAATTGTCACCATTCTCCATCCATCTTATCCATCTCTCCATCCATCCATAATCCCTCTGATCACTCCATTAATTCTACCAAGTCCTTGCCATTATTACCATCCATACCATCATACACCCATACATGTATGATCATCCCAAACCATCCATTTTTCATCAATTAATTGATGAAAGACTGGATGGTTGGGATTAAGTTTTATTCTATTATCCATCCTTTAATGCAATTACTATCAAAAACACCCACTTACCCATTGCATCTCTACATCTGTCATGCCTTTCTTTAATATATATCCATCATTTTTTAAAGATTATGTGTACTTTAAACAGTGGAATTTTCGACATTTTTTACCTTTTTTGGAAACTTTTTTAGCATCTTGCAGATGGAGCATTAATCCTGTATATCGCTGTGTGCCCATGAAAGAAGCTTATTGCGATTACTAGCAATGAGGACACTGAGCACATGGAAAACCATGAATCTGGCACCACTATAGAGGTATTTATCAGTTCACTCACGTCCGTAGCCAGCACTGACAAGCAGACTATAATTTGTCCAAACTGTGGAATTTATTAATTAAACCTATGATCCCATCATCTTATATCCAAATCAATAGAAAAAAAACATATAGAAAAATTTAAAGGCAGAAAATGCTACAGTAAACATGACTTCTTTTGAGAGCATGAGAACAAAGTCATGTATATAGATCCCTAACTTAACGTAATACCTCTAAACTATTATATTTACAATTTAATGTCAGAGGGAATGCAGTTGTTAAATACTTGATGCGCCACATGCAAAGGACTGTAAATATTTGATTGCATTGCCCATACTGAAGCACACCACACACTCGACATTACATTTGACATCATTGTGACATCAATGATTACCACAGCACATGACCTTCATCTTCCAAATTCTGTTTATTTCCATTTCAAATTTTTTATCTTAATTTTTATGTTGTTAAGTGATAGAAATGCTCTTCCAAGGATCTTAGCTTAACAAAAGCAAATGATGAAAAAGTGGAGTGTCTAAGACCCAAATGTTTCAAAAAAACGTAATGGCAAAACTGAGCAAGATACCACATTCATGTCTAGAAAAAATGGAAAATTATTTCCAGACATGATATTTTTGCATTTATTTCTTAGTCTAGGACATTGCAAGATCCGAGTACAATTTGGATTTATGAATACCACTGATGTTTGAAAGTTTTTGAAATTCGACGAGCCTTTGTGCAATTGAGGACTTTCAAAACATAACAAGTATCTGGTATATATAAATTCAGAATTGTACGAAAAGATGTGCGATTTTTTTTTATAATACAGTCAACGAAATTGAGCAACTTATTTGGGACTCCACGGAGTACGATTTCAGGATTTAATTGTACTCCTCTTGTCCAATCAGAATTGTGTAATTTTGTTGAGTATATTAAAATAATATATTACAACAACGGTTTTTGGCAAATGCAAGATGACAATAGACAAAAAGGGGTCGACAGGGAAGAACTGAATCCTCATTAAGTCAACCGGCAATAAAATTATATCATCATGTCTAATCAAAGTTAAATTGTTTAATATTAGTAGTAATGAGATGATCATCTTAACTCCTCAGATTCAGGAGATTTCACTTAGGATTCTTTCTCAGATGTCCATGGGTACTGATTGGCAACGGCACAGGATTGTCCAGGTACACTATTTAGAAATATGGGTGCCATGTGCGGCATGCACTTCTATCCAAGTAGTGGAAACAAGTGGTGCATGAGGGTTAACTTCCTCAGTTTTTGACTATGTGCTGTTTGTTCCACTACTCCTAATGAAATGTGATTTAATTGAGATGAACAGCACCTTATTCGATCATTTATGAAGACGTTTAAATCATTAGATTTTTTTTATTTTTGAAGGAGGATTTTTCAGCTGGTAGATGTTTAGTGGAATCACTTAGAAGAGGACCAAAAATCTCCAGGTATACATTTGCAAATTATAATTGTATGTAACGAATTATTAAACAAAATTATAATCATAATGAAAATTTACAATATTCTTCTCTTTTTAATGAATGTAGTAAATGACTGCTCGTCATGAGTCTTTACTATAGCTCAGTGGTAGAGTATTCAATCCGGCTTCCGGAAGGTCATGAGTCCTACAATTTATCAGGGACTCTGATATTTTCAGTTTTTCTTTCAGCTAGTGACAAATGACCACAAATTATTCTATACTTTCTTCCTAGCTTATTAACCTATTCTCATCATTATTTATCTAGAAAGATTCTGAATTAATTGAATCTGAATGAATGTATCTAGCAGTTGTAGGCCGTTTGTCATAATGAGCCCAGTAAATGACCACTCATCAAGAGTCTTTCCTGTACTAGCTCAGTGGTAGAGCATCTGACCAGCATCCAGAAGGTCATGGGTTCAATTCCTATCAGGACTTGTATTTTTTTCAGAGTTTCCATTTCAGTGGTGACAAGTGACAAATCATTGTATGCTTCCTTCTCAGCTTATTAACCTATTATCAATTTTTTTTTTTTTTGGTAGGTGCTAGTGAATGCTTCATCACTGATAGCAAATCTAGCATTAGGAGAACAAGATCAGGTATTACCACATATAGAGCACTCAGATTATGCAACAGTCAACTATCTCTAATACCAGCTGATGTATGTTGGATGTTAGAAGCATTCATCTTCTACAGTTTACCAGCTATCCATGACTTCTGTCGGTTCATCCACCAGCTCACCTATCTACCCCACTAGCCATTCATCCATGGCCAAGAGATCCTACGTAGCAAGCAGTTAATGTAATGTATTCATGAAAAAAACTTACAATGAATCACACCTAATACAATAGTCATTACGAAAATAGAATACAATAAATTTCATAAATACATTACATCAACTGAGTGCTATGTAGGTTCTACCATTTATCCATCTGTTTGTTCATTCCTTTCAATTATACTCATTTTATATCTCCTTCCATAGATGTCTTTAAGAGATTGTCTAGAGGCCATGTGTAGCGTGATGTCATCACATGCAGAACACAATGATATACAGGTTAACCTATGAGAATATTAAATGCTTCTTGGAATACTTATTTTATCATAGACTATGATGGCTTCAAAAGCAGAAGATAATGTATTATCATTATATCGTTATCATTACTGACATCATTCTCATCACCATCATCATTTCATCATCATCTCTGTACAACATTTTCATCACCATCATCATCATCACTGGACATCTTTCTCAACACCATCATTATTTCATCATCATTATCATCACTAGACATCATTCTCATCATTATCGCTATCACTTATCATCATTGTAATGTTGTGACAGGGTTACAACAACGTCACAATCATTATCACTAACATTGTCATCATCATGATCATCATTATTATCATCATCATCCACCATCATATTAAATTCTCATCACCACCACCACCATCATCATCATCATCATCATCATCATCACCACCACCACCATAACCACCATCATCAAGTTAATTATTACCAATCCTCATTTACAGTACGTGTACGTCCTCACCTTAGGCTGGTTTTGATTCTTATGTGGCCATTAATTATGTATTTTTCTTTGATTTTAGACTCATGTTTCTAGAGCCTTGGCCAACTTTTCTACGTTTCATCAAAATTCAGCAATATTGGTATGAAAAACATTTTCTTGTGATATAACTGTAAACAAAAGAAGTGCTATCCATCTTTAATAATATAGTCATTAGTCTAATTATTGAATGCAAAAAACTTATTTTTCAGATTTGTTCTCTATCACAAGTAATTCAGATACATCTGAAGGTAATCTTTCAGTGCTAAAAAATAGAATGTTATTCCCTGGCCAAGAGGTCTGGATAGGTCAAAACTTTGCCCGAGGTGACTCTTGAATACATGGAATTAGGCATGGGCCCATTTTCTATGCCGAGGGCACAGTTTTTCCCTACCTGGTCCATCTTTAGGACAGTAAATGAGTTAATATTTATGTTTTGCCATTTACTTTTGTACTTTTTATAATCTGTTAATACCACCCACTTTAACAGCCAATGTATAGTTCCTAAAATTATCCATACCCCCTCCCCCCAAACACAGAGGAATTAGGAATTTCCAAGGGGTGGAGGGGTCAGAGAAAGAACAAAATTACAGAGTTTGTATGGAAGAACATTGGGATTTCTAGGGGTAGGGGTAGGTCTTTAAAAAAAATTCCTCTGTGGAGTAACCTGAGTATCATGCCTTGGGTGGGTGCCTGGGGAGGGGTTCAAGGTGCCCAGCTCACCTTGATTTAAAAAAGATTTTTCATAATTTTGTAAAGAAAACTAGAGATTTGGTCAGCTCTAAACTTGCTCTGTCACAATAATAAGGAAACTTGTGAACAAAAATGATTTGAAGCCTATAAATGTACATGATGATGTCTATCTAGTCTACAGATGAGACTATACGATGTCATGGACTGAGAACTGTAATGAACCTACTATCACAACAAAAAGACCAAACTGTAGCCACATTGATGAGGTAAGTTGAAGTAAGCTGGTAAAAAAATACCAATATCTTTATTTTCGACCGCAAGCACAGTATTGGTGGCACAGCTCAACAGGGTTGAACTGAAAGCATGTGATGGTGCCTCTGGCAGCTGCTACACAGTCCATGTATGACCCGCAGCACAGGCTCTTACCAGTTGAATTGGTTAGGGTGATTTTGAGAGGAGGGAGGAAAAAACTGGTGGGGGGGGGGGGGAGGATAGATGGGAATGAGTGATATGATAGGTGGATGGATGGATGGATAAGTGAAGTGTGATATGTGAGATGAATAGATGGGATTGAGTTGAGTTGTATGATAGGTGAGATGGATGGATTGGGATAAGTTGATGTGAATTTAAGGGGTTGAGATGGATGGATGGCGATGAGGTGTGTATGGATAGGTGGATGAATGGCTGGAGAAGTTGATGTTTAGGTGTGATGTAGGATGGGATGAGTTGATGTGAAGAGTGAGATGGATGGTAAGATGAGTTGAATGTGATAGGTGTGATGGATGGATGGGAATGAGTGATTGATTAGGTGTGATGTACGGAGGGATGAGGTTGATGTGGGATAGGTGAGATGGATGAGGGATGAGTTGACTGTGATAGTGGTGAGATGGATAGAGGGAGGAAAGTGATGTGATAGGTGAGATGGATGGATGTGGATGAGTTGACTGTGATAGGTGAGATGGATGGATAAGATGAGTTGATGTGAGAGGTGTGATGGATAGATGGGAGAGTTGATGTGAAGGTTGTGAGAGAAAGATGGGATGAATTGAGGTGGATAGGTGGGATGGATGGAGGGGGATTGAGTTGATGATGTGATAGGTGAGATGGATGGATGGGATGAGTTGATGTGATAGGTGTGATGTATGGAAGCGATGAGTGATGGATAGGGTTGAGATGGATGGATGGGAGAGTGATTGTTATAGGTGTGATGTAATTGGATGGGATGTAGTTGAGTGTGTGATAGTGAGATGGAGGATGGGATGAGTTGATGTTATAGGGGTGGATGGAATGGAATGGGATGCGTTGAGTGATAGGTGGGAGGTATGGATGGGCCTATGAGTGCTATCACCCCTTCCTGCACAAAGCCCCTCTCTAGCAAATTGAGTGTGATGTATGGATGGGATGAGTTGATGTGATAGGTGGATGATGGATGGCATGAGTTGATGTGTAGGTGTGATGTATGGATGGGCTGAGTTGATGTGATAGGTGAGATGGATGGATGGGATGAGTTGATGTGATAGGTGAAGTGAGATGGATAGATGGGATGAGTTGATGTGATAGGTGTGATGGATGGATGGGATATGCGTTGATTGTTATAGGTGTGATGTATGGATGGGAGGACTTGATGTGATAGTGGGATGGATGGGTGGGATGGATGGATGGATGGGATGAGTTGATACGATAGGTGGGATGGATAGATATTTATAACATTTTTACTTGTGTCAATCCAGGGAGGGTGCTGCTGATGTTCTTATGGCTCTTTCTTCTTTTCCTGGAATAATCAATGCAATACAGACATCATTATTGCATGTGGTATCTCCTCTCACTCCACCTTGAACATCATGTTACAGGAGTAACAAGTGCAGGTCATTTGGGTACATTTCATTGTATGACATCAAGAAACTAAGGTTGGGGGGATTTGATTCCTAGCAAAGTTTTATATCAACTGCCATAAGGAATAGTTTATAATCTTTATTATATTTTAAACAAGTTTAAAATACGAATAGGCATATTAGGTGTATTTAAGAAATGGAAGAGCTTTTTCCTTGTTTCATAAAGTAATACAGATCAACGGAATGAAAAATTAGATGTGTGAAGATACACAAATGCTTCACACATTACTATTCAGAGGAGCCTGAAAAAAGCTTTTCTATTTGTTTTATTGTATAAAATTAAGAAATGTAGTTTTTTTCTCACTTTATCGCAAGGCCGGCATATACTTGCACTTGCAGATAATGTGACCAATGCTCTGTTTTTTTTAAATAGAGCACAGTTTTGAACCAATCAATGTGCTGCCAATTAATAAGGTGGCCTAATACAATAGAATTATAAAAAATGATTAGAACGATGATTTAATAATGTCATAAATTACACCTACTTGCAAGAACGTTGTCATACGAAAATAGAACATTAGTGATTTAGTGGGATAGGAATTATATTAAAAAACAAAAGAATATCACTGAAGCTGAACTTTTTCTTTTGTCTTTTAATGTATTCCTTTCTCACTAAATTACTAATGTTCTAATATTGTATGACAACCTTCTTGCAAGTAGGTGTATACAAAATTCTCAAATTAATTAATCATCAATTATAGGAAATGACCAAGATTTGACTTCACCACAGAAACTAATTTTATAGACTGAAGAGATAACTAGCTAAAAACTAGTGTGAGCTGCGTCGGTGTTTCTAATGAAACAGTAATGATACAAGGGTAAATCATACACCATGAAAAGATGAAAAAGATTACTGACGTTTCGGACGCTCATCCTTCGTTGGAGTAAAAGAGAAAGAGGTGGTAGAAAGGAGTGTTTATATATTGAGAACAAGACATTGGTTTCATTGGTTTCTTTTGTCTTATTCTATTGTACGTATGTATACACTCCTTTCTACCAACTCTTTCTCTTTTACTCTGACAAAGGACGAGCGTCCGAAACGTCAGTAATCTTTTTCAGTTTTATAAACTCTCTAGTTACATCGAATTTTCAAGGTTAAAATTACACAAACTAGATGGTTGTGAGTTATGCATAATTGGAATTTGATTTCTTACTTCTGCCAGTCAAGATTGTAAAAGATACTGTGATTGATTATTAATTTTAGTGATGTAGGCAAAAAATGCAAATTTTAGCAGGTAGCTTGCAACTGCTGTCAGAGTTCATGTGATGTCCAAAAACTGCTTTAATGACAGAAAAACAAAAACTATATTTTATAGTATCACACGGACTAGTTTTCGATAGTCTCTGTCTCGGCCTGAAATACTTTTAGAAAATATTTTTGATATTAAGTTTAGTAAAAATTACAAAATAATGGTCCCAATATGGTTGATCCAATTTGATTGGTTTATGCACAGGTTGCCCCAGCTCTGTTTTTAGGCAATACACATATTAGGCAATATATGCGTAATAACGTATTTAACAATCGAGGTGATTATCGTGTGACAGTATGAGTTTCTTGACCAATCAGCATGCGAGATTTTCTATAATCACCTGCGTATTTTTACTAAATCACCATAAAGAACAAATAGTCAGTGGGCTACCTGTGGTTTATGTAGTGATAGTGTAATAGTAGCGGTAGTAGCTGTAAGGGGGTAGCAGTAGCACTAAAAGTGGCATGGTACAGGGGCAATTAGCCAGGATTTTCACTAGGGAGGTTTGAACTGGTGAATCAAACCAAAAATAAGGTTTGTAGTTTGGCAAACTCACACACACAAAAACTTCTAGCTTAATTAAGAGGTTCGTACTTGTCCTTTTATTATGTGAAGTTTGATAAAATCAAGATGGTCTAATAGCCAATGTGCATGAGCATGAATCTCTAGCTCAAAGCATGATGGGAAACTGAGTACCATTTGAAACAGAGAATATACAATAAATGATAATGGAAATGATGAACATATTAATCAATTAGATCTTGTATAATTTTTTTCTTTTTCAGACAATGTGTCATTCCCTAGAGTATCATTTCTTTGTTTAACGATTGAGCATGAGAAGACAAATGAATGTGGATAAGACTCAAACTAAGAATCTTATTCTCAAGAGAATGACACAGGGTCTGAAATGGGAAAATGCTTAATCCAAATTGGAATTAAGAATAAATTTTAAATGATTTTGCATAATGTTATAGTAATGAATAAACTAAAATAATTTTAAATATTTGTATGACTTTTATAATAAAATAATTATTTTATGATAAATTCATCTCATAATTTTAAATTTTACTATACAAGTGATTGGGAGTTTTTAATTGTTGAGCTTCAACACTAAATTAGTGATGTGAATAAACCCTGTTACCTTGGGCAGAATAAGCCTTTTCATAGTTTAAGAATCGATTCCACTGCGCATGCGATTTTATCCCGAATTTCTCACCTTCTTTTGTTTAATTAAGAACAAAAGAAGGTTTAGACAAAAGAAGGTAGAAATTTGGGATAAAATCGCATGCGCAGTGGAATCGATTCTTAAACTGTGAAAAGGCTTATAACATTTCCATTTCAGACCACCTGTACTGCCTTTCCCTAGAGTATCATTTCTTTGTTTAATGGTTGCACACGTGAAGACACATGAATATGGATACAACTCTTAAACATGTGCCAGTACGGGTCATCACTAAAAGGTATATCATTTAGATATTAACTCGTTGCAAACTACAAAACAATCATCTAATTTTTTCATATTTTTAAATTCACGACTCACAGACCAAAGTATATTTTGGTATATTTTGATTTCTGAAAAAGGGATTTAAAAAAAGGATTTTAAATATATTTTAGATTTTAAAACAAATTATCAGGCAGTTGTTTTAGTTTCACTTTTGATTTGTATGTATTTTTGTTTGTCTTGATTGACATCAACCTTGGATTCAGAGTTATTAGTAATTGAAGCTGTTGAAGTTGGGGGATCTGGTCTTTTGTTTTTCGGAGCCGATGCCTGCAGCTGTTCAAACCAATCTGGATCACTGCTTTCAAAAATCCTTCCTCCAAAAGCCAGCAACCCCATTTGAATATGAGAAGCCTCAGATTTTACCTTGCTGTTAAGACAGGCTACATACTGCGAACTAGTCAAATTGCGGCTGCAATATTTATGATGATACATATGAAATATCCCTCTGTCTACAGCTCGCACTACCTTAATTTTACTGTTTAAATATTTACGGTATAATTTAACATCTTCTTTGCCCCATCCCTTAATGGTCAAGTCAAAACCTCCTGTTTGTAAAAAATCACTCCTGTAATGGCACACCATTCCAAACCCAAAATCTCTCCAATATCCTGTCTCACGGTTAATCTTGTACTGCTCTCTAAGGGGAGGAGGATTGCCGCCGTAGACGACCATGGGATTAAATAAGCTGAATACAACTGGATAATACACTTGATGACCTGGTGCTGTATAAAAGCGACATCTTTCCAGAAATTCAGGTGTAAAGAACACATCCACATCGCAGAAAAACATCAAGACGTTCCCCTTGTCCCAGGCAAGTGCCCCCTTCTGTAATCCAAGCCCTCTTGAGAAAGGCTTATCAGAATATATAATCTGATAACTTGTGAAGTTTGCTGTTCTTGAAACATTAGAAAGTATATTCCCTATTTCATGTTTTCCTTCTTCACCAAAGAATACAACAGTTAAGAATAACCTTCTGTCCCAGTGAATACCGACTGCAACAAAATTTTCCATAAATAGTTTGAACTTCTCTATTCGGCCCGAGAGAGGTAGAATTAAGTTGATAATGTCATGATTCGTATCTACTGTTTCTACATTGCCAACAAGTTGAAGAGAAGTGAATGGTCTGAACGCTTTAATCCTGTGATACACATTTAAGTGATTTGTTCTAAAGTACAAGTCATACTCTCCGCCCTTGATTCTATCAGTTCTGGAGATACCATCAACTAGATCGAAATCCGAAGTCAGCATATTCTTATCTTCCGAGTCTTCATTAATTTTACCCACAGCAAAGTTTAAGATACTGTGATATTCTTTTCCTATTGGTTGTCGAGGCATAGGTCGTACTCCAGGGCTATGACCAAGACCAGTACTCAAGCTATAAACAGCATTCCAAGTGTAACTATCAAAATGAGTCACCTCAAATTCAGAAGTCAGGATTTCTCCTTCGTTAAACTCCTTCACCAAGTCGCTATTCCTGCTTTCTGGTAGCTGTTGGGTAAACTTCAGCTCTGAGCGCTTGTAAGCCTTTAAAAGTAACGTAAGATCTTGACTTTGTTTACCAAGTTTTCGAATGATACTGTTTTGTACATCAGCTTGGCTTTTTAACTTCTTGATTTCTTCGTTTTTTTCTGCAATTTTTTCTAAGTATTTCTTGATCTTTTCTTCGCATGATAAGCTTCGTTTTTCGCGGGCCCAAAGCTCCTGGCTTTCACCACAACGGCAGATAAAAAATAAAGAAATTTGACCAAAGAATAAAAGTAATAAAACTGCACACGTGGCTTTAAAGACGAAATTTTTCGAAGGCTTCTTCATCGAGTTTAAAAGTCCTTGATTTAAGCAGATTGACACAACACAGCGAGGTGACCAACCTTTATAATTTTGACCTTAAACATCCCGATTACAGGATCTGAAGGTTAGAAGCCGTATCTTTTACAGTTATCGAGAATACGTGTCGACAACCGATGGAAAGTCCATCAGCTGTGTTTGCTTCAAGGCAGCTTATTACGCATGCGCAGTAGGAGTAGACACTTCATTGGCTTTTCGCGGCAAAACCTGGAATATGAGTTACTCTCTTTATTCTGAGTTACTCTAGAGCTATTAAATAGTTCATTGGCTGACAAGGGAACTTGCACATTGGATTTCACGCGAATACCGATATCGCACGAATTTCAAAGCAATGATTACGATATAAGTTTTCGAGTTGTGTGAGCTTTCCTACGTCAGACGATGAAAGTCGGCTTGAACATAGACTTATTGACGCGTGAGTGTTTTGATTTACAAGATAAAAAAAAAAAAAAAAAAAAAAAGACAGCGCGGGTTTCCTGAATTTCTGAACCTGGGATCCCTGATTTTTCATTCGCCTTCCAAAGTGAAATACCCACTTGTACACGTCATCTCTAGCCAATCAGCCGCGTATATATGATATAAGATATGGGATGCTAGAGTACAAACACCATAAGTGTACAAAATAAATACCACTAAATACTGCTAAATTATGCTAATCATATTGTTTTCTATTGTTTAATCAGCACTATTTACTGTAGTCAGTACTCTATTAAATAATGAGGTTAAAAGACTTATCATAGCATTGCTTTCCTAAGGACATTTTAAAAATCCCTTAAGAATTCTGATCTCAGATGGCTGGTAACATCTACATTAACTTTAGAAGTGGGTGTTATGCACAGGGCCCGGTTGTATAAAGGGTGGATAGCGCTATCCGACGGATACAATAAATCCTTATCCAATGGATAAAGTAATGGTGTTATCCAATGAATTAATCCACAGGATAATATTTTCTCGTTGGATCAGTGCTATCCAATCTCTGTACAACCAGACCCAGAGTTCTAGGAATAAGAATTTATTCACTTGAAATAGTAATTTTGCATGATTTAGCAAGTCAATCAAGTTGAGTTTTGTAACTAAGGATATTTGACTCTTTCGATGTTAACCCGAATCATTCATATTAAATCTACCGTTCATCTTGTCCCGTTTAAAGCTGTTTTCTATCTTGGGCTCCCTGTGTTTTGTCTTAAATACTGCTGTCCATCAATATAAAGGGCTCAAGAATCACTAAAGAAGAAGAAAAGCCATCGAAGTTCTGAAAGAAAAATAGGGAAATGTCTACCATACGAGCCTTTAGATGTGAAGACATGTTCCATTTTAACAACGTGTAGGTATTTAAGCAGTAATTCTTTGATTCTATCAACAAAATGCAAACTCTAAGCAGACATGTGCAGAACGTACTCACTTCTGCTGATGATGTAGATCTTGAAGCATAGCGATATTTTTACTGTTCTGGAATGAATTATTTAGTCATCGGTAATCGTATTTGATGAGTAAATACAGAAATGAAAGATGAACAGCAATCTCTTTTCAGCTACATCCCAGAGAATTTGAATTTTTAAGTTTGCTTCTGAGACACTCTATAATTTAGTAGTTACAAGTGCACTTTGAAATTTGATCTTTCGGCGCTGTTAATCAAAAATATTCAGTCAATGCCTTTTATGTTCTTGACTGCCGACAGTGACAAATAAATTTTACCAAAAGCTGTTGAAATTTTTGAGTTCACAGAATATTGAAAGCTGCAGTAAGCTTAGACACTGGTAACCCAATATGGTCTTTTATATTAGTTTTCTTTTTTTTGAGTTTTTTATATCTTGCTTTTTGTTTTTGCAGAAATCTTGACCCACTAACAGAAAATGTATCCTTACTGTAATGATATGATATGAGACAGTATGCATTGAAAGCTACAATAATAATAATGATAATGATAATAATAATGATGCTGACTATGATGATGATAATGATAATAATAATGATGATAATAATAATGATAATAATGATAATAATAATGATGATGACTATGATGATGATAATAATGATAATAATGATAATAATAATAATAATAATAATGATTTTATTTAAATAAACCTTAATAGTCTATGCATGTCTTAATAGAAATAGAAATACACTCGCTCCAAAGCTACTAAAGTTCCAATGCTAAATATTTTAAGATAATAATAATAATAATAATGATCATGATAATAATTATATTAATAATGATGATGAACATGATGATGATAATGATGATGGGATTTAACTAACAGTGATTCCACACAGTGGCTCTTTTTCCACTGAACTCATGCTAATAGCCAATGTGTTGCCAATGTGCACAATCACACAATTCTAGGAACATGATGGGAAACTGAATATGTTTACACTTATTTGGTTCCTTTAAGAATTTAGAAGCTTTCATTAGCCTGCCTTTACAAATAAAAATAATAGAGATATAGAAAACAAAAAGTAATGGGAAAAGGTAAGCCTGATTAGGGGCAAATTGATGGTCAAAGGTCCCTCACTCCCCCCCCCCCCCCCCCCCAGAATTCATCTGACCATATTTGGCTTGACATTTTTTATGGAAATAAAAGTATTTTAACAGATGAAAATAGCAGATCTTTTTTTGATTTTTGATAGTTCCTTTGATTTCCCTGATCCATTTTTGCAGTACTCAATTTTCCGTAGTGCTTTGTGCTTTGATGCATATTGCCTAATGGAATTTAGAAGTTGATTTTTGCAAAGGGTGGAAAACCCAACTAGCAACTCTACTCATGTACATCACGTCATCTGGGAATCAAATTCAAGTCCCATTGTTGAGATTGAGCAATTCTTTGATTGACGTTCGTTGAAATGGTAATCAGTGAATGAGACATCAAATTTCACAGGTCGCACATCAACTATTTAATAGTATTAATTACAGCAATAATACTTCTTGATAAGTAAAAAACCTTGACTTATTCAAGTATGGCTTAGCATTTTACCTTCAGTACATGGCACACTGGCCAGAATACTTCCAAGTTATTGAATCACCATCTGGAAAAATCATGGGATATAGTAAGTGTACGAGACTCTTGTCTAGAATCATGATATGATGGATGATCATTCTTGACCCAAAGCCTTCTCAGCTTTCTAACAAAAAATTTAAGGCTCTGGTAACACACAAATCAACCGTTAATTTTATTGGTTTGAATTTTTTGCATAATCATCAGTTTCGGATTTGCTGATTTTACAGTCAACGGTTGATAATGGTAATTGAACTGAGTGGAGTGCAATTTGGTCTGAAATCAAACGCGCGATTACAAAATCGCACGACCGCGTAGCGGGAGTGCGATTTGTAATTGCAAGTTTGATTTCAGACCAAAATTGCACGACACGAAGTTCAATTACCACTTTATTATATCCATTTTGAAATCTTTTTTGAAAAAGACGTTTTTTCCAGTTAAACCGACATGACTTACAATCTATAAGCAGTCGATTCAAACATGCTGTCAAGAGAACTTGTTTATACTGATCGAGCAATGATTCTCATTTTGAAAACCAACACTTTCAATCCAAAACTAAAATGAATTTATATCGGACCAAAAGGCATTACATGTATTAAGAATCTCTTACTTACATTAAATAACAAGACAATCCTGCCCAAAAGGGTTGTAATGAACTGGCTGTTGTCCATATTACAGCCAATGCTCACTGCTTGTGTTTTTACGATTTCTGTTCAACATGTTAAGATCACACTTTTGTGCCGAGAAAACAGCAAAAATCAAAGGTTGTTTAGTCCTTCGGTTGTCCTTAAGAAGTCACTTAGCTCAGCAAAAATCTTCTTCTTAAGAAAAACTTCTTTTAATGACTGTATTTTCGATGTGTTGTTATGCTTTACAGATTGAAAAGGAAACCACTTTCCACGATCAATCGCCAAGAAGTCACATTCAAAAGATGCCGATTGCATTTTCTCCCACTGCTTTTCGCTGTAATATCTTCAACTTACTTAAGCAGTTACTTTACGAAGATGCTTTTGACGATTTTAAGTGATCAGTTGGTCTTTTTAAGTCCTTTTTACGGCTTTTTAATTCTTTTTTTAAGACTTTTGACGGTAAAATCGTTCTTCAGAAAAAATTATTTGAGCCGTGGCTCTTTTTTTTCGCAAGAAGCGGTGAGCTCAACACTAAGATGGATTCCTTGACATAATTGGCTAGAAAATGACATGTCTCTCTTGTGATTGGTTCATATCAGTTGATGTGCAAAATCGTGCAATTTAGAGCTCAAAATCGTGCAATTTATGCTGAAATCACTGCTGCAGGGAACCAATCAGATTGCAGGATTTGCTTGTGATTTCAAAATGGATGTAATAAATGCTGAAATCACTGCTGTAGGGAACCAATCAGATTGCAGGATTTGCTTGTGATTTCAAAATGGATGTAATAAAAATTTAAATACTTTACCACACATGTGAGGGTCTCACTAAATTGCTAATTTTTTCAGAATGTTAATCAAAGACAAATAAACTGTTCCATAAACAATGAATAAATAAGCTTGATTGTTTTTCTTTTGAAGAAAAATAACGGTTTGAATTCATACCAGAAGTCAGAATAAGTGGAGCATGCGTATATCTGATTCCTTAACTATATTCTCTTATACAGTCATGGGTAAAGCAGAAGGCGACAGCTCTAAAGACCAATGGCATGGTCATGTGACTGCACTCAGTGTGGAACCAGAATCAAGAAGACTAGGGATAGCAGCAAAATTGATGTCAAGCCTGGAAAACATATCTGAAAAGTAAGTCTGAAATGAGATGGAAGTGGCATGATTAATAGGTTTTAATTGGGAGAATGTCCCATTCATATTATCTTCCCATTTGCATCTAGTTGGTGGGAAGAAGAGGACACAGATATCTTCCAGTTCTTTCTGTTCTTGCTTGCTTGCCTTCTTCCTTCCTTCCTTCCTCCCTCCCTCCCTCCCTCCCTCCCTCCCTCCCTCCCTTCCTTATTTTCTTGCTGTTCTGTTCATCCCTCTGTCTATATTTTCTCTTCTTTCTCTCTTTCACTTAATTTATTTCCATTCATTAACAACGAACCTCAGTTCTCTGAGATATTGAACATGATGCATTGTGGTCTAGCTTGGGTACAAACATCATTATTTTGTTCATCAATGTCACAATGCATCGTCTTTGTAAAAGGGCTATACACTTAATTAACTATACATATTATTTCAGGAAAGAAGCCTTCTTTGTGGATCTTTTTGTTCGAGTGTCTAACCATGTAGCAGTAGATATGTACAAAAAGTTAGGTTACATTGTATACCGTACCGTACTGGACTACTACTCAGGGGACCCAGATGAGAATGCTTATGGTAAGATTAATTCACTTGTGTTGTGAACAACAGGGCACAGTTGTACGAAGGGTGGATAGCTCTATCTGATGGATAAATCCTGCCATCCAATAAATTTATCTAACCAAAAACCAACAAAAATAGAAGACCCAAAAAATAAAAAGCAAGAAAAAATAGGAATAATGGGTGAGTGATTCTTAAAAATGCTACAATATGCAGATGACAAGTGGTCTTCATTTAATCAAAAAACATTTACACGCAGTTTTAAAGCGAAAGGAGATAGATGAGCGGACCTTAAGCTTTTATGTGCTCCCCCCTGGTTACGGCCCTGCGACCAACGTAGTTTCATTTTAATATTGGGATGTAAAGCACAAGCTTTGAGTTAGAAATGTGATTTTTCGCATATTTGAGCCATAAAACATAACAGCTCAAAAATTCCTTTTAGTCTCATATCGCCTGTTTCAGATCTCTGACCGACAGCGTCTTTTTAAATAGGTAACGGTGTATATGTATTTATTAAGACTTGGCTTTTGTGTTCCACAGATATGAGGAAAGCTCTTTCAAGAGACAGAGACAAAAAGTCAGTGATACCGCTAAAGGACCCTGTTAGACCAGAAGACATTGAATGATAACCATCATAATAGACATTGTGATAAATATTTTGTTTATGAATAAAAAAATAAATATTAATAAACCTTGACAAAAAGTTTTTCTGATATATTTTACTAGTCATTAAAGAATTCATTGTTGTAGATGGAAGTAATTTTTTTTGCTGATTATAAGTTTTTCCCAGCCATTCTCTTTTCTTTTCCTTTCCTTTCCTTTTCGTTTCGTTTCGCAACGCGCTTGGGCCATAAGGCAGTGAGGGAAAAACTCGGTACACAAGGGCGGATCCAGGGTTTTTTTGAAGGGGGGTCTCATGGGTAAATTTTGTGGGCAAAGGAATCCCAGTCGCATTTTTACCACAGGAAGCCCATTTGACCTCAGGAATGACAGGGGGGTCGCGACCCCCCCGACCCTCCCCCTGGATCCGCCCTTGGTACATAACTTACGGTATGGCCCTCGCTTGATTCGCTTGCGCACTTAGGACCACCTTTCTTCATTCAAATTTACCCGATAAAAAAACTAGTTAGTTTTATTATTCGTAAATTTAGGACCATACTTCCAGACATCGAATGCTGAACCGTCGTATGGCAGCGCGAAGCATTTACGGCTAGGCCGGAGATTTCGACCCCGACACCGCTATCCCTGGATTTACAGACTGATCAGGAAGCTCGGCCGAAGCCTAAGGGAGAGGTTAGTCGGCCCCTAGACCGTAGATGATTAACCCCTTGCTATGACCAGCAGACCCAAAATTCAGACTTATGTTGCTGATGACTTAGCCTTCATGACCATGTCTTTCCATGTGGGATGCCTTTTAAAAGCCTAGACGCGACCTGTATTTACACGCAGACTCAGTTGAGGTCAGTGACAATCAAAATTGAGGCTTTATATGACTGGGATCTTGTCGATGAAGCTCAGGATAGGTATAATTTTTTCTCCCGACTTCAAAACAGAGGTGTGTATATCCAAGCAACGGCGGATCGGTGGGTCTTACCGACCGAATAAGCCTTTTCATAGTTTAACAATCGATTCCACTGCGCATGCGATTTTATCCCGAATTTCTCACCTTCTTTTGTTTAATTAAGAACAAAAGAAGGTTTAGACAAAAGAAGGTAGAAATTTGGGATAAAATCGCATGCGCAGTGGAATCGATTCTTAAACTGTGAAAAGGCTTATTGATTATGATTTTGACTTGATTTTCGAGCGTGGTTTATTACGATCCATTGACGGCATAACTTCAATTCATATAGGATTTGATTATGATTTTGATTCAGGGCCGTAACTGGGGGGGAGCACAGGGTGCACGTGCAACCCCCCCATAAAAGCTTAAAGTCCGCTCATCCATCTCCTTTTTTTTTCTTTTGGTTCTGCTTTCTTAAAAGAAACGATCAATGGTCCGATTTTATTCGATGTGCACCCTCCCTGTAAAAGTTCTGGTTACAGCCCTGTGACTTGATTTTCGAGCGTGGTTTATTACGATCCATTGACGGCATAACTTCAATTCATATAGGATTTGATTATGATTTTGATTCAGGGCCGTAACTGGGGGGGAGCACAGGGTGCACGTGCAACCCCCCCATAAAAGCTTAAAGTCCGCTCATCCATCTCCCTTTTTTTTTCTTTTGGTTCTGCTTTCTTAAAAGAAACGATCAATGGTCCGATTTTATTCGATGTGCACCCTCCCTGTAAAAGTTCTGGTTACGGCCCTGTGACTTGATTTTCGAGCGTAGTTTATTACGATCCATTGACTTTTGATAACGGCAATTCATATAGGATTTGATTAAGATTTTGACTTGATTTTCGAGCGTGGTTTATTACGATCCATTGACTTTTGATAACGGCAATTCATATAGGATTTGATTATGATTTTGACTTGTGATTACGAATCGTACGAACGGATAATTGGATTGAAAGTCTTGTTGGTGGTGACTGACGTTTCGACGACTTGATCGAGCAGAAGTCATCTTCAGAGTCCATTGAGAAAACGAGAGACAGTGTATGGTATTTATTCCTCTCATGGTCGTAACCACGGGGAGCACAGGGTGCACGTGCACCCCCATAAATTAAAGCTTAAGGTCCGCTCATTAATATTATCTCCTTTTGCTTTAAAATTGCATGTAAATCAGTGTCTCTTGATTAAATTAAGACCACATTGCAGCTGCATACTGTAGGATATTTAAGAACCACCCACATTTTGGTTCTGCTTTTTTGGTTACCTTTTTTTTTTGGTTCTGCAAATCTGTGCCTGTGCACCTCCCCAGCAAGATCCCTGGTTACGCCACTACCTCTGGTTCGGTTCATAATGTAAACGGTAATTAGTCGGTATTGTTATGTAAAGATGCGTGGGTGTTATCACAAGTCACAGTCTTTTGTTTGAGGTAGTAAATGAGTCTTTTGTAAGTTGCCGGTAATTGTTGACTTCTGTTAATCGGTTTTTATTCTAAGTTTGCATACAAGCTTTCAAGTGTAAGGCGCAGGGGCGTAGCGAGGACCTAGGAGCTGGGGGGGGGGGGGGGGGGGGGGGTACTGATCCAAAATAAGAAAAAAATTCAAATTCCCACGTGCAGATTCCAGGCTCTGACCGGGTTCGCAGTGCACAGGTAGCCCGTCCGGATAACTTCATATAAATTCGCACTTTTGTAGGTTGTAATAATTTATTTTCCTCTTTCGTTTCGGTTTAATATGTTTTATTTGTTGTTATTCTTTTTTCAAAAATTTTTTTTTTAAATTTTGGGGGGCACGTGCCCCCCCGTGCCCCCCCCCCTCGCTACGCTACTGGTAAGGCGTTGATGGTAGTTGGTGCTATACGTAATACATGCATGCAGCAGAGTACCAGTCAATGTCGTGTCCAGTATTCTTGTGATGTTCAGCGATGTGACCGTGTCCGCGCCGTGTTTGTGTCCGCGCCATGTTTGTGTCCGCGCCGTGTTTGTGTTCGTGCTGTGTTTTGGGTAATTGATTAGATGGAGAGTAAATTCTCGCTCAATGTGATTGGACTGGAAGAGCCGTGACCTTGGCATGACCATGACCGTGTTAAAAGATTGTGATACGAGAAGCACAACCTTTAAGTTAGAAATGTAATTTTTGGCATTTTATGGTAGTGGTAGTGGTTGGGTGGTAGTGGTAGTGGTAGTGATGGTGGTAGTGGTTGGGTGTCAGTGGTAGTCATGGTGGTAGTGGTTGGGTGTCAGTGGTAGTGATGGTGGTAGTGGTTGGGTGGTCAGTGGTAGTGATGGTGGTAGTGGTTGGGTGATAGTGGTTGGGTGGGCAATGGTAGTGATGGTGGTAGTGGTTGGGTGGTAGTGGTTGGGTGATAGTGGTTGGGTGGTAGTGGTTGGGTGGTAGTGTTGGGTGGTAGTGGTTGGGTGGTAGTGGTTGGGTGGTAAGTGGTTGGGTGGTAGTGGTTGGGTGGTCAGTGGTAGTTGATGGTGGTAGTGGGTTGGGTGGTAGTGATGTGGTAGTGTTGGTTGGTAGTGGTGGTGGTAGTGGTTGGGTGGTAGTTGGTTGTGTGGTAGGGGTTGGGTGGGTAGTGGTTGGGTGGTCGTGGTTGGGTGGTAGTGGTTGGGTGGGTAAGTGGTTGGGTGGTAGTGGGTTGGGGTGGTAAGTGGTTGGGTGGTCAGTGGTAGTGATGGTGGTAGTGATGGTGGTAGTGGTTGGGTGGTAGTGGTATTGGGTGGCAGTGGTTGGGTGGTAGGGGTTGGGTGGTAGTGGTTGGGGGTGGTCATTGGGTGGTATGATGTTGTATGGTGTTGGTGGTAGTGTCATTGGGTTGGTAAGTGGTTGGGTGGCAAGTGGTTGGGTGGTAGTGGTGGGGTGGTCAATGGTAGTGATGGTGGTAGTGGTTGGGTGGCAGTGGTTGGCGTGGGGTAAGTGGTGGGTGGTCAATGGTAGTGATGGTGGTTGGGTGGTCAAGTGGTTACGTGAGTTTGTGTAGTGGTTGGTGGTAGTGGTTGGGTGGTACTGTTTGGGTGGTAGTCTCATATCGACTTTTTCAGAATAACAGGTATTGTAAGTTGGTCAATCTTTGGACCCTCTCCCCCTTATCCCCTCCCCCCCTTTCCCTCCGCTCGGTCCATGTCCGTCCATGGATAACTTATAACTTACCGTCGGCTCGCTTAATTCGCATGCGCACTTAGGACTACCTTTCTTCAAAATTTATTTTCATAAACGTTTACCCGATAAGAAAACTGCAGTCACACCTGTCTATAACAGTCACCCTTGGGAAATGGCAAATGACCGTTATAGACAGGTGACCGTTACATAAAGGTTTTCCTTCAATACTAATGACAGTTGATGAATAACGTTTTTATTGGGTGATATCAGTTCTATTAACAAAAACAAATAAAAGAACACAACATTGTGACAAAATTTCCCAAGGGATGCTCGTGGAATACATTTACAGTGTGATTTGTAAAAGTAGACAAAAGTACAATTGAATAAAGTTTTTTTTATGATTTTCTAATGGATTGGTCGTTAACTCAATATGGTGACCGTTACACAGGTAAGATTTACAGTGAATGTATGGCAAGATTTTCGGGGGAATTGCCAAGTGACCGTAATATACAGGGTGACCGCTATATACAAGTTTGACTGTAGTTAGTTTTTATTATTAATTAATTAAGGACCATACTTCCAGACATCGAGTGCTGAACCGTCGTATGGCAGCGCGACGCATTTAAGGCTACGCCGGAGATTTCGACCCCGACACCGCTATCCCTGGATTTACAGACTGATCAGGAAGCTCGGCCGAAGCCTAAGGGAGAGGTTAGTCGGCCCCTAGACCGCAGATGATTAACCCCTTTTTGTTTTAGCTTTGCACCAGTGTCCCAAGATGTGCAAAAGGGACAGCATGGTGGTCTTTAGCAAGGGGGGGTCCTACACGGACGCCAGAGACACGCCGGGGTAATGAGCCCCGCCCCCCATGTAGACCTACACACTACAGATTACTACAATAAACACTAATACAAAAAGATAATCAAAACATCATTTACATATAGAGTATCATCCTGGTCTACCTAGGATTATACTCATCAAAACACTTCATAGGTATATTCAAACGAACACAACGTTTTCCCTTGCATAAACGTTACACAAGTACAAGTGAAAAGAAGACAAAGAAAACTACTTTTAGGCTGACCAGGTTATAACAGTAATATCCGGAGAAAACTTTCCCAAAACATTCCAGGATCTGTTGAAAAAAACGCCTTGATTTTCGACTAACCGAACGTTTAGAGTAACAGAGCAGATGGATATTAAGTCGTTTCACAACCTTTGCTTTAACCACAGAGGCAACAGGGAGAGTACCTTCAAAGCAATACTCATTCCTAGCCAACCACACAAAGTACTTCAACAGATTAAGAAAATAGGAAAAAACAGGTGGAATAATCTGCCGTTCATGATTGTCATATCCAAATAGCATATGACGAGATTGAAGGGATGACGCCAAGGGAGTAACACGCAGAAATAAGGTCTGAGCCCATAGCAACAGTTCTTGCATGAGGTTACATTCAAAGAATAAATGAACTGGAGTTTCCAAAGGATGTCCACAAAAGCATGAAGGATCAGCAATGTTCATACCAAACTTGACAAGTCGATCACAGGTATAGAGCACTCCATGGCAAATCTTCCACGATAGATCACGAACTTGACGATCCAAAGGCATAATGTTCACTTGTGACCATGTGTCTGTCCAATAGAGCTCGCCAAAGATTGGGCGAAATTTCAGAACGCAATTAGGAAGCATAACATTCCTTTCAATGATATTTGAATAAACAGATTTTGTAGTAAGAGATGAGATAGACAATGCACTACCATCAGAGGACCGCAGAATAGCAAAAGTTTTCAATTGAACTGAGAAATGGCCACCGACGTATGCCCAAGCATCTAAAAGTGAGGCATAAAAATCCGGTAGTAAATGAGAAGGATAATATGCAGGATATGAAAGAACAGAACGTAAATCATCACCAAATACTTTCTCCACAAAAAAGGAGAAGAAAGCACACCATTTCGATGGGGACAGGGCCCACCGCTTTATCCACTGACAATGAAGTGCGCGCACCTTTGATTGTATATCAATTAAACCAAACCCACCTTGAGTGGTGGATTGGAAAAGAACGTTTTGTGACACCAAATGCTTTTTCCCCCGACCAAAAAAAAATCCAAAGTACACTTGGAAGCTTGCGCCAAGACCCAGTTTGGCATGGCTAGTACTGAGGCACAAAAGAATAGACCTGCCATGCCAAGTGCATTCAGGACAAGAGCCTTACCAGAATAGGAAAGATTACGATGTTTCCAAGAATCTAGTACACTAGAAAGTTTGTTTAAGCGACCATCCCAATTTGGATGAGAGACATCATCATTTCCTAAACATGTGCCAAGACAAGGAATACTGTCTGAAGACCACTGCAAGTCAATGGGAGGATCACTACGACCTCTCCAAGAGCCTGCCCAAAGCCCTTTAGATTTCTCTTTATTAATCTTAGCCCCAGATGCCTTTTCATATTCCTCATAGATGGAGCAAGACAGTGGATATTTCATCGTCATCTGTACATAACAGGGTCGTGTCATCAGCGTATTGGGAAATAAGTGCTGGTTCATAATCAGGGTGCGGAAGAACCAAACCTCTTAAATAGATTGACGCACGGATACGACACGCTAAAGATTCGGCAATCAGTACGTAAAGGGGCGCTGACAGTGGACAACCTTGTCTTACACCCCTCGATAAATTTATAAAAGGTGTAAAGAAGCCATTTACCAATACCGAAGACTGAGGTCCAGTATAGAACAAGCGTACCCACGAGCAAAAGGAAGGTCCAAACCCCATGCCTTCAAGGACTCTGAGCATGTAGGACCATTCCACCCTGTCAAAAGCTTTTTCCTGATCCAAAGACAATAAGGCCAGAGGTGAATTAGTTATTTTGCCATATGTAACAGCATCTTGAAGAAGCCTGATGTTTTCACCAATAAATCTGCCAGGTACCGAACAGGTCTGGTCAGGAGATACAACATAAGCGAATCACTTTTCGTAGACGGCCCGCGATTGATCTTGAAGCTACCTTGTAGTCTGTACATAATAGGGAGATGGGACGCCAGTTTTTCATCAAAAATCTATCTCCCTTTTTATATGAGAGCGTTATAATCCCTCTCCTCTGAGAAACTGATAGTACACCACACCTAAAGGCATGATTAAGTACAGCTACCAGGTCCTTTCCAATGAGATCCCAAAACTTTAGATAAAATTCTTTGGGAAGACCATCAAAACCAGGCGTTTTACCTGACGGCATCCCCTCAAGAGCCTCAAGACATTCCTTCATGGTCAAAGGACCCTCACACACATCTTTCACTTCTAAAGGAATTCTACGTTCCAAGTTAGAAATAAAATCATCTGCAATGGTTTCATCAGTTTCTTGTGAAGTAAATAAACCCTTGTAAAAAGAGAACCAAGCCTGCCTCAAATTCTCAGGATCAGAAACGTATTGATCATTGCTATCTAGAATAAGATCAATCATTTTGTTGGCCCTATTCTTCTTTCCCATACGGAAGAAAAAGGAAGTGGATCTCTCACCCTCTTCAGTCCATTTGGTACGAGCTCTTATTTCTGCCGCCTTGGCTGCCTCTCGATCAAACAATTCTAATTCATTGAGTACACTATGGTATTGATTTAGAACAGAGAGATCTCCCCCATCTACCAGAACTTTTAATGATCTTGCTTGAGCTTCCAAGGAATGCCTGGATGCCCGTCGTTTGAAAGATAACTTGGAACAAAACCTAGTGGTGGCTTGTTGGATCTTTCTTTTACCTATATCCCACCAAACAAGCAATGACGTACATGACTCTTTCTGAGGTTGCCAGGACTTCCATAAGTCCCTTACGAGCTCCACGTATGCATCGTTATCCAAAATACTAACATTGAGTTTCCAAAAATAAGGGCCTCTGGGTGGAACTTCAGGCAATATGAAATCAAGGAAAACAGCAGAGTGATCAGAATGCGGACAAGGTAAAATACTACACTCAGAAACATGAGGAACAAAACGCAATGGAAGTCCGATCATATCAATGCGGGACGCAGCCATGCCATTAGTACTGATATAAGTAAATTCTTGGGTTCTAGGATGACAGTGCCTCCAAATGTCAATCAAGCGATTTTCATGGAATAAGATGGGAAGGACAGTAACACTGTCATAACTAGCAGGTAGTACAGAATTAAAGATCGACGATCCAGAATAGGTGTAAAAACCGTATTGAAATCCCCTAAGAGGAGAATGTCAGACGTAGGATCAAGCCTATCATTTACTTGTGTCAAAAAACCATCTCTTTCAGGATTGTGATTGGGAGCATACAGGGAGACGATAGAAACTTTGCAAGAGTCATATTGGACATCTAAATAAGTGAAGCGGCCATTGATACCCGAGTACTGTTTAAGTACAGAAAAGGGAGAGGCACGCTTTAACAAAATTGCAGTACCACCAGAATGCTTTGTGTTGAAATCTCCAAAAGCTAGATAAGGAGAATTATCAAACCAAAACAATATCAGGCGGGCGAGATAAGGAAGACAGCCAAAAAAATAAATGTTGTTCTTTTCACATACTCTCGCAGACCATTTATGTTTATAGTGAGAGCCCTCATTTTAAACAAAAATCAACAAGCATTTATGATAGTTTCAATATTCTGAATAACTGCTTATTAATAAACCATCAATTTCAACATTTTCAATAATCATAACATTATTTGTAACATTATTCATATAACACATGACATTACGTAAACAATTCATACTTCAATACAAATCCTTCAATATATGATTAGAAATATAGATAACTATATAAATACGCAAGAAAAATTAGGGTTTCTTTTTAGAACGTTGAGTAATAACCTCCTTTGGATCCACAGATCTTTTGAGGTTACGTAAATTAGTAAAGCAAATGTCCATCCCTTCAGCAGGTTTTCCTTCGTCGTGTTTTGTTTGACCATATGACTAAATGAAGGAGAGGACAAAGATGTTCCCAAGGAAATTGAAGAGTTAGAATCACACGACAGAGATAGTACTTCAACATTTTGAAGAGAATCCTGAGAAGAAGGATTAGGAAAAAGCGGTTGCGAAGAAATAACTTCTGAGGAGGAATCCTTTTGCAAAGAAGAACGCAAATCTGTAGGTTCCTGTACAACTTCAGTGATCACACCTGACTGAGATATATTTTCTGTCAACTCTTGAGACTCCTCTGGGAGAGAAAGAGCAGGATGTTGCGGAAAGTCCTGTCCTTCTGGACGATCTATAGCGAACGAGGGGGTTCAATAAGATCCTTCGAGCAAGCATAAGAATGGTGACCTTGCGCACCACAGCGGTTGCAGACACCTTTTAGGGGACATCTTGTATTTGAATGTCCCCACCAGTTGCATGAGAAGCAACATAATGGTTGACTACGGTATCTAATGTGAGCAATAAACGGGTCCAAAAGAACACTCGTAGGAATATGCTCATTTAATGTCACAAAAAGCCGTCTATCTCCAGTTTCGAAGCCAAACTTGTCTAAATTTCTCACCACTTGATTTACGCTCCCATATTTTTCAAAGTATTCCTTGATGTCGTCATCCTCCACCTCACAAGGGAGGTTTGAAACCGTCACAACTTGTTGAGGTGATTCAACCCCATTGAAAAAGCAAAAACAGCCCCTAATATAGATTCCTTTCGTAATAACTGTTCCCTTTGTCTATGAGATTCCTCCTTAAACGTTACTCTACAAGAATAACCTGTATTAGACACCTGAACACATTTTATGGCAGTACGCAATTCATTCCCAAGAACTTTTCCAATGGCCGCAATAATTTCATCCCTGGTAACCGGCTGTCTAAGCCTCTGTAATTGACGTGGAAGCCCTAATTCTAATGTATTTGGCCTATGTACAGAGAACATATTTGACCAAAAAATAATATACCAAAATATTAATAATCAGTGCCCTTGAAGGAAATATTCCTAGGTTGTCGAAGTAGGACAAACCTAGTGAATAATCCAACAGGGGGAGGAGGATACAACTCCAGCTCTTGACTTCAGAAATCTTGATTCTTGAGTCTTGAGAATCTTGAGCCTTGAATCTTGAACTGTGAATCTCAGATCTTGGACTTGAATTTCTACACCGACTTGTAAAGAAAAACTTCACCAACTATCGGCAATCGTGAGCTTACTTGCAAAAGATGATTAACCCCTTGCTATGACCAGCAAACTCAAAGTTTCGATTGTGACGCTGATGGGTTTGAGTGCATACTCATTCCTTTCCATGTGGGATGCGATCAATAAACTGTAGACGTTTTGAGTCTTACCGTTTTGCAATCATACGTAATCTACTCTAACGAAATGAACTATTTTGGTGAAATTTAGAATGAAATCCTTGTGCGCCACTACACAGGCAAAAAGAAAAGGCGAAAGACAAATGAAGGCAACAGTAGTCGAAAGAAGCAGGAAGTTAGTATTCTGTTCGGTTTGTGCAAGACGAAGTTTGGGTAGGTAAACACGAAATGTCCCACCGCCAGAGAACAAACGCGGCTGGATGAGGGGATATTGGGAGTATGGTGAGTATGGTAAGTATGGTGAGGTGGGGAGCCAAATATGGAATAAATGACTTACTTGTTTATCGTGAAGAGAAACGAACGTTTTCCAATGGCTACGCTGAAATTCGTACACCTTCAGGAATCAAGGTCAGACCGTTTTATCATACAATATGACAAAAATACATAAATGATAAGTTGTCTTATAGTTAATTAAAGTTAATTAAAGTTGGAGGTCACGGTTCGCTGAAATTTGGTTGGTTTAAACAATAGACCCTTTTCAAGTTCCAAATTACTGCTGTGTTTCTTGATTACAGATTCATTTGCTCAGGCTAAGCCTTGATTTTGTGAAGAATATTCACGTTTTCCAGTCAAGGTCCGTCAACTTTCAAAGCGTTCGTATTGTTGAACTTGTGCTTTCTTTACTTTACCGTTGGTATTTGCGAGTAATTAGACACTGATTCGAGGCTTAGTCTGAGCAAATGAGTCTGTAATCAAGAAACACAGCGGTAATTTGGAACTCGAAAAGGGTCTATTGTAAATCATTAAAAAGGTGGTCCTTTTTAATTTCGTGAACCGCCATACTCAAAATCGTAGATCGGCCCATGGGTTTATGACATGGTACTGATGGTTTTCAACCATTCCCAAGAGAATTAAATAACAAAAGACACGGCGGCCATGCTGGAGGATATGACAATAGAATTAATTGACAATTCTTTTGTTAAGTTCCTCCAACATGGCCGCCGTGAAAACCATCAATTGAAATACTTAATTATTTGGGAAATTATACACTGTTTTCTACTTTTTACTAACCTGTAATAACTTTTTTTGCTGTCGATTCAAGAGTGTAGGAATGTCCATAAAATACTCTTCAACTTCAGGTTTCATCTAAAAGACATGCGAATCGATCATAAAATTTAGTATTCTTTTGAAAATGATATCAACCAATCTTGACGCCATTTAAAAATGGTCTAAAGAACGCATCTATAGGCACTGTATATATCGTATGTAAGCAAGGGCCAACGATTTTTGTCGATGTTACTAATGTACAAATCTGCTTCCAATGATCCCACCCAATATAAATCCAATCCTCATATATATGGGTATACACAGGCATCCCGGAGAAGAGATTTTAGATTGAGCTGGGAAAGGGGTGAGTTATTACACTGATTGAGGAAACAGCGATGTCCAACGTTATTGCCCCAGTTTCGAATTATTTTTGTGAATAGGGAAGACTGAAATTCATGGTATCAAGCAAGCGAAGAAATCAATACCTACCTGAGATGTTAGCATAATCGATTTGCAGGGATTCTTACAAAGCTTGCAGGTTTCGGGGTTTTCTGGAAAATATGTAAGTATAACATAACTTTCGTAAATGTGTAAGTTGTGCACGTAAACGACACTAGTATTCACAAACCTTTTATGCATTCTTCACAAAATAAGTGTCCACAATTTGTTAGGTAAAACCTCCTATTACCGGGCTTGGAACAGCAAGAGTTACATCGAACCCAACCAGACATGTTATCTGATTATTTCAAATACTTGCTGTACTAGAAGGAGAAGAATGCTTTGTATGGAAGAACAAAAATAAAGTAGCTTGTCTTCGAAAAATGAAATGAACTCTTAACCACCAACTTTTTCAACTCAAAGCTTAATACCTTGTACACTTTAGTGTTTTCTACGTTGACACGGCTTACTTGGCGTAAGAAAACTACGGCCACGGTGAAAGAATCCAGCTTCAATTCATGGCAAAATTCCTTCACTATTCACAATAAATTCTTATAATATATAACGTTAAATATTTAGGTTTTTAGTATATATTTTTCAGCTTACAAATCATAACCTGCCGAGGATGGCTTCCCGAAGGAAAAACATGGCGGAATTTGAACCAAGGAACGCGCGCGCGTCTAGAAAATCAAGAAATGGCGGGAAAACGACTCCTATATCACGTGCCTTAAATTACACAGGCAACCCAATCATTTTTATAGCGTGAAATTGTACAAAATATTTTTGCACAAAATTATCTAGGATTTTTGATGTTTCTTAATTAATTAAGATTTATTCTTCATTATATGTTCCACTTTATATTTTATTCTATATTGCTACATTATTAAGAATGTGATACGATTTATGTCAGAGAAAATGCTTTATTTTGTACAAAACTCAAATATAATAATAATAAGCCATTCATTTTTGCAGAGCAGATATTTAATCCTATTTCGTGTATGATTAATCATAACCATGCATGCTGTGTGCAACAGATGTATTCAGTTGTATAATGACTAAGTATTTATCCAGAAAGATCTTAATGTGTCTGTAAACATCTTCCAAAAACACGCAAGTCTTTTAGGGCAGAGGGAATTAATTACATTATGGAAAATCCTGCATATATCCTTGATTACAGTCAATGCCATGCCTTGCAAATCTTCACTGACTTGTATAAAATCGGTGCTATCTCAGAACATTGTTTATCATATTGTTTCCTTTTCTTTTCTTCATCAAGTCAGGCATTAAGTATGTCTCTTTAATGATAAACATCTTGGCAAGTTATTCTCTATTATCTTGGATTTTAACCTCTCCTGTTTCTGGATCAACAACTTTTTGTGCTTTTTCCACAATTTCTTCAACATGAAATGACTTCATCTTGCTCAAGGGTCTACATTCTTTGATTCTAACAAGATCTCCTCTTGTGCATTCATTTTCCTCGTCATGTGCAAAGTAGACCTTCCTTTTATTCCAATACTGCAAAATGAATAAAAGCATTACTAGGTAAAAAAACCTAAGACCGTTTAGCTGTAGTGTGGGTTTCCTGTGGTAATGCTGTTTTGTGATCAGCTGTGGATGACTGCAAAATATCTCCTCTTAGTAGAATCTCCTAAGAACATGAAAATCATACTAGCTAAATCTTATAAAGATGACTCAAATATTTGAGTTAACTTATTATGCACGTGTGAACCAAGACTGGTTTAAAGAGTTTGACATTCAAAAAATAATAACAATAAACATTTCAAATTAAATATAACCATTAGAATACGAAATATAGACTCTTACCTTTTTAATAACGGGATGTAAGACCATCCTAGTGACCAAAACCTTAGCAGTTTTGTCCATTTTTGTTCCGATCACTGTCCCCAAGAACTGCGCCATCTTGGATTCCTTTATACTCATGGGATTCACCGCAGCCCTGTGTCATGTGGGCTCAGCTCAAGTAGTTTCGATCTAAAAAAATTTTTTCCCGCAAAATCAAGTACTTGAGATTCAACCTTTTATTAACAGCTCTGATTTTAAAGTGCTTTTTTCCAAAAGACTTTCTATAACATTTCTTTAAAAATTATTGGGAAATATTTTAATGTAAGTCCGCTGAAAAGAGGAACCGTGGACCCACATCACAGTGCCTTCCTTTCCAAAACATATTCGTTTTCTGTTTCGAAAACTGACAGCCTTTTTTTAAAGATTACTCTCATTTTCAAAACACTAAACACCCTCTAAGTGGTTGATTTAGAGCTGGACAAGGAAGTCTCTCCCAGATCGATCCTTGTCAAGTCTGTGTCTGCTCTTGTATGAGGTTTAAACTTTCATAAATCAGTCAAGCACTTCCTTTTCCAAGATGCAAGCAACACCTCCTTATCCAGTTACGCCTTCAGCACCAACTGAAACACAGTGCGTCTCTCAAGTACAGCTTAATATATCTTGTAAGAATCTGCTCGACAAGGATGTTATGTCGAAATCTGATCCAATGTGTGTCGTGATGCTCTTCAAGGACAACAGATGGGAGGAGGTGCGTACTTAACACTTATGGCTTATTATGTAAACTTAAGGTTAAATGAATTTTTGCAGCTCGATTGTACTTCAAAACTATTTAAAAAAAGATTTTATCCCTAATATTTTTTGTTTTTATCATTTTTAATTTGAAGATGAATACCTCCTATTATCAACTGATGGACGAATCCAAATTACTATATCTTATTAGAAACTAATATTTTACAACCACCACCACTCCCCGTAAGGGCTCTCCCTTATTAGGTTCCCTCCCCATGCACTATCACTATATTCTATATTTACAACATACAATACTTGATCAACTCACATGTTGATTTTTAAGGAGGGAGGAAACTGGAGAACCTGGAGAAACTCCTTGTAGCAAGGGAAAGAACAACACATGAAACAAACTCAACTCACATGTGATCTGGTCTGAGCCAATTAGGCTTGAACCAGGACCACAGCAGTGAGAGGCAAGGGATAAACCCCTATGCCACCCCTGCTACCATTTAAAAAAAAATCAACAACCCTCCCTTTATTCAAAGGAATAAAATATCAAAGCCCTATCTGTCATTTGTCAGTTTTCTTCGGTGACATGAGAACATTGGATAATTTGAATGAAAATACTGATGACCCTCCCTTTTATGCTGTGTAAAAACTTGATGGCCCTTGTGTGAATTCCTTTCCCCACCCTTTTAACAGTTCTGCTAAAAATTATGCTGCTAAAAAATATTCTACTACGGTTATATACAAAATTACAGATTAAAAAAAAAAAATTAATTAAGGATCTTTGTATGATGATCCACTGCAGATTGGAAGGACTGAAAGAGTGGAAAATTCTCTAAACCCTAATTTCTCCAAAGCTGTTTTGGTAGATTATTTATTTGAAGAGCTGCAGAAGTTAAAGTTTAAGATGTATGACATTGATAGTCCAAAAGGTAGTTTAAAAAATGCTGATTTCTTGGGTGAAATGGACTGTACTTTGGGACAGGTAAGCCATGCATGGTTTCCCATGCACACTTGATTAATCTGAAATCACATTAAAATCATTAATTTCATTTTCGAGCATGTTTTTTTAATGTAATTATGCCATATTTTATTATATAGTCCCTTGCTAATTAGTGCTCTCTATACCATCTGCATAGTATGCTACAGCTGTTCCTCTCTCCGCGTGCTACAGTACCTCAAATTATCCAGGTTTTTGTTAGTCCAAGACATCCCAGCCCCACTTACTTTACTTGCTTTCAACTTATGACTTCTGGCGACTCATATATATCCATGTACAAAGGGCTCAAAATAACTGCAAGCCAAAATTGGTACTTGTCTGGTCAGAAGCTCCTAAGGCTGGTCCTCTTGAAAGGTCATCATGTCCACCTATTGAGCAGCTGTGATTTTTGGCCCTACGTGTACAGTATAGAAGTTTTCCTCCAAATTTCATTCACCTAATTGTCAGTCTTTGATATTTCTAGTTAGTTTCATCTGCTACATACACTCAACTTTTAAAGATTCCTTCAGGAAAACCAGCTGGATCCATAACTGTGAGTACGACCACTGTTATATTACTGTTATATTTACTTTACATGTTTCTGTTACCTAGACAACCATTGGGATATACAAAGGCACTTGGGTTTTCACCCATCATTTATACTTATTCCATATTCATCAATGTTTTTTTGGATTGATGGAAATGACAAGAAACCACTTCTTTTCTAGGTTAACGTTGCAGAAACTTATTTTATAAACTGAGATAGTTTTTAGCCATATGCAACTTAATAGTCATTGTTAATCTTATAATGGGACCCATTTTAAGGGTAATTAAGGGTTACCTGCTACCCTAAACTCCCGCCATCTTGTTTTACAATATCAGTACTAATAATATTAATGATATTAATGATTAAACATCATCTATAGATAACAGCAGAAGAGGTTTCTGGGAGTGCTGATGAAGTCCAAATGACATTTAGGGCAAGCAAGTTGGATAAAAAAGTAAATGTTTATCTATATTTCATATAATTATATAGCATACTTGTCACATTATGACTTATAAATTAGATAAAATGAACATATACTTAACAGCTTTTTTTTAAAAAAGGATCTACAATGTGTTAATTTTCATAGGATTTCTTTGGGAAATCAGATCCATACTTGGAGTTTTCTAGAGCCAAAGAAGATGGAAGTTTTGTTGTGGTTCACAGAACAGAGGTACAGTATATTTGTACATGTAGCTCACTACTTAAAACTACTCATTAGATTTAATTAAACTACCTTTATTATCATTACTAAACGCCTTTGCTGATGGCCACATGGTTTTAACTTTCAGGTAGTGCAAAACAATCTGAACCCAAGGTGGAGGGAAATCAAAATTCCTGTCAGACAGCTGTGCAATAATGATTATGATAGAATAATCAAGGTTTGAAACTTACAGTAAATTAATTGACATTATTAATTAAAGCTATTGATGTTGGTATGTACCCTTTTATTTTTAAGTTTTAACTAACTGGAGTACTTACCATAATTAACAAGTTCTAACTAGCTTTGTTGTATAACACTAGATAACTTGCTATGACTGGGATAGTGATGGCTCACATGATCTGATAGGATCATTCACTACGAATTTGAGAGAAATGAGCAGCATGACTTCAGAGGTACTACACAATTTGTATCATTTTATATTGGGTGTCCGGTGGTTTTCTTAAGGTATCCCAACAGTATAGAGTGTTTTCATGTGATGTCACAGCGGACATTATGTGGTACCAAAACAATACACTTTCTATCCTCTGGGAATTGAACTCTATTTTTATGCAAATACTGTGCAGAAAGTTTCTATTATTTATGGCTGCCTTCTCACGTAAGTGAAAACGCTCTCTTGGGGAAAGGTTACTGTGACTACAGAAATTAAATCAATGTTATTTCTTGTGACAAGAAACAAACTTTATGTATTTTTTCTGTTCTTAATATCTTAAAACTTGGTTTTGATTTCACAGCTCCAGTGGCCTTGCATTAATGAGAATAAACAAAGGAAAAAGAAATCATACAAGAACTCTGGTATTGTTTTTCTCTCATCTTGCAAGGTAATGAAAGCATTGGAATGTCAAAATTAATGCAATTAGTATATCTAGAATCTCCCCAGAATTTCCATGAGCAGTCATCAAATTAAGGGCTTGAATCAACTAAGGAAGCCATCAATTCTCTCCAGCATAATTTAATTATGGAACTGGAAGTATATTTTATTTATTTAATAGTTCCTCATTTTCATCATTCTTCCATATTGTCGTTGTTCCACGTTCCTTAACCCTTTGCCAAAAATGTTCGCATGGGTGATGTGCACTGCTAATGCGTCGCCTCTCATCAAGCAACCTGGGTTCAATTTGCTAGCCTAAACAACAACAACACCTTCTACAATGACAACAACAACAACACCTTCTACAATGACAACAACAACAACACCTTCTACAATGACAACAACAACAACACCTTCTACAATGACAACAACAATGACAACACCTTCTGCAATGACAACAACAGCAACACATTCTACAATGACAACAACAACAACAACAACAACAACACCTTCTGCAATGATAACAACAGCAACAATGATACATTTCACAATGACACTGCTCCTTTGTTTTTGGTTATTGCACACATGTTGGTATCAATGATTTCATTGTACATGCTGTTGATGTCTATAGGTCATCAGATTACCTTCATTTCTGGATTTTATTAAAGGAGGATGTCAGCTAAATTTTACAGTGAGTAGAAATGTATTTCTTTGTATTTCATTCCAATCTGACTATTAATCAGAGTATATATCAATGTCATTCCTGCCAGGATTGGGGTAGGGGGCTAAATTTTAACCATTCATTAATTATTTGAACAACTTCATCTGAATTAGGTTGCAATAGATTTTACAGCATCAAATGGTAATCCAACACTTCCCACATCACTGCATTACATGAATCCCTATGCACCCAATGAATACATGCAAGCTCTGATGGCAGTGGGAGAGATCATACAGGATTATGACAGGTATGATTTGAGTTGGGTAGATAGGGGATGGATGGATAGATGAGTGGATGAGTGGATGGGTGGATAGGTAGATTAGATGAGTGGATGGGTGGGTGGATAGAATGATAGGTAGTTTAGATGAGTAGATGAGTGGATGGGTGGGTGGATAGAATGATAGGTAGTTTAGATGAGTGGATGGGTGGGTGGATAGAATAATAGTTAGATTAGATGTGAGTAGATGAGTGGATGGGTAAGTGGATAGAATAATAGGTAGAAAGTGTGATGGGTGGTTGCGTTATTGAAAATTGATTTATTTGTTGATGGGTGATAGTTTGGGTGGATAAATTGATTGGTGCTTGAATAAGTGGATGGGTGTAGTGGATGGGTGAGTTAAGGCATGTTAAAGCACTTATGAGTGATCAAAGAAAAATGTGGCTAAGCAAAGGACAACAATCAGTCTTATGTTTTCATCTGTTTTGTACAATTTCAGTGACAAACTATTTCCTTCTTTTGGATTTGGTGCAAAAATTCCCCCAGAAAACCAAGTATGTAAACTCGAATATTTTTGGGATAACTACCATTATGTATAGAAACAATATTGCAATTGTTTTACCTTTAAAAATAGCTATATTATCTTTAAAAATAGTATTTCCTTTTTTATAAATAGGTGTCCCATCAGTTTGCATTGAATTTCAACCACACTAACCCATATTGCCAAGGTAATCGTACTAGAGAAAATATGTTGAGACCTTTTTTAATCTCATCCCTACCTCCAACAAGATTTTCATAATTTTGCCTTTATATTAGCACCTCACAATTTTTACTTTTAAATGTGTAGTTCCAGAAATTATCCACAACCTTCCCTTCCCCCCTAGCAATTTTCAAGGGGTGGGGATGTCAGAGAAAGAACAAAATTACAAAGTTTGTATGGTAGAAGAAAATTGGAATTTCCTGGGGTAGGGGGTTCCAAAATCCTCCTTTGGGGGCATGGGGATTGATAACCATGTCAGCTGATCAAAAAGTAGTCATGATCACCCCGGCCCCCTGACTCTTTTTGCCTAAACTCTGGGACTATCTTGAACTAGTTTGCACATTCTTTGTTGCAATTTTTCTGATACAGGTCTCTAAGGTATAATTCAAGCATATCAAAGCAGCGTGTCTTGTATTACACTGTATGGACCAACCAACATCTCACCAATCATCAATAATGTCGCCTTGTTTGCAAGAACTGCTTCTCACACACCGCAAGCAACTGTGAGTAACTTAGAAACCATCACTATGTCGTTACCTTTTTTCCATATCTTACAGCCTCACTCCCCATAACAGGCTCTTCCTTGAGTTTCACTCCACATGCACTAACACTATATTATGCACAGTCACTAATTACAACACTCTACACCCAATTCATTCATTTAACTGCTACATGGTCCACTTTACTCACTCAACTCACGTGTTGATTTCATTTCCAGAATTATTATATCCTACTCATTCTTACTGATGGTGTGATAACAGACATGGATCAGGCTAAAGAAGCGATTGTCGAAGCCTCGTCGTTACCCATGTCAATCATAATAGTTGGTGTCGGAGGAGCAGACTTCCAGATGATGGAAGAACTTGATAGTGATGAAGGATTGTAAGTCATTTTTTTATCGTCTGGGATAAATAAGAGTATACCAGGTCATACATATACAATAGACCTAGTCCACTGTGTTCCCATTTTAGACAATGTGTCATTCCCTAGAGTATTTTTCTTCGTTTAACGTTTGCACATAAAAAACACCTGAATATATGGATACAACTCAAGCAAAGAATCTTATTCTCAAGAGTGACACATGGTCTTCAGGAAATGGGCAAAATATTACAAGCAAATGGATTTAGTCCATATTATGGCAGTCGCAGTGTCTTCTATGCCTGACGATATGAACTTGATGGATGGCAGCAGGTGCTTTATAGAATGTGCATGAGGTGTGGTTGTCTTGAAGCTTAACCTTCTTAAGTGATCAGCTGCCAATTTTCAGCCAAACCTTTTCCCACTTTACCAAATTTTAAAACCAATATCTTTAAAATGTAGCAAGTAACCGATACAGTGATAGTAAACAATAAATGCCCTTTTATAACAATTTTCAACATGTATACAAAGCAGTCTCAAAACCCATTTTGAATAATTTTTTTCCATCAGGTTGAGATCAAGAGGAAGGGTGGCTCAAAGGGATATTGTACAATTTGTTCCATACAGGAAGTTTAAAAATGTAAGTATCAAAACTAAGATAATCAACTAATTTATACTCATTGGAGGGTTTGTAAGGCATCAAACAATGGCTGAAGTCAAAATTGGACTTGATGTGTTCATACATTTACTGTATAACATTTATACATACAGTATTTTTTATGAAGTCCAAACTCAACTTGGAGCCATTGTTTGTGGTTTCTCAAGCGAACGCAGCAAAGGTGTAATTCCATTTCTTCAATAAAAGTTACGCATTACATATTCACTTTCAGTATTCCTCTGCACAGCTCAGCTCAGCAGCTCTCGCTAAAGAGGTCCTGGCAGAGGTGCCGCAACAGTTGACAGAATATTACAGGGCAAGAAATATCCTTCCAGGACAGGCAATGGGACCACCTCCATGAAGTGTCGTCAGAACATGACGTATATATACTTACGCCATGGTCAAATGTCTAAACACTTGGCAAAGACTTAATAAGTAGATAATTTTTTTTTACACCTAAATTTTAATGAATCCTCAGTGAAACTTTAGAGTAGGCTCAGATGTCTAACATTATTTGGGAGAGTATCACGGGAGAGTATCACGAAACCTTGAGGGCTGCAAATGTGAACATACTATTTAGGTTTCTGTTTCCATAGCAACCCAAGATGCACTATGCTAACTTCTCACGTTTTGGTTTCCATCAATCAAATGTTAAACAATCTGGGTTAGTCGTTTGATTTAAATGAGTTAAAAAACCAAGACGTTTGGTTTAAAAAACCCAAGGAAGTTGTTGAGGTCACAAACAAAGAAAAGTAAAGGAAGATTACTCATGGACTTATTGAGACTTATTGAGAAATTTTAAAAATACTGGATGTAAAATTGTAATATCAGTAGGGCTAATACGTCAAACAGTACCAAATTATTTAATTTTTGCAATAAATAGCACAAAATCATACAATCTCTATTGTTTTCTATTGTTTCATCAGTACTATTAATTTAGTACTAATTATTGCTAGTTTAGTAGAATGAAGTCACTAAACCCGTGAAATAGATATTAGACTAATACAGGTTAGTAGACCCTAATGCTCCCATTTCAAGTTCACCTTTGCTCAGTCTTAGCCTTGATTGTGTACGAATGTGTTCTTTTCTTTTACTAAGGTGCATTGTATAGTAAGCAATGTATGTACTACAGAACAATACAAGATGATTAAGATTGCACAGGTTTTGGTTGAATAGCTGAATATTTTAATGTACAACTTACTGAGACTAAGGCTGTGAGCAACGAGAACTCAAAATTGTAGTAGTCCATTGTTTTCTTTTGTGTCTGTTTGACTAATATTACACGTTGACTAACATTTTTTATTTCATGGGTTAAATGCCTTCACTCTACTATTTTATGGATTTAATGTTTCTACCCTATTATACAAACAATATACAAGACCAATAATTAAGTGGAAAATTTAATTGTTGTTAAATCTCAATATTTTAAAATCAATTACAATTCATTAATTTACAGTAAATAATTACAAACTGAATACCAATTGCATGGCTTTTGCTATAAACAATATGAGCCCCAAATTGGTTTTGGTAGGTTTTTAGCTTGGCAACAGCACACCATTAAACCTTTTATATCCTAGAGTGCAAATCATATATCAGCTGAGAAATAGTACTATTAAACTAATTAGTACATAATAGCACCAATAAAACAATTGAAAATAAAAGAAATAGATGTGTTTAGTGCTATTTAGTTTTCATGGATATATGGTTTGCACTCTACCAACAAGGGCTGTAAGTTAGATAACTCACTGGGTTAATATGTCACCCTCTTTAAATAAAGTTTATTGTAACAACCTGCCGACAACTTACCAACAACCTACCGATGCCCTACTGACACCAATTTGGGGGTCATATTGTTCATTATTATCTGTACCTTATGACCATAGAAACAAAGCCATTTCTCATCTCTCAAAGATGACATATTTAGGTAATGCTTCTAAAGTGAGGTCACTAAACCTGTGATATTAGACTAATAAACATCAGTAGACCATGTAGAATTGTTTCCTTTTGTCTAGTGACTAGTATTTATTATTTCAATGGGGTTAAATGCTTTCACACTAAAAATGAAAGCAAAAAAATAACAGTGACACTAAACTATGTATGTCTTAATGCAAATGAAAACCAAATATTATATGTTAAAATAATAAAATAAGGAATAAAATATTACTTTTCAAATCTGCAAGTTAAAGTTCATATTTTAAAAATGTTTGGAGCTGTGTAAACCCAGCAATTTCAGTATATTATGTATGCTAGTATTTAAAATCTCATTATAGTGTTTAACTTCAATACTTGACCATAAATGGGTATGATAGGAGGAGGGGAAAGGGGAGCAGAGGAATGAGTGAAGGAAGAGTAGGGTGGTACAAGGAAGAGCATGAAGGTGGAAGAAGGGGTGGTACAGGGCAGGGCAGTGGAAGGGAGGAAATGTGGGAGCATGGAAAGCAAGTACAAAGAAATGACAAGAGGAAGCTTGGGGAGGGGAGATCCCAGGATGCAACAACATTTTCTATAATGTCATATTAAGAGGAAGTTTTTTCAATAACAAGCAAAAAGTGCCAAAAACTAGTATAAACTTTCTTAATAACAAGATTTTAGCCTTGTACAACAGCCTTTCTTCAAGAGAATAGTTTTTGGCACTCGCCGCTTGAATATGAAATGAATTCTCTCTTAATAATAATTATAAAACATTTTAATATTTTCCTAATATCTTATTAATTAATACTGTTAATATATATACAAAAATCATTATCTATCTCCATAAGGAGTTTAGAATTCTGACTTATCAGAAAGGTCAGTAGAATAAAAGGTAAAATATTTTACAATTATTTAAATATGAATTACAATTATAATTACATTATAATATTCTGTGTTAGTTAAAAAAATATTAAAACAGGCTATATACATTATTTTATAGGCCTTATTACCCAAGATATAACCACCCTCGCAACCACCAGAGGGAGGGGGTCACTGGTACACTATAGCATCCCTGAGCTCACCAAGTAATTTGAGTCAAGGCTCTGGACAATGAGCTAAATTGGAAAGCATTACTCCATGTGCTTGCAGCATAACTGTAAGTGACTCACACACTTAACCAGTCGGGCGTCTGCACATAGACCACCTTAGGTCTGCATATTAAACTTATAAACAAGTAATCATTAAATAGATATTTACTTAATATATACATTACACACTACTTTCTAGCAGCACTGGGTCTTCTTGTGCTGTATCCACTAATTCAAAAACCTTGTCTACAACCTTGTTAAAATCCTCATATCTATCAGCATAAACATGGTGGCCAGCACCTTTGATTACTTGCACATCAACATAATTGTCTTGTCTTAAATGTTTAACAGAATAGGCACTTTCATTTTCTACCCAGGATCTTGCCCCATGGACAAAAGTGATTGGAATCCTTTTGTCCAGTTTTCCTATTCTGTTAATCATTGGAAATTTTGCCCATCCATATGGAATACTGAGGTGCTTGAATGCTGTCTCCCCACTAAGTAGAGAAAATTGAGGGGGGAAATAGTGTTATTGATTAATATCCAAAAAGGAACATTGTTTGCATGCAGTAAGACCACACCCTTATTGATTAATATTCAAAAGGGAACATCATTTGCGTGACATGTGTAGACAGATGCCCACCCAAATTTGTTACATTACTCATGTGAAGGGATTCAAAGGAAAGATCTCTGATTGGCTAACATATAAGCTCATTCCTACCTTGGTGTTTGTGCATTGCAGTGGTATATATAATTGACAATGGTATCATCATCATTGATTAAACTGGAGTATTTTCGTTGGAAATCTGGACGGAATCTTTGTACTAATGAAGGGCCTAAAAAATAGTAGAGAGAATTCAGTTTTTAAAATACAAAATAAGACCAAATTTATCCCCCTGCCCCTCCCCCCCAACACAAAACTAGACCTCACACACTGATGAGCTACAGAAAAACATCTACAGAAAAGCGTCAAGGACAGCAGGACTGGGACAATAACATAAGCATTTTCAAAGTAATTTTTCATACATGTGTGGCTTTATTCCTTGCTGTTACCTTTCTTTCTAGGACAACTGATGTTCTATCAAGAATGGTAACACTAATGATGATGGTGTGCACATAAAAAATGTGACAATGTCTTATCAGAGTTGCTGTCCTCTGTGCTTGTCAATGCTTATTGTCAGTCTCTATTGTCAGTTGACAAACATGTATATCACCTGGGGGCTCAAAATAGCAGCTTACCAATGGCCAAATGGCAGACCAAATTTCAGGTTTGGCAGGTGAAAATGGCCATGAACTGCCAAATGGATAATAAAATGGGAGGCAAAATTTACTGGAATGGTCTCCTTTTATCAATGCTCTTTTCTAATATGGCAGCTAGGCTATGATTTTTCTATTTTGAGCTCTGCACAAGGTAGTTTGAATCAATACGTACCCCAAGGTCCAGCAGCCCTAAGACTGGCTAGGGGGTTAAATGGACTCAGAACTGCACCAAGCACTTTGATCCAACCTGGAATCTGCCGTTTCAGATCATCTTCAGCAGGTTTTTCAGGAAAACCCCAAGGATCAACTAGGATCAGATGTTTGACTCTTTCTGGGTGTTGTATTGCATACGAACATGATAGAAACCCTCCAAGACTGTGTCCTAACAAGATAAACTTCTCTAAACCTTGTTCTTTTCTCCAGCTTTCGATTGAATCCACAAATTCTTTTTCTGCAACCTCAGCATCAGTACTAAACTGGGGCCTTGAGCTACGACCAAATCCCAAGAGATCGAATGCATAGACAGAACGATCTTTTGATAGATGGTCAAGGCTTAATACCCATAGTCCAGCTCCTCCGCCAAATCCATGGACCATCACCATGGGAACACGGTCAGCTGCTGTAGGGTTGAACTTCAAGGTCCATATGTTGTGTCCTTGCACTGTGTGCACGAATTTCTTTTCATATCTCGTTTTTAAATCTAAGTAACCAGAACAAATTAAGCTAATATTAGTAAAGGTGATCTGTATTTGTAGAAAAAGATACAGCTATTATGTAATATTTCAAACACGCGAGAGAGTTCTTCCTCCCATTTCCAAACGCCGAAAAGTGAGTTGAAAAAACGAGGCGCAGCCGAGTTTTTTAAACTGACTTTGAGGTGTTTGGAAATCGGAGGAAGAACTCTCTCAAGTGTTTGAAATTACTTCTCAAACTAATGAATATTTCTTGGAGAAAATCAAAGAAAACGTTTACGAAATTTAATGCAAATTAAGAACACATTTCCAAACCACCGTCACAGTAGAGATTTGCTTTGTTTTCTCCTCATTAAATATTCATGAGTATGAGAATATCATATGACACATATCTGCCTGGGCGCACAGTCTTAGAAAAACCTTCTTATAGCGTTAGCATGGCCGTACGGCTTTGAGTGAGCGGGGCCATACGAATCCATACGGCCCTGCTTGAATCCTGCGACCATATTGACATAATTTGCAACTTTTAAAATATCTTTTTTATTTAGGGTCATATGATAAAATGCTTATTGACTAAGTTAGGTCAGGCCATATGAGAAAATATTTGGCTTTCGGTCTTTTGTATGGACCTCACTGTGCTCGGTCCGTACTGCATCACCTCGAGCCAAATATTTTCCAGTACGGCCATCCTACTCAGTCAATAAATACATAGTATGTTGCATACTAACCCTGAAATGCATTATGGGTGATGTGTGTGCAATCGGTCAAAGGTGAAAATAACATGAATTCTAGGACATTTCTCAAACTTTGTCTGCATATTTCGCATACCATGTACCACAAAATAAAGAATGCTAATGGACAATGAAGGTTATTATAAACGTTGTTTTTAAAATAGTACAAATTGTACAAATTCCATACGATTCGAGTTGATAAGCTCAATTGTGCGTGACCGACCAAACTATACTACCAGACTCACGTTTTAAGATTCTAGCTTCAGCCAGTTCTAAAAGCTTTTCCGAAGTAGGACACCAAGAAAACCAGCTTCTTGAAGAGCCTACTTCACTCGCTGAAACTAAACTGTTAACAAAATAGAAAGAGAAATAACTTAGTAAATGTTTGTTCGCGAACGAAGCCAATTCAATATGGCGTAGAGCCGACATAAACAAATGATATGCAATCTTTTTCGAAGAAAATAAATAATTTTACCTAGAACTATCGCTGCTATCCATATTTTCACTAGTTACTGAAGCCATGAGGATTCTAAGTTCCTCTTTTTTGTGGCTCTTACTTATATTATCTACTTCCCAATCCAGGAGAAAGCCAGGATACTTCTATATCTTGATCGACGAATCGATCACTTGTGTTTATTATCATGTGATATCTCTCTGACGTCACACCATGACATGACAAAAATTTCAGCCCAAAATTCTTCAAAAAATTTCCAAATTATTTAGGTTTTTTTTAAGGAATAGCATAACATTATTTGTATTTTTGAAAAATTTTTAGTTATGACAGAGTAATGTTTGTAGTTTGTGTTTTTGTTGTTGTTTACATCATATTTATCTATTTATAGGAATGACGTCATTCATATTTACAGATGACTCGACAGATTAACAAAATGATGCAACGGTATCCCCTCCAAAAAAGTATAAGAAAGAAAGAGAAAAAGAAGATAAGAGAAGATAAAAACGGAATGAAATAAAAACAATATCAAATAGCATATCTTTTTAAGATGCGTAAAAACGCGTTTCCTTCGTTTTTTTTTTTTTTTTTTTTTTTTTTTTGTTATTTTGTGGTTTTTTCTTAAAGTGTAGCTATTTCCATAATTTATACTTTTCTTCATTTTCCTTTTTAAATTCAGTTTCTTTAGGAAAAAATTTTAAAACATTCTAAGATCAGAGTTTTTCTGGGTTGCCTGTTTCTTCTTCCTGGCGTGGTCACATAGCTGAAGGGCATTTTCTTAGATTTTCTTCCAGTTCCATTTCCTTCATCATATTTTGGTCAAAAACAAACTTTATTCGCCTATATTTTTGATTATTATCAGCAATATTTATCAGTCATGGCCAATGCAAGTGGAGGACAAGCAGAACAGCCTTCTAACTTAAACACAGATCAAGTCAGCTTGGACTTTGATTCTTTGATCGAAAATGACAAGAACTCCAAATGGATTGTTTGTAAGTTTTGTAGATCGAAAATCCTGCGACCAACCTCAGCTGAATTTATCGAAAAAGAGGTGAGATATATGATATAGGAGGGAATATATATTCCGTGTATATTAGACAAGGTGATTCAAAGTAATGCTTCACAAAGTAGAAGAAAGATGGATTTGAGAAGTGTCAATAAAGGTTTTAGTTTTATAGGTTGGGGAGGGGAGGGGAGGGGAGTGGAGTGTATAAGCCAAAAAAAAAATTTCTTTCTCTTTAGGGGTAGTATGGAGATAAGTGTGAAGTGTGATAGAGAGCAAAAGGGACATAAACCAATACTGATTGCAGGGCTGTCAACCCCCGAAATATTCAAATCTGGAGAATTGATAGGGAAGGGACATGACGTCACAGCGTGTCAAAAAGCGTGCGAAAAGATGTCTTTCGCTTTGTAACATTTGATGTGATTGGTTTATTTCTGACCAATCAGATTATCGCTTACATTACAATGGCCTGCTTGCAAGAACAGCCATGAGGAACGTTTTGATTTTGTTAGCGATGTAAAATAACACAAACAATATAAAATAATTGGAATTTTATTGTTGTGAAAGTCAAGTCTCACAAGAAATGGTCAGCTTCGGGGATTATCCGGGAGATTTGAGACTCTAATCTGGAGACCGGGAGATAAAGTCCAAAATCTGGAGACTCCTGGTTTATCCGGGAGAGTTGACAGCCCTGGATTGGAGTTTGGGGGGGGGGGGGGTCAGCTTGGGTGCTCAGTTGATTGCATATGTCTGCCACATTAGTGTAATCTGCTGTCTTTTCAAAGTATTGAAATGGCTTTTTTTGTGTTTGCTTGATTTGTTTGATATATTCTAGCTCCTTACTGCTACAAGGATTTTGTGGCTTTAATGGAAAATTGGAAAGACCCAGAAAAATTTGACTAAGTGTTTCTATAACATGACTTAGGTTTATGGACTTCCTGTGGGAATTATTATAACATAATGCACATACTGGCCCCCTGTCCCAATGACTAAACTCTGGGACTCTCACTAAACCTGCATTGACTCTAAGGTTTTTCTACCATTATTCAAATTAATGAATATTTTTCATCTGTAATTTTTATCTAGTTCTTCCTGCCAAACATGCATCAGAAGACAGAGCTTTGTGTAGAGAACCCAGAGGGGTTGACCCTAACAAAACATTGGATGGTTGAAAACATGATGACCTTTGAGAATGTTGGCTTTTCTAAGACTGTGAACTCTATTAAGTATCTAACATGTGCTGACTGTGAGATAGGACCAATAGGATGGCATGATATTCAGGACAGAAAATTGTCATATGTTTCACTGGAGCGTGTTAATTATGAATAGGAATTTTAATTTGTGGTGTGATTTGATGTGTACATATTATCCATTTGAACAATTGTGAAGGAAAATTGCTCCCCAGCGAGTACTTGCACAAGTTAAAAATAACTTGAACAGAAACAAGATTTAAAATTTTTAAAGGAATTAGACCGAAACCATACATCCATGAAATAGTACTAAATAATTAGTACAAAACAGCACCAATGAAACAATTTAAAGCAAAAGAAATGTGTTTTAGTGCTATTTAGTTTTTGTGCTATTTCACACATATATGGTTTGCACTTTGGTCTCACATTCACTAGAAATGATATGAACAGTTAGAGAATAAAAATAATCTTTTGTTATCTGTGTTTTGTTTCTAAATTAAATTAAAATGGTAATAAATTATACAATGATACATTCTTCACGTAACTTGTAAAATATGTCTTGTCAAGCCAAGCAAGTTTGCTTCGATTTTCTGTAAGAAATTTTAATGATTTTAAAATCACATCACACAACTGAAAGAGAGTTTCATTCGATATCCAAAATACCTGGATGTCAAAAGAAGACCAGTTTATGATCTTCTGAGAATGAAATGATTCATAATAAAAATGCAATTGATACCAAAGTCAATTCCCAAAGCTTTTCAAGACAAATTTCCTAAGTTGAAGTTGTAGGGTTGAGCTTGCATTGCATTAAATCCATTTAACACTTAACAGCTAACAGTCATCTTCCTATGCACACCCCAATTGGTCAAGAACTGTGCTGTATTAGTAAATCTTTTTATTTGTGCTCTGTTCAGAAATACAGCACTTAATGCGATTTTCCATACTCTGTGAACTTGGTAGTTACAAGCTGCAAGCTGAAATGTGTTTTCTTGCTACCCATCAATCAAAATAAATTAGTACCTTTTATGTTCTTGATTGGTGGCAGTAAAAAAACAATTTCACATCAAGCCGTTGAAATGTCTGGGTTCTCAGAAAATTGAAAACTGCAGTGAGAAGTCTTGAAAGCACTTTTGTGCTCCTCTTCACACCTCGTTTTTATCATTTTCTTCTTGATGTATTTATCGAAGGAAGCACTGAAAAAGCCATTTTCTTTAACAAATAAAATATCTTAGACTGAATGGAATTTTTATGTTGGTTTTTTGGATCACATTAGTAGTATAGGGAATGGGGGTTCCAGCGCAATCTCAACACGGGCAAGACCCGTGTCAAAAATCCACCTACGGAAACAACCCACTCCAAGTGTGGTTGGGGGCAACAGCGCAAATATGTTAGTCTATATATGGAGTGCGAAGATTGTAAAGAGTTTGTTTATGATTTCTGTGTAAAGTGCTTGAAACCCAAGTTTGTACCTACTAAACCAAATAAGTATATTTGTTGTGACAAGAAAATGCAAATAGAAGACGACACGTCAGCACAGTGTTACGAATGTGGTAAGAATATTCGTAATGCCGTACCAAATGCTACCAAAGAGCAGTATTACGCTAATGGAGGCCGTAAGAAGACCCCATACAAAAGAATAAAATACTTCAGAGACTGGATGAGTCACATTCAAGGTCAACGGCCGGTATATTTAGACAACGAAGTAATGGAAAGAATTATGAACCATTTAGAAGAGTCAACCCCACAAAGTCTACGGAAGACATTGAAAAAATTAAAACTAGGGAAATATTACAAAGCTATTCCCTATCTTTTGTCTGAAATTACCGGTAAGTCTATTCCCGAGGTTTCTGATATGACAAAAGCCGAGTGGATGTTTTGTCGGCTGGATAAGGATATTCCTTATTACCCTGATGTAATCTACGAAATATTTCACGAGATCGACCCCAACCACCCCCTGTTAGGATGGATTCCAAGAAGATAGTGAATCTTATGGCATAAGATGAGAAATTACGCGTAATAATTCGCCAAATAAGGTCATGCAAATAATTTATATTACGCGTAATAATTCGCTAAATAATTTATATTACGCGTAATAATTTACTAAATAAGGTCATACCGTGTATTATGGTATAAATCTTATGCCATAAGATTACGCGTAATTTCCAGACTGTCGTTCGATATGTAAACGAAATCCTGTTACGCTCTTTTCAAAGCAGATGTTTACTGAGCAAGCTTTCTTTGAAGCTCTTCTTTTGCTTCTTGGTAGATCTTTTTGCGAGATTCCTCGGAAAGATCTTTTACGACTGTTTTTTTATTCCTTATGTCCGACTTTAATTTCTCGTACTTTTCCTCTTCAGCTAAGATAAGCGAGAATTCTGCGTTGTCTATCTTTCTATCACGCAAAGCCTTTGAGACAAGGTCAATGATAGTATTTACTTTAGCCCTTGACAGAGCTATTGTCGTGTCATGCTTGGATATCTTGCTTGACAACTGTTTCATAACGCCTGTTGTAACAGCTGAAATAATACCGCAAACGGCGCCGACGCTAGCCAAAGGAACTCCAACGATTATTCCCGGTCCAGTAAGCGAAGTAGCAACGCCAGTGCCTGTTAACGCCACGGACATGGACCCGGAAGTTATCGCGATTTTATGTAGTATGCTTCGGGCTCTGGCGTACTTTTTCCTGACCTCTTCGTAGTGTTTCGCTTGCCCTTCCAAGTAAGCCAGGATTAAGTTTGCTTTGTTGAGTCTAAAGTTTTCAGCGTTTAATTCGTTAGGTCCCTCCCTAGGTAAATTAGGATAAAGTGGAGGTGCTGAAGGTATAACATCCATTATATATACTAATGTACGACGCTTTTGGGAATGATATTGAGGAGTGGCCTCATGGCAACAAACGTAACTATGCTAACTGGAGAGCCTTTAGGAAGATGTTTCCGCATGCAGACCCTAGTAAGTTCGAAAGAAGGCCCGATGGTATTTACTATAACGGCTCTAGGATGTACAGCAACGAGGATTTGAAACCCACATCGATTAACAAGATAGAGGATCAGCCGAAGCATCCACGACATGAACCCACACATGTTACACCTAAACCAACACCCGTTAAGCCCGCTTGGCCAAAGGAATTAATACTTGGTACCAGTACCTATCCTATTCCGGCCGTGGAGCTCACCGATAAGCCGCAAGACATTAAGAAGCTCCCATTTAAGATCTTCGTGACACCATCGAAGTTTTTCATAGCCAAAACGAGCGACGTTTTTCAACTAACACCGCCAGCCGTGGAAAACGTGAGTGATTACGCCAAATGGTCCGAAAGACCAAATATGAAATATTGGTCCCAGCAATTAAACTTTGCCGTGTGGTGTGCGACAAGCGGCTGCGGTATTAGCTATGACTTAATTAAACCCGATACCCAAGCCGGTTCTATTTTGAGGTTTCATGTCTTGTTTACGATTAGGAGAGTTTTAAGCGAGCTCCAAGCTGTACTGCCATGGACTAATAGCTTTGTTTGGACCGGCACCAGATATAATAAGAGTGCCTTCATTAAATTATGTAGGGAGTTTAACGTAGCGAACCCCGACTTTAGGTTTAAGGGTCGATCTGAGAGTTCAGATGAATTTAACTTTCATTACACCAGCCCCCACGAAGATTCTCTTACGGCATACTACACATCCACCCATAAGGATAGAAGTCAGTATAATTGGTTCATACCTCAGAAAGGTAAAGGATTGACAAAGGCAGGTTTGGTTCGCATAAATAGCAGTATAGAAGCACTTGTTTACTGCGTCTTAGGGGCACAGGTAAATACCCGCAGCCCAATGATTGGTGCCCAAGGTGCTTCACAGGAAACGCAACAAGAATTCCTAGCCCTGTTTGAGTCTGCAATAATAGAAAATGATATATCTAAATCGGTGCAGAGATATCAATTAGCGGTGCAGCAGTCTAAAGTGCGACTGGATTACGCTTTGTCACCTGGTTGCTGGTTAATGCCAAGTAATTTGGTTATCAACACTAATTCCGTTGTGGGTTATAACAACAAACTTCAACGAGCTACTAAGGATATGAAGTTTGGGGTGAATGACGTGAACTCTGACATGACCAAGGGCATTCCTCACTTTGTAGAGAAACCAAAAAAGGAGCACACAGAAAAACCATTAAAAAAGGCGTACGTGCTACCAAAGAAACCAGTAAAGAAGGTTATGCCTGCGATACGTGAGGAATATGACCACAACTTACTAAAGGCCGGCTTAGCAGCTGCAGGCGTTGGTCTGAGCTATTATATATGGCGATGAACAACCCTTACGTAACTGGAGTAGATTGTGTCTATACAACTTACACAGGTGAGAAAAAATATGCCCAAGCATCTTGGGTTGATGTCACCGGAATGTCCGTGAATTTGAATTACTCAGGAAAGAAGTTAATCCTTTGTAGTATTTGCATTGGCACGAGCAGCCATGCCAACGTGGGCTTCAGGTTTCTAGATGACAACGGCGTACTGCAGCCTATGCGTGCGAAGACGAACAACAGGGAGCCTACGCATTTCTCCGTAGAGCCGCCAACGAATAGCGTCGAAAATCTATCGGTTTGGACTCTTCATATGGTTGCTAACTGCCATGGGAAGGTAAAGCTGCAAATGCGTGTAGATGACACCGGGAGTGTTTGTGTGAATAGCATAGAAGATCAAAGAGATACGACTTATAATCACGAGACCATAAGCACCCTGACGGTAATAAGTCTTTAGAAGATAACCTTGTTGCCTACCCCTAAAACGAAGGGAGCCTGTTTTCCTGTAATATATGAATCCACATTTAAGTGAAATGCGCTATGTTCACTACTTAGACGTGAAGGAATACGTAGGACATGAGTGGTTCGACACGGGAATATGGGTTAAAGTTGGAGGACCTGCGTTAGTTATTTGCACCATTTGCATTAACACGGGACTTACCGCGAACGTAGGGCTTAGACTCGTTGATGAAAATGATGAGCCTTTGCTCCCCTATCGGACTTCTTCGAACAACAGAAGAGCTGCTCACTTTTCGATGGAGCCAAACAAAGGAAGCTCAGAAGACTTAACGCCGGTCACGTTTCATATGATGGTTAATTGTGAGTATGCTAAGTTACAAATATTTCCCGATGATGCTTCCAACGATGGGTCGATACTTAGCCGCGCAAGGATAAATAGCATTGGTGTGGGTAGCTTTATTACCGACGCAGCTTGGAGTCATAAGCCTATTTCTACTATAAGCGTGCTACCGCTAATACCAAATTATCAAGGCGGTGCGAATACTATCTTTACTTATCCTCAGTCGAGGACGCCTCGGACGCCCGACAACGATAAGCCCGACATAATACATAAGGATAAGATTAACCCTTCATCTTCTTCAGGAGTACCACCCCAATAGCGACAACCAAGATCCAAATGTTATTCCCCACAAACTTTAGCAGTTCTCCGCCAGCCCTAAGTGCCAAGGAAACAACCGAACCCAGCAGCCCAGGCAAGCCGGCTGCCATCTTTTTTCCCAAGTCCGTCAGCCCATTGCCTAATTTCTTTACGCCCGCGCCCGTAGCCTTAAGCGCGTTAAGGATTACCCCTACTACGCTCGAAATAGCGACCGCGAATGCCAGCGGAAGACCATACTTCATCAGAGCTCTTTTTACCTTTTCCTTGGTGGTAAGCCCCAATTCTCTTTCCAGGTTGTCCTTTTGCACCTGTAATTCCGCAACCCTCTCCTGAAGGGCTTCTACTTCCCTTCGGGCTGCCTCCCTTTCTTCTTCGGGGCGCGCCTGGTCATTGATTATTTCCTGCTTTTCGGATATGTTTTTTTCCAGGTCTTCGATGGCCTGATCTCTTTGCTGGATTTGCTCTTCTTTATTGTTGATTTCAGCAACTAACTGCCGCCGCTCCACCAAAGAACCCTCTATGGTGGTACGTAAGTCCTTGGCTTCTTCCTTGCTCATATCCAGGTCTTGCAGGGCGAGATTGAATGCCCTTTGGGCGCGGTCCCTTTCGCGAAGAGAAATGTCTCTTCGTTCTCTAAGTTCTAATATGTATCGATTCTTGTCGTCAAGTTCTCTCTTTTGAGCATCGAGGAGTAGTCGGTTTTGTCGTATGTAATCTGCTTCCCTTTCCTCCATCGCTTGCTTTAGCTCTTCTACTCCCCTTATCGCCTCAAGACCTTTTTGTTGTCGCTGCATTATGGTCTTAACTCTTTCGACGGCTTCGTCGATATTCTCACTATTTTCTCTCATTCTTTCGGGTAAGTTGGGTTCTCCTAATGCCTTTCTAAGGGTTGGAGGAATATTTTTATCTGCGTAGTATTTACCATTTATGTCCCTGATGACATATGGATGAGCATTAGACCTATTTAACCTTGCTACTACGACTTCCCTACCCCATTCGTTATCCGCGTCAAACATTACTTGTACTTTGTTTGGATCCCAGTTTGGGAATTCTTCCTTGATCCTATCAAAATCGTCTGGGGTTTCTTCCATAGATTCGTCCATTTGTTCCTGAACCCTACTAAGCCATGCAGCGCCGGGGGCTTCGGGGATGTTGCCATCCGGACCAAAGCTGCTTTCCGCGGTTTTGCTTCTAGGAGGTTTCATCATCGTGTTACTACCAAAGTCGATGTTATCGAGCTTTATGTATTCTGGTATGGGTTTACCTGGGTTCTTAGTGCGGTATTTGTCTAGGAAAGCCATCCAGCCGGCGCGGGCTCTCTTTCCAAACCGACGCACCATGTTACCTCGGAATTCCGTAGGGTCGTTGGTTTTAGGTAGTAAAGACTCGTATTCATCGTCGTTAATGTCGACTTGACCTTCTTCGGTGGTGGGGTCAAAATCCGTTCCTTCTACTTCCATTATATATGATAAGCTCAAAGTTAAACCCCAACGTATTACCTAAGCAGGTTGGCGGACTGAAAGCAGAACGCACCTTTCACCGTGTCACCTTTACCCCCAGCAGCGCTAAGCCAGGGGAAACCCTGTACGTAGGCGTGCCCCGCCTAACGGATAACCTAGTCTTAGTTCCTGGCACCCTGGCGCTAAGGTTCGACCTAGCAATACAACCAAGCACTGCGGACGCGCGTCACGTTGTCAACGACCTTGGTCGCAACATTGTCTCAAAGATGCGGGTGAAGTTCGCAGGGGAATCCCTCTTGGACTTAAATAGGTACGATCTGTATACCACGTACAAAGACTTATGGTTGACTGCATTTGACCGCGCGCAAAGGATAGAGCAGGGAATCGCCAGTGAAGCCATACGCAAGGTAAGAAGCGCAACCGCTAGCGCCTCAGGAGAAGACGAAATAAAGACGGCTTATGGTACTAAATATGTTATTCCATTAGATTTCGAAGTTATCACGAATCACGGCGTATACTACCCAAGGCAGCTAAGCGAACTGCAGTTCGAAGTGACCCTAGCAGACACTACGAACATCCTACAGGGAAAGGACGTAAGTTCCTCAGCCGTCCACCCATACTCCGTTACTAACTTAGAGCTGCAGTATGAAACGGTATACAGCGAAGACTTAGCACGTAGCGCCGGTATGGAATACAGCGCCGGGAAGGCTTTCCTTTACGATCACGTCGTGATGTACAAGACGTTCAGCTTTACAAATAACGTCGAAGAGGTCATCAACCAAAGCATTAACCTTCCCAGACGCAGCCTTACAGGGATAATGTTACTGTTTGCAAAAACATACACGGCAGGATTGCGTGACTCCGAGGCGTTCTTTAATCCTAACATCACTAACGTAGGCGTTAGCATTAACGGAGTACCTAATAAGGTCTACTCACAAGGGATAAAGCCTGCGGATATGTACCGGGAAGTCGCGCGTAAGTTTGGCGACCAAGTTGATCCAAAGAAATTCTTTAAGGATAAGTATGCGCTGTGGATCGACATGCGTACGACGAACGACGAAGATCTACATGGACAGGGCTTACGTCTGGTAAATACCCAGGACGGTATTACGTTGGAGATCAAGCGCACCAAAGACGCCAGCGACACTACTAAGATCAACGCATATATCTTCGTAGTCTCAGACGCGCAGCTAAGCGTGGAAATGAATCAGCTAAAAAGCGTTGCCTACTAGGCTCGCGTTCCTTGAGCCAAGCGAAAGGATGAAAAATATTCCTTACGTATAATATGCTCCGCGTATTCGAAAACAACGAAACTAAACTGCAATGCCTAGTGCAAAGCGACAAGCTGTACTTTAAGGCGAAAGAGGTAGCAAAGGCATTAGGTTATGCAGACACCAAAGATGCCATTAAAGCCCACGTGCGGGATAAGCATAAGAAGAGGCTCAATGAATTTAGAATAGAGGTGAATCGCCTCCCTTCGGGTTCACACCCACAATCCCTGTACGTGACGGAATCTGGTTTGTATCAATTAATATTTAGCTCCAAGCTACCGACAGCAGAGGCATTTCAAGATTGGGTCTTCGAGGATGTCCTACCTACGTTAAGGAAGACGGGGAAGTACTCGTTGGATGGTTCAAATAAGTTGGTCTTCAAGATCGAGAATGAGTTTGACTTACATAAGAAGGTCATCGATTACATACGCCGGTTTCACCCTACGCTGTTATTAGCACCTGGACTCGGGGAATTGCAAGATACCACCAGTAAAAGGATAACGTGCTGGCAAAAGGGCTACCAGGCAGGTCAACCCGACATCTTAGTTCTTAATGCACATAAAAGATACAATGGGTTATGTCTGGAACTGAAGACGCCAAAGGGTAACGGCGTATTGTCCGACAAACAAAAAGCGGCATTGACGCAATATGAAATGAATGGTTATCTTACGATGGTTTGCAACGATTACGATCTGATCTGCAGGGAAATCGACCGTTACGTCGACGGCATTCGCATACCTTGTCCTGGCTGCGTTAAGGCTTTCAAGTCACAGGAGACGCTACAAACGCACCGAAAGATATTTCATAAATATAATGATAGTTGAACAAACTCACTGGCGCGAATTAATACAAGGCATTTCATACAAAATAAAAAATTACGTTGTCTTCGAGGACATTAACCGTTTAAGGTTGGTCCTCTTAGACGGCAGCCAAGAGTACAGTTTATGGGCTCCTGACTGCGTACGGTACGTACTGCAAGGCGAAGAGTACACTCACATACGTAGCTATGGTAAAGTCAACGGTCGATGGAAGTTCGACGTTGAAAGAAAGGCGGAGGCTAATCCATTGTGTGATTAGTCGTCCTCATGGGCTTCTAGGTATTGGTCTGCTACGTCGGACCTCATTTTTTCCGACATGAAATCGATCGATATCGTAATCAAGGCTCCTCCTGCGAACGCTGCGACGTAAGGTAACATCATATATTAGACCATTCTTTTCGTATTGCAAGGTAATGGTCTAAAGGCTTGGGACCTTCGTACAGGCAACACCAAATATGTTGACCGCTGCGTTGACAACCACATTTATCGCAGATGCCGTCCCAGTGTTCTCGGTTCTCCCATCTTACTCCTTCGTAGTCGTCAAAGCATACGAAATCTTGGTCTATTTCTTTTTTACGCAGCACTAAAGCCCGGCTGGTTTCAAGGGGGCAACATCGCTCTGCTAAATCGCCGTGGGTTTCACAGACGACTTCTTCGAGGTGGTAACGTCGGCAGCGGTATTTATGCCAGTTTTCTTCGAAGAGGGGTTCATCGCATCGGCGGCAATGACCTTTAAGGCAGACTCTATGCTCGCGGTGATATCGTAGGGCCTGTACGGTGGACAATTCCTTACCGCAGTTGCCACAAACAGTGCTGATGGTCTTCTGACAGACTTTCTTGGAAAGGTGGTATTGCAGTCGCTGCTTGCTACTAAAGGCTCTATCGCATTGCATGCACTTCATTATATAGGTCTTATTTTTTATTGTTATTTTGTTAAACCCTGTAAGAGGGTTTCAGGATAGGGGCTATTATTTCTTGTTATTTTGTTAAGCCCCCATTAAAAGATGAGGTATCATTCTTTCTCATCGTTGAAACCAGCAAAAAGATAATCATGTTAACCATTCTTCGATTACGATGATTTAACAAAATAACAATAAAAAATAGACCTTACTTGAGACCTCTTCGCAGCATTTAACAAAATAACAATAAAAGAGAAAGACCTATGCTAATTCCTCTTGCTGGGGCTTAGTAAGATCTTCTTTGCGACCTCTTACTCTTCTCGAACGTCGTCTAAAGTCCTTTGTGCTTTAGTATCCGCGGGACACCAATGTCCAACGAAGTCTTCTTCAGAGAATACCTTATTACAGTGGCGGCAGGTGTATTTTTTACACGGTTTGGGTATCGGTGTTTTGGGAGGGATTATGCAGTCAGCAGGTAGTTCGCACGTAATGCAGTCCATATATCTATGGGGGATGTCGAATGAAGTCCTTAATGGACTCCTTAGCCCAGCCCGCCATTGTCAAAAGCGCACCAAACCGTTCTGCACGCTTCAGACCGCACATTTCATCGTACAATTCCTGCACGCGCTCTTTTAACCGATCTATCTCTTCCCTTTGCATTTCTATGGTATCTCTTTTATCTTTTGCGTCGGCGGCAATCCTTCTTACTGCTTCCACTGGATCCATCTATATATAAATGGGATTCATTAGATATAAATGAACCCGAATCACATACCTTGTAACGCTCTGATAGTAGGACCCACCGGCTGCGGTAAAACACAGTTCGTGGTAGAGCAGCTATTAGAACCCTTTAGATACCGCTTTGACTACATAGTGCTGCTTTGTCCCACCTACGTGAATAACCGCACCTGGACGGGTATAGGAGTGAAAGATGACGACTTCTTCGTAGATATCTTAGATCCTAACGAGTTATCCAGCCATTTGAAGTTCTGGCACAAGCAATTCCCTAAAGATACGCAGACTTTACTCATACTGGATGACATCGCCTGCGGGGACGACGTAAAAAGACGCACCTCCGAATTAGTGAAGCTCGCTTTCAGCGGCAGACACGACAATATCAGCGTTTGGTTGCTTTCCCAGCAGCTTACCAGTGTCTCTAAACCCTTTAGGGAAAACATAGGCTCTCTCGTAGTATTTTATACGCCCAGTAAGTCTGACCTGGAAACCATTTTAAGCGACTACGGCGGCGAGATAAGCAAGGAACAGCTGCACGAATACATGCGGCATTTAAAGACGCACCAACATTCCAAGATGATTTTCTCTTTGAGGTTTCCTTATGACGTTAATGTATATGGAGATTGAGCAGCTCTTAGATGAAGTCCCCACGCAGTTAGACGAAAGTAACCTCAAGGAACAACTTAACATCCTTGTGTCTTCGGGGAAGTGTAAAGAAATGATAGGCAAGGAACTTACCCATGAGCAAGTTAATAAGTTGTCAGAAGAGGAGGTTAAGAAGTTCCATAAGAGGTACGAGGCTGCCCTCGCAAGTAAGACCACGGACGCCGTAGCAGACTCCGCTATCCGACTTACCACTAAATTGCTTGGACTTGCACTGCCCATAGACGACGTGGAGCAACTACAGAAGGACATAAGAGATGACTATGTCATCACCCAAGAACTTAAGATAACCTGCGGGTGGTTGTCTTTAAAGTGCGGTAAGTTAATGGCAGTCGCCTCTGCGGTACTTCACGTAGCTCAGCATGTCGACTTGAAGGAGGTACTAGGTTCCTTCGGAACATCTTGGAAGGACTTCAAGAAGGACAGAGAAGTCGAAAAGGTCTTCCAGGCGGCACTTGCTGAGGTACCTGATCAAGCCACCTCAAGTACCTAGTCAAGTCACCTCAAGTACCTAGTCAAGTCACCTCAAGTACTTAGTCAAGTCACCTCAAGTACTTAGTCAAGTCACCTCAAGTACTTAGTCAAGTCACCTCAAGTACTTAGTCAAGTCATTGTCAAGTCATTATCAAGTCGTCATTAAGTTACTTGTCAAGTCCTTCAAGTCCCTTAATATAAGATGAGTGGTACCGAAGAACAACCTCAGGAGGAGCAGAAGATTACCAAGCCTAAATCTGCAGGCAGAGTTGCCGCGGGAAAGAAGCTCGCGGAGATGAATAAAAAGAACAAAGCAAAGAAAGAAGAAAAGGTGGGGGAAGAGGAATCCTTCATTAATCCTGGGTACGTCATTGGCGCGTTAGGAGTTGCTATAGCAGCAGGCAGCCTTTACTTACAATGGCGGGCTACGAAGCCAAGAGTAAAGTGGGAGGCCGTGCATGTGCCGCCAACATATCACGCACCTGTGGAACCGGCTGTTAGAAAAAGTAAGATCCCTGAAATGGAGTAGATTTATCACCCGCGGCGACCTAGATTTTCCTTCTCGCTTTGTAATATAATGTCAACCGCGTTGTTGAAAACTGTTGAAGAAGCAGCTATTATTACTTCCATCGTTGCGGGTATTGGTTGGGTAGGTAAGAAAGTGCTTAAAGAAGACTTTACTGAAGACCCAAGCAAGAGCTTCGCTAACTTTGCTAAGATGACCGCTGCCGTAGGCGGGGCTATCATGGTAAAGGATTACCTACGGAAGGAAAAGTACCTACCTAATGTATAATGGTTAGCTTAGTCGCAGGTGGGGTCATTGCAGCTTTAGCATTTACAGGGGCTAATTATGGTGGTCAATATTTGGATAGATTAGTCAGAGGCGACAAAAGCGGTGCCGCCGAAAGAAAGAGACACGACTTAGCGCTGGAGAAATATCAAAGGGACGTTGCAGCTTGGAATGAAAAAAGACAAGCTTACAGGGATTGGTTGGATAAGAACTACCAAGACAAAATGCAGGCGGATAAGAACTTCGAAAACACAGACTACGCCTTCAAACTTTATGCGCAAGCACACCCCGCGGCATTAACGGGGTTAAGAAAGCCTCAGTTCAAGAATTACTACCAGCCTTCTAAGAAACAAAAAGACAATGAATTAGTCTTCGTAGGAGTCGCAGGGTTGGCCGGAGGCGTGGCTTTGGCGTGGGCATTGTAAAATGCCCCTAATATAATGATCGTCTTTTTGGAAAGCGACAAGAATGACTTTACCACGTATTTGAATCCTCCCATTAAAGCCTGTAAGGTTCGGTTGGTTAGTTGCTCTTTGTATAATTCTTGGTATAATTTAATTAATGGCTTTGTCATCGGAACTTCCGGCACCAAGCCAAAAATACCAGATTCCCATTACACCCCAATAACACTGGCTAAGGAGCTAGCGAAGCATGGATACACTCTTACCACAGGATTACCCCATGAAATGACATTCAAGAAAAATAATGGGAGCGTCAATCTAAAGGACAGTTCATTGGTAGAACTCCTGGGCCTTACTAGTACCACGATAAATAGCGGTAATACATACGATGTGAAATGGAAAGTCGCATCCTCTTATGAAGTCTATTGCGACTTGGTTCATAGTTACAACAATGGAGAAAAGTCTTCTCTTATGTCCAAGTTTCTGCCCAAAGGTAATCCATTTGACCCAGTAGAATACACTCCCATTTCTTTAAGCTATGACTTGTCTAATTTGGTAGAAAGCATAAACATCACCATTAAAGTGGACGGAAAGACGGTGGATTTTAACGGACGTAAGATCAATCTCGTTTTGGAATTCATATAATGGGCCGCGTAGAGGACAAACTCAAAAGGATTTACTATGGGCCTGAAGGCTATTGGAAAGGAGCGTCAGCTATCAAGAAACTCGCGACCGCGGCCAGGGTATCAGACGAAACAGCTAAGAACTGGTTGAAAAAACAAACCCTCTGGCAGGTTTATCTTCCCGTGCCTAAGTACATTCCCAGGCCCAGCTTCACCGTAAATACCCCCAATGAAGTTCATCAGGCGGACTTGCTTTTCTTGCCGCACGATAAGGTGAGAAAAAAGACCTATAGGTACGCTTTGACCGTAGTTGATATCGCAAGCAGATACAAGGACGCCGAACCCATAATCAGCAAGGATTCTGGAGAAGTCGCAGAAGCCCTAGGTAGGATTTATAAGCGCGTCTTGAAATGGCCTAAGCTGCTGCAAGTGGATGCGGGAACGGAGTTCATGGGCGTGGTTACTAAGACCCTGAAAGACCACGACACTAAGATTAGGAGAGCCAAAGCTGAGTACCACAGGGGTCAGAGCATCGTCGAAAGATTCAATAAGACCTTGGCAGAGCGTCTCTTTGGATACCAGTATTGGAAAGAGCTGGAAGATCCCTCCAAACGCAACAGGGAATGGACTCAGAGGCTCCCCCAGGTCGTCGCGGCTTTGAACAACGAGGCGGCCAGGGCTACGGGAATAAAACCCAGAGATGCCATAAAAAAGAAACACGTGGAACACAAGTCCTTCGTCAGAAGTTCGAGGGCGGTCTTCCCCCATGAAAAGAAATTAGGTAATGTCACGGTTCGATATCTCTATGAGCCGGGTGAATTAGAAGGAGGATCCAAAAGAGCTACGGATCCTAATTGGTCTTTGGAAACTTACCAGATCCGAAGTGCGATAGCTAAGAAGGGTCAGCCCATCTTGTATTATCTTCATGATGGTCCCACGCGTGGGTTCGTCAAAGAAGAACTGCTTATCGTGTGATGTCCGAATGCTATCGTATGCACTCCGTCATCACACATCCATCGCTTACCGTCAAATGCAGACAGTGACACCTTCTCCTGCGTGACGTTATGTATCTGATGTCCGTAGCTGCGCAGGCTGTTCATCTTATGCCGCTGTTCCTTGCGTGTTCGTAATACGTTGAGGTAGGACTCGTGCGTAATGTCCTTCTTAACCACATACTTTTTTACGCCTTTAGCTTTCTTTTCTACACCGTCTAACTTTAGCACGCTGTACATCTTTGGTTTCAGACCCACGTATTCCACGATGGGTTTTCCTAACATTTCGTCTTTCATCTTCCCAATTACCTTCTTATTCTTCGCAGAGTAAAGGAAGTGCTCCTTCGGGTAACCGCTGGTGTCGTACTCATCGATGTCGGGGAGGCAGTCTTTGTAAACGTCTTCCGTTTGCACTTCTAGAATTAGGGAGTCGGTGTCTGTGTACAGGAGGCGACAGCGGTCTCCGTACTTTGGCTTAAGCTTATCGTAGTAGAACTCGTACATAAGCAGCTTCGATAGATCCAGCACCGTAAAGCCTGTGTAAACGGGCTTGTTTAGTAAGAGGTTTGCCTTTTTCATGTGAATCACGTAGAAGTTCAGCATTTCTACGTATCTAACGAAGCCTGGCTGTGACACGTATGCTTCTGCTTCCTCTTTGGTGCTGACTATTTTTACGCTTACGCGCTTGCGGATGTTCTCCATTGTCTTTCCGAACACGCTGTTGTTCATCAGTTTGAAGAGGTTTTTCTCGAAGTCATTTTTCGCTGCGGTACGCTTTTGCGTGTTAAAGTCAATGTAGGGGCGCATCCAGGGTTCCTGCGTGAATTTTAGGACTCTGTGGATCTTCTCTACGCGCATTCCGTGTCGCACGTAGAACTGCAGGTTGCGGTAATGTACCACATACTTCTTCTTATCCATCAGGTTCATAGTTAGTTTCCTGTACGGTTTGTAACCAGGGCACATTTGCTTTTGCAGCGGACTTAGCTGCTTAAATGGTATCTCTATCGCTTCTGGTGCTAAGGGGAACTCATTGTGTTCGTCGTGCAGGCGCTCTGGGTACTCCAGATCCACTTCTAAGACGTAACCCTTGTCTTCCTCCTTTCCTACCTGCATGTAGAAGTCTATCGGCTTCACTGGATCCCATTCGAAGTCTCTCACAGGTAGGTACTGTGACATTGCCCAACCATAAAGGTTATTCGCATCCAGGTAGTAAATGTATGTGGTTGGTTTCTCTGGGTCGTGCTCTACTAAGGGGTTGTTTGCGCGGGCGTAACGTCGGCTGGGTCCGCATACGCCGCCACGAATACCGTCTTCCATAAACCGATACATGTCGTACTCCGTTAGGAGATCCAACTGCGCATTTGTCTTCTTTAACAAAGCACTCCAGCTGAGCCCAGGAGCCGTGTAGAAATTAGCGGGATCCAATCCGTAATATTCCATAGCCATCTTTCTGAAGCTTTGGAAAACATCTGCGAGCAGCACTACGTCAGACCTTAGGTAGATGTCGTGGTAGTCACCCATGTTCTCACAGGAGTACTTTTCCCACACGTCTAACGCATGCTGGTACTCCTCATCCTTTATACCAGACTCGTTTAGGGTGCTGTAGAAGCGATCTTTGGGTGGTAGGGGTTCTTTGAATCGATCCCAGGAGTCCATGTATTCGTATGGGTAGACTCCTTTCCTTTCCGCGCCGTATTGACTGGAAATGGGAAAGTTGGTGTTATACTTTACGAGGTTTGCTAAGGAGTCCGCCATAAACTGCTGCGAATCTAAGAACTTTAGCTTACCCACAGTTACGGACATGTAGCGCTCTTTGTTGTTGGGTATGCATTTGACGTCGGAGCCGTCTGTTCCTTGTAGTAGCAAATGGGAGTCGTAACCGCGGAGGTTGTGAAAGAACACCGGAATCTCCATGTCTGGATTTACTTTGAAGTTTATATTGCATTTCCAATGAGCCGCTCCTCTGTATTTACCCGTGATGTGGCAGTGATCCCTAACCTTATCCACATAGAAATCCTCAACAAATGCTTTGTGACAGTGAATGCAGTGCGTGGAGGGCTTTCCCGGCTTCTCACCTTTCTTAGCATACTTCCCGCATTTAAAATGAGCTTCTCCTAGATACTTTCCATCTTCATCCCACGCTTTCTTGGCTCGTCTTCCAAACTGAAGAAGCGTATGTTGGCAAATGTAGCATTTTTTTGCCTTGGTAAAAGCCTCCTGGTTCTCTTTGGTAAATTCCATCTTCTTTGGACATCTTAATTGTTCTCTAATCTCTCCCTCCTCTTCTCGCAATGCTTCTAGAAACTCATTAGCTGCGTTCTTACCTCGGTAAATCACAGGAGGGTTTGCTTTGCCGTCTGATCTGACTACTATGTAACCAAAGGAGCAGATCTCGTGTAATCCTACCTTATTCGTGGCGCCACGTTTCTGCTCTTCCTTAGTTATCAACGCTTCGAAGTCTGCATATATCACGTAAGGCACTTGCATCTGCTTTTGATGGTCTGCGTATGAAAGCTCTTTGTTGGTGGGCATCTGGATCCGTTGCGCCACTTCTTCGACTCCGCGGCAGATCTCATCGTGTTTCTTTAGGGTATTTAAGGATGTAAATGACAGCAAGCAGCAGTCACAGAAGTACTTTTTGCCTTTGTGCTTAGTATGTCTGTAGAATAGTCTGCTAATGTGTTTAACCCATGAGTAGTGTCCACCGTGGTAGAATAAATGTACGCGCTCTCCTTTACTTTTTGACAGAACTAACGGTACTATCGTCTGCTCTCTGACTCCGTAAACGTTAATTGCTAGATCGTTTATTTCCTCAAATATGGGGATGTCTATCAACTGCATGGGAAATTCCACACCATCCCACTCTAAATCATCTGTGGGATACTTACTTGTCCTACAGGGATCCTTCTCTGCTGGATACAGTGCAGACCTGATTGCCCACATAAAGCATCGATTGTCTTCATTCTTCACGTTTACAATAGCCTTCTTCCTTTCTACCCACGTTGGTAGCGGTACGTAACTCCCCCCTCGTATGGGTACGTACCTGGCTATACTTATCTCTATTCCTTCAACCTCCTCTACTGTCCAACCCGATCCTTCTTTCGTGTAGTTAGACAGCGACTCCATTATTGCTTCTAAGGCTTCACTGAGTGACCTATCCAGATTCGTGGATTCTAATATCACTAACGACTTTGATCGCAACATTGCTGTCGTCATTACCTCGTCTTTTGATAAACTTACTTCTACCATTATGCTCGCTTTCAGGGCTCCTAATTCTTCTATACCTTTTCGGAGAGTCCTTTTAACCTTCCTTTCTGACTGACGCCAAAACTGTCTAACGTCAATCTCACCGTTACCGGGTATTGGCACCGTGCTGAAGTTGCTTTGGGATTCCATCTATATAATAGGAAATATTTTATACCTAATACCAAGCACTTTTTAGGTCGTCGTAGTCGTACTCACAGTCCTGACAATGCCAAAACAATTTAACCTTAGTCTCAAACTTCTTACCACATCCACAATCATAACTGCTCATACACTTCGTCTTCATTTTCAAATGCTTTTTCAAATCCGCTTCTTTCTTAAAAGTTCTCTTACATTCTTCACACTCCATATATAGACTAACATATTTGCGCTGTTGCCCCCAACCACACTTGGAGTGGGGATTGTCCGTAGGTGGATTTTTGACACGGGTCTTGCCCGTGTCGAGATTGCGCTGGAACCCCCATTCCCTATACTACTACATTTCTAACTCAAATTCCTTCTTCATATTCCAATCTAAAAGGGAACTATGTTGTTTAGCTGTGAAGTCTCAGATTTCAGATATCTGACCGACAACGTTTATTGAAATAGATGTATAATGGGGTTATTGTTTGCACTCTCACTGATAGATCTCAATGCCATCCCTTCAAGATGTGTTGCAGAGATATTTTTGATCATCAGATATTTATTTACTAAAAATATAAAATTATGTATAATTTATAACCAACAAAAGCTCAAACCCGTATAAAAACAAGAGGAAGTACTGTAACATTTCAATGTTGATACAGCACCATTGATACATCGCACTGCTTTGTCTTATTTTTATTAACGTTTCTACTTTGAAATCTTTACTTATCAAAATAATATAAAAATTTTTTTGAAATAATATTTATATTTAATAATTGATATGCTTGTCTTCTCTTTGGAATAAGTATACAGTGAAAATTTAATTACATTTTTTTAGTAGAATAAAAATAGTATTTACTAGAAAACTAATATAGTTAGTTTTTTTGAGTTGCATGTGCAACTTTGGTTTTCTATGTACAATTAAATAAATAATGGTAATCTTATTTGGGATTTCTTTCCCAGAGCTTTGAATATATATTTTTGGTTCTGCCAAAAGAAAAAAAAAAAGAATTCTAAAGACATGGTGCATTGTGGTCTAGCTTGGGTACAAACAAAATGAAAGGCATGATGAATGAAAGATGTTTGAACACCCAAGCTAGAGCACAATGCAAGATGCATACATAACAAGGTTATACTAAACATGCTCTATCCAAAACAATTTCCTATAGATTTGCTAACTCTATATCTATTGCATTGTAAAGACAAAAATGATTTATAAAGCTCCTGGGATAAAAATGTCTAACCTGGGTTCCAGTGACTATTTTTTTTTTTTTTTTCTCTGGTTTTTCATATTGAAAAACAACCAATAAGAACCACTGGCACCCAGGGTAAAGGATGTCTCTAATAATATTATTAATAGTAATAAAAGTTGTTCAACACATTTCTATTTAAAATCTGTCACCTTCCAAAGGGATCACTACTGTGTCGGAATATAGGTTTTCTTCTCTTAATGGGATTACTCCCCTCAGAATCATTCGATCCAGCGTCACTACTACTAGGATGGAGAGATGATGTTGATGACCCCTCACTGCTGACCGACACCTTATCATTGGTGGAGACTGAGCTGTCACTCTTGATTACTCTCAGGTTGCAGTGAGCTGCTATCTCTCTTAGGGATTGAGGGGTTCGAATTTGTAGAGTTACGTTATCTGTTAATTTTCTTATTGTGGTGACAACATCAATATGTTCACTCCATTTAACGTCAGTGCCATTCACACCAATAACAATGTCACCAACTTGTAAGCCAGCATCCTGTAATGTTACAAAAAATAGATCTTAATAACAACTTTTGGATTGTGATGAGTAAATATGTCTGTAAACATACCTTTAATTATTAATTATTTCAATGAATAGTGCAAAAACCTACCCATGCAGCACCATGCTCCTCGGCACTCTGTACAATAACAGGAGCAGAACCAATCACACTGAATCCAAAACTACCACCTCTTCTGGCTATGGTGATAGATCTTGGCGTACTCAATGTACTGTCAGCATTAAAGATATGTACTGGACCCTAGAATATAAACATAGTACTTTTGGTGATTTACTGTGAAATCCCCTTGATGGCAAGCTTGCTGACAGTTTATTGTACCATTAAGATATATATAATTATAAAATAGGTCATTTGTAACCAACAGTCACATGCATATGCTCAGAACCATGCAGGCAACAACCAATGCAAAAATTCAAGGAGTTTTGCTAAAATCTTAAATTTTAAATAAATTTTTATTTTTTTATTTTTTAAGTTTAAATTTAAATTTTTCACTTGGAAATTTGATTTATAAAATTTAAGGAGTTTTTAAAGAGTTGAAGGAGTAGCACTGTTAAGTGTACTGATTTGTACTGTTAAGTGTCACCGTCATCAATAAAGCCTGCACTGCACTCCACTGTTAGACTTTAGTTAGACTTACCAGCTTATGGAACAAGTCTTCTACAGGTGCACAGCTGAACTCAGGAGCATGAAGATGAGCCTTTTGTTCGACATGTGCTGAAAGGAAATTAAAGAATGAAGCTATTAGCAAGTGAGCAATGTATTATTTGTCAAAAACAATTTCATGAGAAAAATTCTTGCTTTTGTCATGAAGTAAGTGGTCAATACCAAATGAAGGCCAATCTTAATAACAATTTCTTTCTTACTTTCATTTTTCTCTTCATTTATTTTTCAGTCAGTCATCCACCCATCCTTTCATCCATTCAATTCATTCTTCTATGTTTTCATCTATTCATTTTTTCATGTGTATTATCCAATCTATTCAAATCATTTATTCATTTATTCATCCATTCATTTTTTTCGGAGGTTCATTACCTCCACATTATTATTTTCAAGGCTTAAAATCACAGTCAGCAAGTCCCTGTTCATGATAAGAGGCCTTATAGTACACTCAACAAAATTACTCGACTCTGATTGGTCGAGAGGAGTACAATTATAGCGTTAATTGTACTCCGTAGGAGTACTGAATTAAGTCGCTATGGCAACACGGCCAAAACAATATCAAAACAATTATTTTCTATCATTTTGTACTTAAAAAACATATAAATAAAATTTTAAAGCTGTAAGAACTAATCTTTTTTATGCATTTTAGTTGCGCAATGGACTGAAAATCGGCCGCCAAATAGACAAAGATGAACGGCGTCGAAAATTTTGTTGAGTGAACTATAAACAAAAAATCACACGATCTTCTCGTACAATTTGGAATTAATAGACACTCGTAATGTTTTGAAAGTTCTTTAATTGCACTCGCCTAAAGGCTCGTGTAATTACAAGAACTTTCAAAACATTACTCGTGTCTATTAATTTCCAAATTGTACTCGAGATCGTGCGATTTCCTATACAAATTACTTTTAGCTTAGTCATGCCTCATTTCTGGCTTAACGTTCTGGTCAAAATGACCCACAAGACAAAGATTTGACATTGTCTGATGTCAGGCCATTATTTTAAGTCCTGACTTTGTAAGACAGAACTGATTCTTACCTAAGAGGGGGTGAGGAGCTCCATGATATTAAACAGGGAGTGACTGTTACAGGGTACCTCCAACTTATACCACAGGAATCCCATAAGAGCCCTGCTTACCTTTGACAGGAGTAGGTGACATTGGGTCATCAAAATCATCCTCCTCTTCCATCGATATTAACTTACTCATTGACCGATTTCTAGACTCTGAAAGAACCTGAAATTGAAATCAATTATTCTATATATCAAATGAAATATTGGAAAAGTATACTCTAAAACTGATAACAGTTTGAGCCTTACCTTCTGTAGAGAGACCATTTTCCTGCAGAATCTACACAATTGTTTGGCTCGGATAGCTTCTTCGTGATTGCGAAGTGCTGTGTGTAAATGTGCCTTGGCTGTAAACACAAATGAGATGATTTTTTAGTTCAGCAACTATTATTGTGGAGGTTAGCTCTTGGGTGATTGAAGCTTAGAACAATTTGAAGCTCCACAGTTTAGGGGGAGAAAAACAGGAGAATCCTGTAAAACCCTGAGGAACCAAAAAACTTCCCTCAGTATAATGTAAAAATCTACCATTCTAGGCTGTTATATGACAGCGTCGCATAATCACAAATGGAACACTAAGTTCCAAGTTAGATAAAAGCCCAAAGATAAATACTGACAAAGAAATAACCATAATTTTAATAACTTCCGCTATTGCAGATGCTCCCTATTACAGACATCAAGTGATGGTCCTGAGGGTGTCTGCTGCGATGAGTGTTGACTGTACATAGACTTTTACCTTCACCACTGCTACCACTCTTCCTTTCCCCTCCCAATTAACTCTACCAATCAAGGCAATGATTTACCTTGCTTATTTTTTATATTTCCACTATTGGACTGGGGAATGTATAGTGATGGTATTATTTCATGTAAACTGGTGACATCCATCTCTGGGGCTAGATTAATAGTAAAACAAAATGTATTAGGAAATCAGGTAGTAGATGATTAATCTGACCTGTGAATGTAATATCATCATCATCATCATTATCTCTCCTCACACCAGGAGATGCATAAGGCCATTGTCAATGGAACCCAATGTTATCATAATATGTCAATTTGTAGACAGGAAGATAAATGGACAGAAAGGCAGGCAGGCAGGCAGGCAGGCAGGCAGGCAGGCAGGCAGGCAGGCAGGCAGGCAGGCAGGCAGGCAGGCAGGCAGGCAGTACACATGCCCTTATTGAACAAGAACTAAAAATCTCTATCTCATTTAATAACAACAGCAGGCTATAACTTGAACATGTGAAAGATGTCTGGACTTACTTGGACACTTGAGCAGCCCTACAGCTGTGTAGTAATGTGAAAGTGCTTTATAATAAAGGCTCATAATCTGAAACAGGTGACATAAGATACAGCTGAATGATAACCATCATCATACCCCAATAACTAATAAAAAGCTACCTAGAAAAGGAAGTTACAGTAACTGAGGTGAAGAGGCAACTAGAGGACCAAAATCATATTGAATGTATTGAGCGAATAAAAAGAAACAAATAGATGAATAAAGAAATGGAATAGAACAGTGGGATTTGATGAATGGAATGAGAAGCTTGATTGATCAATCGAAATATGGAATGGATGGATGGATGGGATGGGATTGGATTGGATGGATTGGATTGATGGATTGGAAGGATGTATGGGAAGGACAGATTGGATGGACGGTAGAATGGGATAAGATGGATGGATGCAGAAACAATCAAAATCAATCCAGAGTTTAATGTCGTTTTCACTGCTGTGAAAAAATCATTAAAATAAATGCATTTGCAAATAAAATCTATAGATTTTCACTCACTTTGACCATATTTCTCCAAGCTGAAGGGATTGCATCCATACAGATACCCATATTCATCAATAAGAATGTTCTATTATACTCTTGACTGATCTGTATTGACAAGGGTAACAAAAACATGCAGCAATACAACTTATTTAATCTGCATACACACTATATTCTTGAATACTATTCTGAACACACTTGAACACAGACTCATCTCATGTGTTGAGGGAAATTACATAACAGTAAACCCCTTGAAGCAAGGAAGAAAAAGGAAGACACCTTATAAAAAGCACCCAGGCAGACCCTGTACTTTTCAGGTAATTACAAAACTATGCTACTTCTGAGTGGTTTTGTTAACTTACGAAAGAACTCTGGCATCATAATCACAATAATCACATCAACCCCGATAGACCATTTTGGCTTGGGTGGAATGTTTTCCCATTTCAGGCTACGTGTTGTTCCCTTGAGAATAAGATTCTTTCTTTAAGTTGTATCCATATTCATGTGTCTTTTAATGCACAACCATTAAAAAAAAGATACCCTAGGGAATGACATGTGGTCTGAAATGGAAAAACATTGTGCACAAGTCAAAAAGGTCTATCGATGGGTTGCAAGCATTCCCATGAGAGTCAAAAGACAATAACTTAACAATGGATGCTAATGAGAAAACTTTTTTGTTAAATGGCACCAACACTTTACCTAGAGGCCGCAATGACATAACCTGCATTCAAAGTGCACAGTGTACCCAAATCTTTAGTTGTGGTGTACAACATGTTTGCACACAACTAGCATCATCCAAGAATAGCTAAAGGTATAGTTATCACCTTTCTTACCTCTGCACACTCTTGACCTGCTTGTATGTTATCTTGAAAGCCATCTTGGATTTGCATTCTCTTTTCCCATAGGCAAGCCTGTGCCTGCGCCTGAAAAACAAAACAAAACATTTGGAATAAAGTAATGATGAAGGCTAGGGCCGGTCATTTTGTTGGATCATGCTTTGTCGCTCAGCTGTCTGATATGGATGTAACTCATTGCAAAATTTACACAACCACAAATCCTATTTTGAATCAGCAAGTAACACATGCTAAGCTTTCTTTATCTTTGTAATTAGATTGACTATTTATTACTCTAAGCATATACATGTGCTATTCACTGTATTTAAGCATTTGTAAGGACTATATTGTCACACTGATGTTGGCGTAAGGACGCCAAAACATGTCTGGTGGAAATAAATCAGTACGGTTAAAACTTTACTATGTCGTTTTTGATTATCAAAATCTTATTTTCAAGAGATGACATATTTTGTAATGGGATTACATTAGAAAGTATTCTAGTCTCATTGATCTTACTGTACTTATACATGAAATATCGGGGCAACCTGGCGGAGCTATCTAAAGAACTACAGCATCAAAAGGGAGGTAGGGTGGGAAAATAAGAGAACAAGGAAAGCAACTGCAGGTTGGGGGAAGTACAGAGAGACCACTAAATAATTGAAGTGCACAGCATACCATTCAGCCTTTGCAAGTTAGAAGTAAAGTGAACAGATATACTAATCAATTGTCATATATTCACACTAGCAACTCCTGACGATAGCCAACCCATCCTTTTAATGTCCTTACAAATAAATCAGTTTCTTCAGATCTTCTGTATTTTTATTGTATTCTGTACCTACCAGCATCAATGACATAAGAGCCTCTAATGTATCCTGTGTCATGTCTACACTGGGAGAGTTGATGAAGTTATCTCTGGTATAGCTGAACACACCTATGATAGATAATTCATTAGTAATCTGATTATTCCAGGATAGTTTCATGATTATCTTATTAAATTGTATTCAGGAGTAATGTTTATGATTTTTAACAGTTTTCTATGACTTTCTAAATGTTAAACACAATATTAAATGTAAGATTACAGATAAAACACACAGATTTTTTAAAAATATGACGTTTTGGCTATGTTATACTTTTTGTAATCTATACACAAACCTAGGGCATTGCTGAAACCATTATTATGGCAAAGGGACAATAAAGTCTTAATATAAAGATATTATCACTTTGCAATATACCTGCTGCTTTTTGAAAACAAGAGAATGCCACCCTTACTCCTTCTTCTGTGTTTCTATCCTAATAACACCAAAAATTTGCATTGATTTTAAAGAATGGTTTTGTAGTCGGCAACATTCAGCTGTCATTTTTTGTATGTTATCTTTACACCACCAAGTCCATACTATTATCTAGGTATTTTACCTGTTTTGTCCCTATTTGAGATAATAGGGCTCCAATATTGAAAAGAACACTGGCCTGTGAAACAAAACACCACTAAAGTAACTGGAGGTATACAAAAAATGGATGGGTGGATGGGTGGGTGGGTGGATGGATGGATGGATGGGTGGATGGGTGGACGGATGGATGGATGGGTGGACGGACGGATGAATGGATGGATGGATGGATGGGTGGGTGGGTGGATGGATGGATGGATGGATGGACGGATGGATGGGTGGATGGGTGGACGGACGGACGGATGAATGGATGGATGGATGGATGGGTGGGTGGATGGATGGATGGGTGGATGGATGGGTGGGTGGATGGATGGATGGATGGATGGGTGGGTGGGTGGGTGGATGGATGGATGGATGGATGGATGGATGGATGGATGGATGGATGGATGGATGGATGGATGGATTGGTGGATGTGGTGTGGTGTGGTGAGTGAGTGTTTTACCTTCTCAAAAGCAACAGATCTTTGTATTTTTGGAAGTCCTGACAAAGCATCATACCTGCCAAGAAAATAAACAAAAAGGTATTCAATATTTTGCTTTGAGATTCTTTAAATAAAAGTGACCTTCCTTGAGACAAGGATACAATATATCCTTTCAATATGCAATATATATATATTATTATCAAAGTCATGAATAATTCAGGAGGAAAACACAACAGAAATCACGACCGTGAAGAGTGTTGTAAATCTGATACAGAATCGTGTTCATTTGCATAAACTTTAAGTTGGATTTTCTTGGCCAAATTCACTTTAATTTTGAAAATTTTAGTGAAACACAAAGAAACTAACCTAGACGTTTGATAAGTCATATACAGTATTCATGTCCATGTTGTATCAGATATACAATCACTTGGCTACGCCTCATGGTTGAATATCTGATACAACACGGCCACTTATACTGTATATATTACTTATAATAATTTTTTATTTCATATCTGTTTTCCCCTATCTGGACCGGCTTTAGGTTGGTTAATACCTTATTTATTTATTTCTTATGTATTTCTTACGAAATACTATCATTTGAAACCTACCAGTGAAAGTAGACGGGCATGGTAGTTTTCTTGGAAAAGAACTTCTTCTCTATAAAGTGTAACTGATTGAAATATTGATAGAGCTTTTGGATGCCTTTTTCATCTCGGTTGGGGTTGCATATACCCTTCAAGAAATAGCATAATAAATTATTATTATCATTTTAGCAAAACGTTTGATAAGCCAGAGTTTAGTTTAGAAGACAGTGTCTGGTATCATCCCTTAGCCTCCTCATAATAGGTCATCCTTGCCTTCAATCTTGGGCATATTTCATGAGACAAATAATAATTTGGTTTCATTTTACAACTAAAATTAAGAATGACAGTTTTTCTCTTCCTTTTTTTTTCTCCTTTTCCTCCCCTGTCCCCCAATGTTCAATGTTGATTTTTCTAGCTTTTATTTCCAGTTGGATCCATCCTGTTTGGAACAACATTGATTTTGAGGGAAGTGGGAGCGAAAAGAATGAAGTGTGCTCAGAAAGAATGCTTCGTTCAAAAGTGATTTGTTCAGGATTGCAGTACTTGTGCTACTTTCAGAATTTTTTCTTTGCTTCTGTCACTTCCTTTCATCCTGTATTACGAAATGAAGCATGAAAAAAAGCTGTTTTCTTTCTTTTAAATAAAACAACTTTTACCTTTCTCATGTCACTGAATTTTTGAAGCTCCATTTCATATTGTTCTGGGTCCTCAGAATAATGCTCTGCAATGAAATCCTAAAATAAAAAGAATATAGGAATGTTAAAATGAACATTTGGCTAGAATAATTGTATCATATTGTTTTATTTAGTTTCAGAAAATATCCAATAGGGGGGATAGAATTGGTGTGGAGTTATCTGTACCAAGAAGTTCTTAAACACGAGGTGCATTTAGATTTGCAAATGATATAATATGCAAAACACAAGGTTGACTATAATCATCAATCACAAAAATTTCGATGTGTTTAAAGAATCAATGGTCTCAGATTTTTTGTAAATCTCAGTCCAACAGCACATAGAATGTAGGAATCAATTAATTCATGATTGTAAACCTTACAAGCCTGTAAATTAGTGTAATAAATAATATTTATGTAATAATTTAATGTGCTAAATTTTTAAGAAAAATTTCAACTAAAACTTGAAGTTGAATTTCAATTATACCTACCATGAATGGAACCTTAAAATTTAATTCTGTTGTTTCTCTTAAGCCAAGAGAGATCATTGGTATTTGTTTTTCCATGCTCCTAAAGAGATAAGTACAAATATTATAACCCTGGTACCTCTTTGATTATTGCAAGGCAGTGCTACATAATGTACGTGAGTGTGTGCAAATAATTCTGTCTGGTTTCTATCTCTTAAGCGAACTTGTAAGAGATCAAGTAGACAGGTACAAAAAGATATAACCCCGGTACCGGTACTTTGATGGAATATTGCAAGTTTGGGCAGAAAGGTATGAGAAAATGAAGAAATACTTTCATTCAACTTTGGATATGCTACACTAATATTGAAGTGGCAGAGATTCAAGTGTCTTTGAATAACACTTGAAAACAATATTGACTGTATGAATATTATTAGTGGGAAATTTATAGTGGACTATTATTTGTACTGGACTGCAGTATTTTACAGCCTATACAGTACGACTATTCCTCGTAAAAGGATGATTTACACAAACAAATTGGGAATGCTTTGCAGTGTCATAGCCTGTATTACCATGCATGGGCCGTTAGTTGATATTGTGTATTCCACAATCATTTGAAAACCGCTGTCTGTGACATACGTAATAAGAGACATGGATGCACTTAACTTTAGAGCAATATTATGCGTCATGTCTAGTAATTAGGATCACAAAGCCTTGTCTACTGGTTTTTTTTTCCTGTTTCATCCTCATGGTTTCCGCGATGCGTTACATTCCAATCATAATGAACCACTTAATAAGAAAGAGTCGAACTTGAAAATGATGTCATGTTGACATAAAAACTTCATTTACTAATATCTATGGTTTGGTTTTTCTAATTATTATATATATTTAGGACTAAGATGTTGAATCATAATAAATTTTCTAAAAATGTAGGAAGGTCTTAGTTTTAATCGAGACTCACTCATCAAACTGGTAAACATCAAAGGCAGAGTTGATCCCCTCAAGCTCCTCTCTTAGCTGATTAAGTTGTGTACTGGCAAAGTTGAGTTCCATCTTTGCAGCTTTTTTAAGCCTGCGGTCATTGGTTGCCCTGCAAGAGGTGAGCAAATAACCTCAATGATAACATAAATAGCAACTTTCATAATTGTTTTAAAAAAAGATAAGGAACTTAAGAAACCTAGAGGAGGCTAGGGATGGGGAAAGTGACCCTGCGCAGCTACAGCTAGTCATCATTTTTACAACAAAAACTTTATAGGGATTAAAATATGAGAGCAAAATGAATCAAGCCTATTTTACATCATAGAGCATTTCAATTGGCTAGACATAATCAGGGCTTGAATTTAACTTTTTTCCTCTATAGACATATGGCTAAATGGTTTTACAGAAAAGGAAAATATATTTGGACAAAACAGATTAGCACAAAAAATCTTAATAATGGTACATAGTAAAGTTATGACATTAGTGAATTTCGCCAGCCAAAACAAAATTCACCTTTGACTAGCAAATTACTGTCAAGCTAAAGACCTAACAATATAGTATACCTGGTTTAATGACATTTACAAGCTTTTGAATAATAATACAATCTAAAGTATACTAAAATGCTAAGATACTGGCAACATCTAGACAATGCATTTTCTCTCAAAATTTCTGAAACCTTTCGTGTTATCATGAAAATGAAGTTCAACACTGGACAACATTATCTTCCTTGATTATGCAAAAGTGGTGCTAGTGTGTTGCGGACAAGAACAGATTCACCTAGTAGATTTATTACTGTAAGGTCTAAAAAGCAAGATAGATTCCTACCATCCTCCCTTTAAAAAAATGAAGGCTATGGAATTTGTCATGCCAATAGTGATCAAGTGATAACCTTACAATGTTTTCTAAATAAAGTTTTTAGGTTATTAACAACAGTTTTCACTCATACCCACACATAAGATTTCTTTTAAAAAAACCTAACCCATGAAATTCCAATTTTTGTTCCTTACAAACTCTTTAATTAATATTATTGTTCTTTCTCTACCCCCCACCCCACAGAAATTCAATCTCTCTTATGGAGAGGAGGATGGATGATTTCTGGAACTACACAATATCTCTATTTACATTTCTTCATTTGGGACACCCCCCCCCCCCCCCCCTCCAAACAAATACCTTGATCCACCCCTGATCACCTTGAATAAGTAAAGTGAGAGTTTACAGTCATCCAAAAGAAAATGAACTAACAAAAGATGTGGTAGCCATGCTCAAAGATACGACTAAATACAATGAGAATTAGCCTTTTATCAAATTCTTCCTACATGACAGCTCTGTCCATGGTATGAAAACCAATATACTTAAAAGTGATATTGTGTAGTTCCAGAAAATATACATAGTAACCCCACCATGTAGGGAATTTGTAAAAGGACCCCCCTACCATCAGGAACTTCCAATTTTCTTCCAAACAAACTTTGTAATTTTGTTCTGTCCCTGACCCCTTCCCCTCTAGAATTTCCAAATTACTCCATGGTGAGGTATGGATCTTTTCTTGAACTATATATCATAAATATATTCATGATCTGGAGCACTCTGAAGTACCTCAATGATATAAATCAAGTTAGTAGCCACAATATTATGAATAATCTTCAAAAATTATGCTCAAAATATATAGTACATGTATTCTCTTCGTGAGATTCCTGGTAGTGGGAGTCTAGAAAGTTTAAGAAAATAAGTATTTTGGATATCAAAGTTCATCACAATGTTCTATCCTATCAAGACTATCTTGCTGAAGTTGATGACGGATGATTAATATCAGCAGGGTATTGATCATGACCGATCATGACCTACGCATTGGTCTTGAGCAGCATGGCTATAGATAAAGCATGGCTAAAGCTATAAATACCTTACAACAGAGCACTGATGGAGAGGGGGTGCACCAGCTGCTAGGTGATGAAACTACCAATGTAATACAAAGCATTTATTTTTACCTTACTACTAAAAATATTGAACAAAACATTTACTTCAGAGAAGATAAAGAGTTCCTTAAATTTGAAGAAAAGCATTGATAGTGAAAATGCAGGATTAATGAACTTTTAGGTTATTAAAACAACAAATTAATGTGCACAGTACAGGTGGGATTCCATCTTCCTATTAGCCAACAGATATTGGAACTGCTCAGATCAAGAACACTGTCCTTTAAAATTAATTTATCTCGTAGTTTAAATGCTAATATCGTACCTAACGAGTTGGACAAGAAAAATCTTAACATCTATAAATCTTAGATTTATTTTCTTTCTCCTGGACTACCTACTGCCATTATTTCGTATTTAATAGGATTTTGATACACTGTTCTATAATTTTCACTGCACAGTTAGAGATATTTAAAATCCATACCTTTCTACAGCATATTCTTTTTCAACATTCTTTTTAGAAAAAGAATGGGTCCAATATTATTGTGAATAAATCTACAGTTTAATATTCATCTCTAGAGCCAAGCTTTTACTTTTCAAGATGAAATGGTACGCTCTCTCATAACAAAAGCATAACATAATATCACAATCTTATCTCTCCACAACAATAGATAAGCTTATCGATAAACACAGGGCAAACAAAGAGTTAAGGTACGAAAATTATTATTAAACAGGGTATGAGAAAGAATTTATTAAAAAAAGTTATGGAAGATATGATTGACGGAACTAATGAATCGTGAACTTCTTAGTCAAAACAAAGTTTTCGAAATCTTGTTTTTTTTTTGACAACGAATTTGTTTCTGGACAATTTTGATTGAACGTGTTAAATCGAATTATCACATATAATACGCTATAAAGTTCGAAATAATAAATGCAGTAAAAATCAATTAGGAAAATACTTTGGAACTAAACTAGGTAGCTTTTCAAAATTGCCGCAAGTTTATTCTGAAGAGGGTTATTTTGTCTTATTTTTAGATTTAGATCAAATATTTGGTAAGCAGTCTGTAGACAGTAGTCATTCATATGAGAAGGTGAAACAACAAATCATGATAAAGTTGCTAGTATTCACGGAATCGTGTGCTTTACGGTATCTCTACCAACTTAACTATAAACATTCATTCTTACTTACCTGAGAGCTTTCAATAAGTTTTCAGCGCCATCTCTTAACTTCATTTGTTTATATATTTTTTGGTTCAAGTCTTGTCTCTTGTGTTGCAGTCGCCAGCGAGCTGACTTTCTGAACGCAAATTCTGCGTCGTCCTGAGCGTTAAGAAAGAAGCCGGTTATGAAAGATTACTTGAAGTCACAGAAAAACTTACTAATGAGTTTATCAGCCTTGTGAAGTTTCCTATTTACAGCTCAATATTAACTTAAACACATCCTTGTCAATAAACTATTTTGGGAATTATTTTTGGGCAATACAACAATTTGACGTGGGTTTAGTTACTTTACTGTTTTGCGAAGTCCCGTCAAGAATAAACATTTGACCGGCGTGGAAGCATTTCCAACTAAAAAATACGTGGAATATCGAGTGTTTGGTTACTCCAAAATTAGTAAGTGTCATTTTAAAAGGTTTTAAAGCTGTTTTTAACCACGAATAGCCTGCCAAATTTAAGCCCGTGACCCGACTTGCTTACCAAAGCGCGTGTTAGTTCTTTGACGTCGTCATTTGAGGATTTTTGCGCCAAATTTTCCATCTCAGTATTTTCCGTCCCTTCCATTTGTGGATCTTCACATTCATGACTCATTGATAGAATTTGGTAAAGATTGCTTTGAAGTTGAAGACTTAAATCAGCTCATTCCAGTAGCGGACTCTTTAACCTTTCATTTTCAAGTTTTTCGAAGATGACTTTTCAAACACACACACAACAATCACTTGACACGTGATTGGCAAACAGAAATCCCGCGGGCGAGCACGCGACCCGCGTGACATGTCTCTAGGGGTCAATCGCGCTATCGGAAGTCTTCAATAGATTAATCTTACTGGAAAATTTTATTGAAACCTTTTGTATCATTTACAACCGAAAAGAAGCCCCATTCATTCTCTTTTGCTTGATTGTCTTAGAGGAAATACAATTTTGAATTTGATTTTCATTCTATTCAGTATGCTTTTTTTGCGGCCTCAAGGCTAACAGCTGTCACTATCTCAGAAAAAATCTACCTGTTTGGGATCCTTGTATAGAGGGAAAAAAACAATGATTGCATGGACAGATGATAAATAAAAAGCCTTCATGAACGGTCATCTTAGAGATCGAGCATATATCACTTCATCGGTCAAATCCCAGAAATATGAAGCCTGAAGTTTTAAGAAAAATACATTATATCAAGGAACAATTATAAGTTTTTTAGAAATAACATTGCATTTTCGTTGTTATTGTCAATGCTTTGCCGTTAATGTTAAATTCTATTCAATATATTAGGAAACTTTTGTGTGGGCGGCCATTCCTCTTCTTCCTTTAAAAGAAATTAAAATTTTCCAGATCACCTGCTCCGAGTCTATATAAGTAGTTGTCATTCAAAAGAAAGAATATTGGAAAAAAACAAGAGGAAACTGCCCTCAATTGTGATCATGTAGATAAAATATAATTAATTTTGTAGACTATGAATGATAGGTGTGGATCCCTTATGTTTCCACATTAAAAACAAGATAAATCCATCTTTTTTTTTTTTCAATTAGACTAAAGAAAGTTACATAAGACCAGGCATGTATTGAAAATGACCAATTTTCTTGGGAAAAAGGGATATCATATTAATTTTCCTGAAACGACTTAAAAGAGAACAATTATCACAAGGTTATATGATTTTGAAAATGGCTGGTAATTTTAGTAAAAGTTAGAGTGCTAAGTGAAAGTTCTTTCCAATTTCTACAGAATTTGTTTTAAGTGGTCTGCAAAAAGCCCTAAGGGTTGGAACAAAATAATGACCAACCATAGCAGAAAACAACATAACTATCATGCGAAACTGAGATATGCATATGTCTCCCAACCAAGACATGTTACTACTCTTCCCAGTAATCTGAGGCAGTCGTGATTTTATGACTGCCTTGGTCTACTTGGAAGAGTAGTACTGTCATTCACTAGAAATCCAGTCTCTTGGAATCCATAGGCACTAAAATACAAATGTTTAGTTCCAGAAATTATCCATACCCACCCTACAGAGGAATTTGGAATTTCCAAAGAGAAAAAACGAAAATTACAGAAATTGTATGGAAGAAAAATGGAATTTCCGGGGGATAGGGGTGTCTTAAAAAAATTCCTTCGTGAGGGGAGTATGGATAATTTTTGGAACCACACAATATAAGCATAGTCATTTCTGAACCAAAACCTTCAAATTTTATTAAATCCTTAAACCAAGTCAGCTTGCAGCTAATTCACAGATCAAATTGGAATTTAGCATGCACATTTTGAGGAAGTAATAAAACTGAAGCATGAGGAAAAAACCCTTGAATCAAGGGAAATATCTAAACTCACTCTCATGTGATGGTGTGTCCAGGAATCAAACCCAAGATCCCAAAGGTGAGAGGCAGTTGCACTACCACTACATCACCCTTAATTGAGCTAAAAGAATCATATCACTACTCCTTAACTCTGGAATTAATGCCATAGATCTTTTTTCATGCCATGTGCTGTAGATTGAAGAATTTTAAGACCCCAAAACTGATGTTGATATGCTGATCAGTATTTAGGTGATCTGTGGGTTGACGGTAGGCTGACACCCTTTCCATCATTGTTTGGGGTGCTATTCTTAATGACATTCAAGATTCAGAGATTGGAGATTGGAGATGGAGAGACAAGTGCACTTTACAAAGTACACAACCATGTCTTTTAACTGGAAGCTTTCTTTATGGCTATACTATGTTCATAGCCACTCACAAAGAGCAGCAAGGCAGTAGAATTATCATAATATAATTTTTACAAAGTTAACTATTATGAAAAATAATGCAAATAATAATGGAGAATTTTCTCTAGATTAAGATTCCCATCACTAAGAGAAGAGGGATGAGTAGACAATTATCCAAAATACCTGAAATGGAAAACAAATCATCATTTTAATATTTCCTCAAGGGTGAAGAAAGTGGAGATAAAAATTCTTTAATTTCTTTTTCCATTCCCTTTGGGATCAGTAAAAGGACATCTTGGGATTATTTTCAGTATGAATTTTTTTTAAATCAATATTTTTTGTGCATTGTTTTTGTTGACTCAGATTTGCAGATTGTTAAGTTGATTTACTTACACCAAATTTAGAAATGGTTTTCACGTTAAAAAAGGTTAAATCATAGCTCATGGCTAAGACTTACATGCATTCTGGGTAAACAATAATATTATTAGAGCTAATATTGTGCATATTGAAATCTTGCAACGGCTATTAAACTTGGATTCAACTTAACAAAAAGCATTTTGTCACTCTTCCTATAGAATGGCCTTCAGTCTTAGCTTCAACGATTTAACCTTTTGAATCCGACAATGGCTTTCAAATTTGGTGTAACAAATCTTTGCAGTGGATTCATGTTGCTATGACAACCTTACCAAAAAAACTGCAAATGATGTCATAAAGCCTTCTTTTGTTAGTTCCCACGCACCACCATACTCCTCCTCATCAATCTTTTGAAAGTTATTAAAGTATACATAAGCAACACCTGCATTTATTAAACAAAACCTAGAAAAAAATTAGACATATATTAATTTCAATAAACATGTTTCAAAAATCTCAATGCTTTTAAAATAATCACATATCAATATAAAAGAAAACAAACAAAGTTAAAAAGTCTTAAGATAAAACTATGCAAACTTTATAAAGGTTAGGGGATTTACACTAAAAGTTTGTTTTGAACAAAGTGTTCATTTTAAGCTATATTGTATAATAACATACCCATACCCTTAGTACGAATTCCCCTTTATTGCTATAGTGTCTAACCACAAGACCTAGCAACTCTAATAAGAGACCATTATTATTATTTATCAGAGTGGGGAGCTGGCCAGTTGGTTCAAAATGGGGGAATGTTTTGTCATTCAATTCTTGGGGTTGAATTGCTGAGGAAGGTTATGGTTGGTTAAGATGCCCAAGGTAATTAATCATTCCCTAGAGTATCATTTCTTTGTTTAACAAGCCAGTTGTGGATGAGATAACATATGAATATGGATACACTTCAAACAAGGAATCTTATTTTCAAGAAAATGACACAGGGTCTGAAATGGGGTGAATGTTGTGTCAGGGATAAAGAGGTCTATTCCTTAATACCTAAATGTGACTGGTGGGTTAAACCAGTGAGGTGGTTAAACATGGCCATTAAACAAAGCAGTAATGATAAACAATACTTACAGTCCAATAGCTAAAATTCCTTTTAATGGGATAAGACCCCAAATAATACCAATTATCACAGCTAAAATCTGTCGTAACCAGTATATTACGTCCAAAAACTCTTCCTGAAATAAATAAAAAGATTATTCTTAAGTTTCTTAAATAAAAAATTAAATTAAATTAAAAAAACATAGGTAAACCTGATAAAATGAAAACACAAAAATCGGTAGACGATGTCAATAATTGAAAAGATGGTATTCCATATTTTAACATAGTAGTCTGACTGCCAAAAAATAAAAAAAAACAAAGCCATTTTCACGTTATTTTTTTAGTAAACTTATTGGGACATATTGTTCACTATTCACCTTGTCTTCCCAAGTAGAGCCAGATTTCAACGCCTTGTGAAAGGTCTCAGAGACAGAAACTTCACCATTGGATTCATGAGTAGTCTTTTTTCTTTGCTGTGTCGACATTATTCGGTAAAAAGAAGGGAAAAAACGTAAATTTTTATGATAAAGTTAAAGGAATTGTTACCTCATGGTTTAGAATAGTAAAAGAGGACTAATGGAGGTAGCCGCTGGTTGATATCACGCAGGCGCACGTACTATCCACAATACCGTGCGCGCCGCTCGTTCGTTCTCTTTCTCTCAATCTGGTGGAAATTTAGGAAGAAGGTTGGTATTACCAAAATAATCAGCCAAAATCTCATTCATCCTAAATAATATCCGACTCAAATGAAGCTAGAATGAAAGAATAAAGGTGAATTAATAATGCTGAGATGATATTTTTGTTCTGAAGAGCATTTGAAGTTGCAAGCCTACGATAGTACTAGAAGCTATCTTGTATGTAGTTTCATGTGACTTTCAGACTTGAATGATTTTTGTACGAAAAATTATAATTTTCGTTTGCCAAGAGTAAAGGAAAGGGATAGATTTCTATGATTTTATCATCTTTTTCCATTAGTTTATTTTTCACGATAAGAAAACTGATATATGCTTCTAAACTATCCTTGGATTGTTGTTTCTTAGTTATTTTTCTCGGTCTTCTTATTTTTGATATTCTAGTTATGTCGAAATATAAAATAAGAATGTTCTAAAGTTTAATGTAAAGAAATATGTTGTATATTATCGTGCCGTTGAAAACTTTGTTAATCGAGTTGGGTGTTTGTCCTAATCTTTACTGATACGTTGTTGGAAGCTGCAATGCGTTTTTTGATGATGCAATGTTCTATAGTGATTCACAACGCACGTTAATTGTGTACAGTCCTTTATAATCAATATGCAGAGCTCAAATTATTAGATTTTCATTAATACTTACTAGTTTCGTTGCTGTTATTAGCAGATATTAGAGTTTACACTATATGGCCTTTAAACGATTGTTGCATTTGGTCAGTTTCTATATATGTTATTGTATTGATTTCTATACATGTTATTGTATTGAACCAACTGCCTCAGCTTGAAACAATTGATTGAGGGTAATAGAGTGTAACATCAATATCTACCATGTAGTAGGTTTTGCAGAAGTATAGTGAATGAATGTCACAGAATTAGCACTAATCAACATTTTAACAGATGTCATGATAGGATAAAAATATCTGTTGGAGAGCTAAAAATAATGACTTGCCAATGGGCAAATGACCAAATGCCTCTCAATAGGCCTGTTCTCTTGACTGAACCATATTGATTGGTGCGATATGCTCAGTGATTATGTCTGTCTATTGAGCAGCCGTTATTTTTAGCCTCATAAATTCTACTCAAACCCTTTTGGCTTTTGTCTACACTCAAGCTTTTCAGCTAATACATACCTTTTCTTTAACAACAGGGCAATCCCTTAACTAAACCACCATGGCTCCCAAGCGAAATAATGTAATTCCTAATGCCCATTTTCACAAAGACTGGCAAAGGTATGTCAAGACCTGGTTCAATCAACCTGGACGCAAGAAGCGCAGACGTACAGCTCGCAAAGAAAAAGCCATAAAGATTGCTCCCCGCCCAGTGGCTGGTGCCATCAGGCCCATTGTACGATGTCCTACATTCAAGTACAATACTAAAATCAGAGCTGGTAGAGGTTTCACTCTTGATGAACTGAAGGTATTGTGATTATATTGTATTGTGCTGTGGGTTGCCACAGGAAGTGAAAGCAAAGCCATAGATATCCACTGGCTTCTTATTCTTAACTTTAAGGAGCACTTAACATAAGTACAATGGTTTGTCATCATTCCACATAGATTCATCATATGGAAATGATCAATTATTGTACCCTCTCAAGTTTGTAAGCTTATAAGAAACGATACATAAATAAATAAAATGGGATTAACAGTGGATTCCACAGAGTAGCTCTTCTTCCACTGGATTTCAAGAAGTTAGAAGTTGATTTTTACTGAGGGAGGAAAACCAGAGAGCCCGGAAAACCCTCAAAGCGCAGGAGAGAATCAAGGTTTATTATATCGAATGGGAGGCATAACAAAACATTTATGACTGGTTCCTTTTGAAACACTGGGGATATTTTCCACTGACTCAGAGTTTTAATTAGAACCACTCACCAGCTGTTAATAATTGCTAAATATAGGTTACAAGAAGGTAGATGCTTTAAGATTAATTTACATGACTCCATTGCAGCTGGAAAGCTGTTTGTGTGTTTTTTGTGGCAGCTCAATATCTGTTGTTTTTGACTTGAATCAAAGCATTCCCAAAATATACTGCTATGATGGGTTGTAAGCATTCCAAAGAGAGTTAAAAGACAAAAACATGGCGGCCATTGTGGTACCGTTAACAATGGATGCTAATGAGAAATCTTTTGTTAAATGGTACCAACATGGCCGCGATGACGTAACGTGCAAACAACGAATACAGAAGCCACAACACCAAAAAAAAGCTAGATATGGCAATGTCAATACCCTACAATAGCTTATTTAAGTTTAAGTATAAACATTACCATGTTGTATTCTAGGCTGCTGGTATTCCTCGCAAGGTTGCCCAAACTATTGGAATCGCTGTAGACCACAGAAGGAAAAACAGATCCACCGAGTCTCTACAGGCCAATGTTCAGAGACTTAAGGAGTACAAGAGCAAACTGATTATCTTCCCCAGGAAGGCTGGCAAACCCAAGCAGGGAGATAGTGAGGTATGGTTTAAATTCATGCTATTTTATAATGATTTTGCAATCATCAGAGGATGGCACAAATGCACATTGACTCATGGAAACTATTTCACATACTCACATAGTTGTAAATTTGAATGATAGAAGCCATTGAAAAGCATGCGCATTTGAAGATATCAGGGTTTAGAAATATGAAAAAGAGGATGATAAAGGAAGTTTTAAGATATATTGTAAAATGTATTTTTACATAATAATTATTAGATTTACTTGACAGGTGTCTAAAACTGTCCTAGATTCATAGATTTGATTCCTAGATTCATAAACTCAATGATTATCACATTTTCAAAACCATGGGATAAAACATATTTTCAATTTTTCAGGCTGCTGACTTGGAAAATGCTGTACAGCTTCAAGGAGAAGTCATGCCGATCCAACAACCAAGCGTACAGATTAAGGCTCGTCCAATCACTGATGAGGAGAAGAAATTCAGCGTGTTCAAGACCATGCGTATTGAGCGTTCTAATGCTCGTCTGATTGGTATCAGGGAAAAGAGAGCTAAGGAAAAGGCCGAGGCTGAAGCCATGAAGAAGAAGTAAACTTGAGAGCAAAATAATAAAAATGTACATTTACAGAGTTTGGTGTGTGTGTGTTTTATCAGTGCCAGGTTTTTGCTTCAAATAATGGCCCAAAATGTCTGCATAGTTCCAAACATTTTTTACAACTTCTTATTCAACACATCAACACAGCCCAGGGGGGGTACTCCCATATATGGACTATACGGGGATGATCCGCTGAACAGGGTATGGTTTTTCGAGCTTCTTGTCATAAACAGGGTATGCAATTTCACTCGACTTCCAAGTTCTTCCTGAGTTTCCTGTCATATTCAGGGCTTCTACTTTCGTATTGACTGAAACTGGTTACTATGGTCTTAAAAAAATGATACGCGAGATGACATGATAATTGGAACAGGAACTCGGTGCAATAAATTATATCTTTTGTCATAAACTGGGTCTACAAATTTGAGTGTTTTTGTCATAAACAGGGTACCCCTTTCAGAATCCCAGTGGAACACCCCTACCCAAATTCTGGCGGAGTACCCCCCCCCCCCCCCCCCCGGCAACACAGTCCCAACTAGTAACTGGAAATATTTTGACAGCTGATCTTTCCCATGCTCAATCAGACATTGAAGTTTCCATGTACTATTACATTAGAAAAACATGAAACAAAGTTGCCAATTAATAAACATTGAAGTCACAGGTCTTAAAATAATGGCTGGTGGCTGACCAGCTGTTATTTTTAGCCCAGAAGTCGTAAAAATTATTTGAAGTTTCTTTGCTTTCATTGACCATGCATGATTGTGCATGCTTCATCATAACAAAGTACGTGCCATTTTTATCTTGTGCAAATTGAAGGCCTATCTTTTTGGTATGAAAATTATATTACAACAGTGAATGGCAAATCACCCAGTTTTCAACCTTGATAATTAAATCTGAAAAGATACCAGTCAGGTCATCTTGGTCCTGGAGAGGTAAGTGTCTGGATTTGTATTTTAAAACAATACAAGTTTTGAGATGCCTACTGCATAGCTTCTTCTTCAGGTGTTTGTATCTTCTCATGGTGGGGTGTATATTAATGTGATGGAGAGAGACTAAGAGATCTAGCTACCAAGGGTCCACTGCTTCCCCTCAAGCCTCCTTCACACACTTACTTGGACAAACTAATTACAGCAAACTTTTTGTTTTATTTTCAGTTTATTAAATATTCATAATTATATAAGGTATAAGTTTCTATTGTGTAGCCTTTCAGTCATATTTGTTTTCTCTCTGATTTGTGAGGTGTAAAATACATACAATACTGCATGTACTGAGTGCACTATTGATTAGGAATGGCAGGGAAGCCAAATGACATGTTCGTATTGCGAGTTTGTACTACAGTCGTACGGAATTTGCTGTAAAATAACTTATGAATCTCGCATTCTGATTGGATGGAAGCATGTGCTCTATGAGAGCACACAGGATGCGCGCGCATTTTTTATTTTGTCACTCGTGTCCAAAATAGCGGTTATTCTAATTTGCATTTCATAAAAGAAATAAAAAACTTGCTTGCTTTGCAGTGTGTAGTTAGAAAGCATTTGGGAATTAGCAGAAAAGTTGAGTGTTGAGAAGCACTCCGCTACGCGCCATGCTTCTCCTAACCCTTCTTTCGTTGGTTCTGCCAATCCCCACGTACTTCATAACTACACACAGCACACGCGCGCGATTCTATTTCTTCAAAGCTATAACGTTCCGCATGCCAGAACTTCACTCAAAATGTACTCCTATAGTCCGAGAGAGCTTGCACGTTGTGTTGGGTGGCACAGCTCATGCAAAAGCGAAAATAATAGAAATAAGCATGTACCTTGACCATAAAATCTTGTGATAAAATAACATCAATATATCAAAGAAAAATTATACATCTTTGCACTCAGTTCTAGCTCTTATTTTCAGGATGATTCCTGCATATTCTCCCTCCAAGGAAATAGGACAGCGCTCCTTACAGCAGATTTGGACTTCGCTCCCATCTATCTTTAAATCTAATCTCACTCAGTCTTAGGCTTTCCCGGTTGCTTGTCAGTAGCCTCCTGTTCTTGTGTTCCTGGGGGCGAGTCTAGTGTGTCTCTGTGCTCTACTTCACCATCCTCGTCATCGAACTCGTCTTCGTTGTATTCCTGCTCCTCTCCTTCTTCGGCAGTACACAACATGTAACCAATGAACAAGAACAAAAACAAAGGGAGCCCAAACATAATGCTGGCGATGATTGGTTGAGATGTCCAGATTTCCTGAAAATATTTTTAAAAAAACCGGGTTTGTTGGTATTATTCTTTATTTCTGCGTTCCAAAATAAAATATTTATCAGTGAATTATTTACTTACATTTTGTGAAAACAATTAGATTAAAAAGCCGAAAGTTACTTACATAAGCTGAGGTGACAAATGAGTAAACTCCCTAAAAAAGAAATAAAGAATGTAAAAAGTGGTTTGGTAAGCCTCTAGCCTGCAGAGCAGGCGTTCTTTTGATGGGTTTGAGGAAGAATGGGGTTTTGGGGTTCCTGTTTCGACCAAGGGACCGCGAGAAAAATGGGACCTAGCAAAAAAAGGGAACAATTTTCGCTCATTCCAAAGCTCCCCCAAAACCCCGGTTTTCCCCCAAACCCACAAGAACGCCTGCTGTGCTGGCTACTTAGCCTCCTCAGCAGGCTACCCCATATACCTCCGTTGGGAGCCCTGTGTTAAATCTTATGGCAGAGAAGAACCACAGGAAGCCCAAGGAATAAAAAGAGCCAAGGAGACGCCTGCAGAGTACGCTATGGTTTGGTAAAAAATATCATCAATGTAACGATGATTATGATGATGGTGTTGATGATGTTGATGGTGAAGGTAGTTGTGCTAATAGTTATTTTATTGATGACTAAGATGAGGATAACGGCGACCGCGTTGCTGTAAATTGACGATGTTCAAGACGTTCTTTTTTTACTAAGCTGTAAATTTCGCTCTACACTAGTATAGGGAATGGGGGTTCCAGCGCAATCTCAACACGGGCAAGACCCGTGTCAAAAATCCACCTACGGACAATCCCCACTCCAAGTGTGGTTGGGGGCAACAACGCAAATATGTTAGTCTATATATGGAGTGCGAAGAATGTAAAGAGTTTGTTTATGATTTCTGTGTAAAGTGCTTGAAACCCAAGTTTGTACCTACTAAACCAAATAAGTATATTTGTTGTGGTAAGAAAATGCAAATAGAAGACGACACGTCAGCACAGTGTTACGAGTGCGGTAAAAATATTCGTAATGCCGTGCCTTGTGCTACCAGAGAGCAGTATTACGCCAATGGAGGTCGTACGAAAACACCTTATAAGAGAATAAAATACTTCAGAGACTGGATGAGTCACATTCAAGGTCAACGGCCGGTATATTTAGACGACGAAGTAATGGAAAGAATCATAGACCATTTAGAAGAGCCAACCCCACAAAGTCTACGGAAGACATTGAAAAAATTAAAACTAGGGAAATATTACAAAGCTATTCCCTATCTTTTGTCTGAAATTACCGGTAAGTCTATTCCCGAGGTTTCTGATATGACAAAAGCCGAGTGGATGTTTTGTCGGCTGGATAAGGATATTCCTTATTACCCTGACGTAATCTACGAAATATTTCACGAAATCGACCCCAACCACCCCCTCTTAGGATGGATTCCAAGAAGATAGTGAATCTTATGGCATAAGATGAGAAATTACGCGTAATAATTCGCCAAATAAGGTCATGCAAATAATTTATATTACGCGTAATAATTCGCTAAATAATTTATATTACGCGTAATAATTTACTAAATAAGGTCATGCCGTGTATTATGGTATAAATCTTATGCCATAAGATTACGCGTAATTTCCAGACTGTCGTTCGATATGTAAACGAAATCCTGTCACGCTCTTTTCAAAGCAGATGTTTACTGAGCAAGCTTTCTTTGAAGCTCTTCTTTCGCTTCTTGATAGATCTTTTTGCGAGATTCCTCGGAAAGATCTTTCACGATGGTTTTTTTATTCCTTATGTCCGACTTTAGTTTCTCGTATTTGTCTTCTTCAGCTAAGATAAGCGAGAATTCTGCGTTGTCTATCTTTCTGTCACGCAAAGCCTTTGAGACAAGGTCAATGATCGTATTTACTTTAGCCCTTGACAGAGCTATTGTCGTGTCATGCTTGGATATTTTGCTTGACAACTGTTTCATAACGCCTGTTGTAACAGCCGAAATAATACCGCAGACGGCGCCGACGCTAGCCAAAGGAACTCCAACGATTATTCCCGGTCCAGTAAGCGAAGTAGCAACGCCAGAGCCTGTTAACGCCACGGACATGGAGCCGGAAGTTATCGCGATTTTATGTAATATGCTTCGGGCTCTAGCATACTTTTTCCTGACCTCCTCATAGTGCTTCGTTTGACCCTCTAAGTAAGCGAGGATTAGATTTGCCTTATTCAAGCGGAAGTTCTCGGCATTCAATTCATTGGGTTTTGTAGGTAAATCAGGATAGAGTGGAGGCGCTGATGGTATAACATCCATTATATATACTAATGTACGACGCTTTTGGGAATGATATACAGGAGCAGCCACATCACGACAATAGGGATTACTGGAATTGGAGGGCCTTCAGGAAGATGTTTCCGCACGCGGATGCTAGTAAGTTCGAAAGAAGGCCCGATGGTATTTACTATAACGGCTCCAGAATGTACAGTAATGAGGATTTGAAACCTACGCTGGTTAATCAGATAGACGATCAACTGAAGAATTCTGGTTATGTTGAACATAAGCCTAAGCCAACATATGTTGAACATAAGCCCGTGCAAGGTTGGTCAAAGGAATTATTGCTGGGTACCAGTACTTATCCGATACCCGCAGTTTCATTTGATAAACACCCAAGCTTGGACCTAACGCTGAACATGCGGGTCTCTAACAAGCATTCCTTTCCGTTAAAGGTGCGGGATATCTTCAAAGACGTACCCATTATTCATACCACCGCTAAGGAATCTCATGAATGGTTAAGTGGTCCTAACATGCGTTATTGGCCGCAGCAACTAAACTTTGCAGTTTGGTGTGCCACTAGCGGCTGTGGTGTAAGCGCAAGCTTGATGAAGAATTCAATATTTATGTTTCATTTTCACTTCACGGTTAGGAGAATACTGCATGAGATGGGTGTTATTGCGCTGCCGGGAGATGCTGCGTTTTATCCTAGAGATAACAAATACGACGTTCCAGCCTATAACAGGCTTTGTAAGGAGTTCGGTGTTGTAGGGAAGGATTTCCGATGCACTGCCGGCGCTAACAATGGTCTGGGGCATATTTGGGCTTATTGGGGGATTGGTGGACACGAGCTAAGTGATAAGGAAGTTCATGCATTGAATCTACGATGGAATACTGGGTATCATAAGGAAACTCACGACAGTAGCACCTTCTTTGAACCAAACGCTAAGACCACTAAGGAAGTCAGAGACGGACCTCTATTCAAAGATGAGGGCGGTAAGTATGCAGGGGCTAATCCACTGATTATCAAAATTACCAACGACGAGCAAACGAAGCAATATCTTAATTTCATACCCCCAGAAGGTAAAGGACTAACCAAAGCCGGCCTTGCCCGTTTGAACCGCAGCATAGAAGCTTACGTGTATTCCATCCTTGGAGCTCAGGTAAACACCCGATCGAGTATAGTGGGGAATACTGGCGCCGCAGAAGAGACGCGAGCCGAAGCTTTGATTCTATTCGAAAGTTCGATCTTGGAGGGCGACATTAGCAAGGGCGTACAGCGTTACCAACTAGCTATACAAAATTCTAAGGCGAGGTTGGACTATGCAGTAGCCCCGGGTTGTTGGTTAATGCCTAGTAATTTATCTATAAATACTGGTTCTGTAGTAGGATACAACAACAAACTGCAGCGAGCTACTAAGGATATGAAGTTTGGGGTGAATGACGTGAACTCTGACACTCTTAGGAACATTCCTCACTTCGTAGAGAAGCCAAAAAAGTCACACGAAACGAAGCTACCCGTAGTTAAGGTATCAAAGAAGGTCCTACCTGCGATACCTGAGGAATATGACCATAACTTATTAAAAGCCGGTCTAGCAGCTGCAAGCATTGGTCTGAGCTATTATATATGGCGATGAACAACCCCTACGTAACTGGAGTAGATTGTGTCTATACGACTTACACAGGCGAGAAAAAATACACCCAGGCGTCTTGGGTTGATGTCACGGGGATGTCCGTGGATTTGAACTACTCCGGAAAGAAATTGATATTATGCAGCATTTCTTTGGGGGCCGTTAGCAGTGCGAATGTAGGATTTCGTTTCTGTGACGACAATGGAGTATTGCAACCCATGCGCGCGAAGACGAACAACAGAGAGCCCACGCATTTCTCAGTAGAGCCGCCAACGAATAGCGCCGAGAATCTTTCCGTTTGGACTTTCCACATGGTTGCTGATTGCCACGGAAAGGTAAAGCTGCAGATAAGAGTAGATGACACCGGGAGTGTTTGCATAAATAGCATAGAAAATCAAAGGAATACTGTCTATAACCACATGACCATCAGCACTTTGACGGTAATGAGCCTCTAGAAGGGAACTTGTTCCCTGTAATATATGAATCCATACGTGAGGGAAACGCGTTATACCCACCGCTTAGATGAAGAGGGATATGACAACGGCGCTTGGCATGACGTTGGACTGTGGGTTGAGGTTGGGGGCACTGCATTGGTCATTTGCACTATTAGCATTAATGCAAATACGCATGCGAATGTGGGGTTTAGGCTTATCGATGAGAATAATAAGCCCCTGCTTCCTTATCGAACTTCAACGAACACCAGGAAAGTTACCCCTTTTTCGATGGAGCCCTACACTAGGTCCACTGAAGACCTAACGCCAGTGACTTTTCATATGCTAGCCAATTGTAAATATGCTAAGTTGCAAGTCACTTCTGATGACGGCAAGTTTGGGATAAATCGCATAGGTCGCAGGCCCGCTAATGCAGCCTGGAGTCATAAGCCCATTTCTACCATGAGTGTGTTGCCGTTGGTTCCAAATTACCAGGGCGGTGCTAATACCGTCTTTCATTATCCTCAAAGCAGGACACCGTCCAATGAGAAGATCAAGCCTTCATCTTCTTCATGAGGACCACCCCAATAGCTACGACTAATATCCAGATGTTATTCCCTACAAACTTCAACAGTTCTCCGCCAGCCCTAAGTGCCAAGGAAACAACTGAACCCAGCAGCCCAGGAAGACCGGCTGCCATCTTTTTTCCCAAGTCCGTTAGTCCATTGCCTAATTTCTTTACGCCTGCACCTGTAGCCTTAAGCGCGGATAGGATAACTCCTACTACGCTTGAAATAGCGACCGCAAATGCCAGCGGAATGCCATACTTCAAAAGGGCTCTTTTTACCTTTTCCTTGGTGGTAAGCCCCAATTCTCTTTCCAGGTTGTCCTTTTGCGCTTGTAATTCCGCGACTCTTTCCTGAAGGGCTTCTAATTCCCTTTGTGCTGCCTCCCTTTCCTCTTCGGGACGAGTTTGGTCATTAATTATTTCCTGCTGCCGCTCTATTTGCCCCTCCAGGTCTTCGATGGCCTGATCTCTTTGCCGGATTTGCTCCTCTTTAGTGTTGATTTCGGTAATCAACTGCCGCCGTTCCTCCAAAGAGCCGGTTATGATAGTTTGCAAGTTTTTGGCTTCCTCCTTGCTCATATCCAGGTTTTGCAGGGCAAGCTCGAAGGCCTTTTGGGCTTGGTCTCTTTCGCGAAGAGAAATGTCTCTTTGTTCTCTAAGTTCTAATATGCGTTGATTCTTGTCGTCAAGTTCTCTCTTTTGAGCATCAAGGAGTAGTCGGTTTTGCCGCATGTAATCTGCTTCCCTTTCCTCCATCGCTTGCTTTAGCTCTTCTACTTCCCTTATCGCCTCAAGACCTTTTTGTTGCCGCTGCATTATGGTCCTAACTCTTTCGACGGCTTCGTCAATATTCTCACTATTTTCTCTCATTCTTTCGGGTAAGTTGGGTTCTCCTAATGCCTTTCTAAGGGTTGGAGGAATATTTTTATCTGCGTAGTATTTACCATTTATGTCCCTGATGACATATGGATGAGCATTAGACCTATTTAACCTTGCTACTACGACTTCCCTGCCCCATTCGTTATCCGCGTCAAACATTACTTGGACTTTGTTTGGATCCCAGTTTGGGAATTCTTCCTTGATCCTATCGAAATCGTCCGGGGTTTCTTCCATGGATTCGTTCATTTGTTCCTGAACCCTACTAAGCCATGCAGCGCTGGGGGCTTCAGGAATGTCGCCGCCTGGACCTACTACGTAATCCATTTGCAAAAATTCTGGAACGGGTTTGTATGGATTTTTTCGTGTGAACATACGATTTAATGTGGCCTTGACCCTCCTCCACCTACTACCAAACTTGTCTCTTAAGGCTGCGTCGTAGATCAGGGGGTCTTCCTTGCCTTTAGTCCATGCGTCGTATTCGTCGTCGTTAATATCTGCTTGACCTTCCTCAGTAAGGGGGTCGAAATCCGTTCCTTCTGCTTCCATTATATATGATAAGCTCAAAGTTAAATCCCAACATATTACCTAAGCAGGTTGGCGGACTGAAAGCAGAACGCACCTTTCACCGGGTCACCTTTACCCCCAGCAGCGCTAAGCCAGGGGAAACCCTGTACGTAGGCGTGCCCCGCCTAACGGATAACCTAGTGTTGGTTCCTGGCACCCTGGCGCTAAGGTTTGACCTAGCAATACAACCAAACACTGCGGACGTGCGTTACGTCGTCAATAACGTGGGTAGAAACCTCGTTTCCAAAATACGCGTAAAGTTCGCCGGGGAATCCTTGCTGGACTTGAACAGGTATGATTTGTATACCACGTACAAAGACTTATGGTTGACTGCATTTGACCGCGCGCAAAGGATAGAGCAGGGAATCGCCAGTGATGCCATACGCAAGGTAAGAAGCGCAACCTCTGGCGCCTCAGGAGAAGACGAAATAAAGACGGCTTATGGTACTAAGCATGTAGTTCCATTAGATTTCGAAGTTATCACGAACCACGGTGCATACTACCCAAGGCAGCTAAGCGAGCTGCAGTTCGAAGTAACCCTAGCAGACACTACGAACATCCTACAGGGAAAGGACGTAAGTTCCTCAGCCGTCCACCCATACTCCGTTACTAACTTAGAGCTGCAGTACGAAACGGTATACAGCGAAGACTTAGCACGTAGCGCCGGTATGGAATACAGCTCCGGGAAGGCTTTCCTTTACGATCACGTCGTGATGTACAAGACGTTCAGCTTTACAAATAACGTCGAAGAGGTCATCAACCAAAGCATTAACCTTCCCAGGCGCAGCCTCACAGGGATAATGTTGCTGTTCGCAAAGACATACACGGCAGGAGTGCGTGACTCTGAGGCGTTCTTTAATCCTAACATCACTAACGTAGGCGTTAGCATTAACGGAGTGCCTAATAAGGTTTACTCACAAGGGATAAAGCCCGCGGATATGTACCGGGAAGTCGCACGTAAGTTTGGCGACCAAATTAGCCCCGAGGAATTCTTTAAGGATAAGTATGCGCTGTGGATCGACATGCGCACGACGAACGACGAAGACCTACATGGACAGGGATTGCGGCTGGTAAATACCCAGGACGGTATTACGTTGGAGATCAAGCGCACCAAAGACGCCAGCGACACTACTAAGATCAACGCATATATCTTCGTAGTCTCAGACGCGCAACTGAGTGTAGAAATGAATCAGCTAAAGAGCGTTGCATATTGATGACTCATCCTTTTGATAAAAAATATCGTTGGTATATAATGCTTCGCGTATTTGAAAACAACGAAACTAAACTGCAATGCCTAGTGCAAGGCGACCAATTGTATTTCAAAGCAAAGGAGGTGGCTGCGGCGTTAGATTACGAGAACACCAAGAAGGCCATCAGGGATCATGTCTCCGAAAAATACCAGAAAAGATGGGTTGACATGCAAGGGGTCCCAAACCGTTCCCCTTCTACTATCCACCCACAATCCGTGTTCATTTCGGAACCTGGGTTGTATGAGTTGATATTTAGCTCCAAGCTACCTAAAGCAGTGGAGCTGCGTAGCTGGGTCTTCGAGGAAGTCCTACCTGCGCTTAGAAAGAATGGTAACTACGAGCTGGAGAAGCGCTTCAATAGCCCAAATAAGATGAAGTTTAAAATAGAGACCGAGTCTGACCTACATAATCGGGTCGTATACAACGTTCGCAGGTTCTACCCATATGCAATCATAGTCCCTGGCTTAGGAGAACTGCAAGACACCTCAAATAAGCGCATTAAATGCTGGCAGAAGGGCTACCAGGCAGGGCAACCCGACCTGTTGATTCTCAACAGTCATAAAAAATATAATGGGCTGTGCATCGAACTGAAAACACCTAAAGGCAACGGAGTCCTGTCCGACAAACAAAAGGTGATGTTAGAAAGATTCGAAGAGAATGGTTACCTGACCATCGTAAGCAATGATTACGATATGCTGACCAGGGAAATAGCCGAGTACATGGCCGACGTACGTACCCCTTGTCCTTGGTGCGTAAAGGCCTTCAAAGGCCCCAACACCTTAAGCACGCACCTTAAGATATTCCATAGGTATAATGATTCTTAAACAAACATACTGGCGAGATCTGCTGCAAGGCGTTTCATACCGAATAAAAAATTACGTCGCATTCGAAGACATCGACCGTTTGAGGTTGGTCTTAGAACGCGACGGTCAGGAATACAGCCTTTGGGCGCCTGACTGCGTGAGATACATACTGCAGGGTGAAGAATATACACACCTACGCAGTCATGGTAAGGTAAACGGCCGATGGAAGTTTGACATCGAACGTCGAGCGGAGGATAATCCGTTGTGCGACTAATCCTCTTCATGGGCGGATAAGTAGTCATCTGCTGTGTCTGCCCTCATTTTTTCCGCCATTTCATACGCTGATAAGGTAATAGTCACACCTCCTAGGAACGCTGCGATGTAAGGTAACATTATACCTTAAGTAGATTCCACTCTTTTCTTACCAACAGATAATGATCTAAGGGCTTAGGGCCATCGTAAGGGCAGCACCAAATATGTTGACCGCTACGTATACAGCCACATCGGTCGCAGATGCCATCCCAGTGTTCCCTATTCTCCCACCTTACACCCTCATAGTCGTCGAAGCATACGAAGTCTTCGTCGATCTCCTTCTTACGTCGCGTGAGCACCCGGCCGGTTTCAAGGGGGCAACATCGCTCTGCTAAATCGCCGTGGGTCTCGCAGACCACATCTGTGAGGTCATAGCGACGGCAGCGGTACTTATGCCAGTTTTCTTCGAAGAGGGGTTCATCGCATCGGCGGCAATGACCTTTAAGGCAGACTCTATGCTCGCGGTGATATCGTAGGGCCTGTACTGTGGACAGTTCCTTACCGCAGTCACCGCAAACAGTGCTGATGGTCTTCTGACAGACTTTCTTGGAAAGATGGTATTGTAATCGTTGCTTGGAGCTGAAAGTTCTATCACATTGCAGGCACTTCATTATATTTACCTTATTTTTTATTGTTATTTTGTCAAATGCTGCAAGAGACAATTACGTAGATCTCATTTTTTATTGTTAAATTGTTAAGATACGTAGGTTTTATTAGTAGGAATGATGAAAGACATAAACCATTCTTTGCAGCATTTTAACAATAATGAAAAATAGACCCTTACTTGAGACCTCTTTACAGCATTTAACAAAATAACGATAATTATTAAGACCTACCTTTAGAGCATCCTGCAGCCGCCTTAACAAAATAACAATAAAAAATAGACTATCCTTAATGTTATCTTTGCAGCATTTAACAAAAATAAGGTCTATGCTAATTCCTTTGGTGGAAATCAGTAAGACCTTCTTTACAACCTTTTCATCGAGCATCTTCTAAAGTCCTTCGTGCTTTAGTATCCGCAAAACACCAATGTCCAACGAAGGATCCTTCGACGAATACCTCGTTACAATGACGACAGGTGTATTCTTTACGTGGCGTTGCGACTATACAGTCATCGGATGGTTCAGTAGGCTCCTTAGGAGGGAAAATGCAGTCGGTAGGTATTTCACACGTAATGCAGTCCATATATTGAAGGTCTTACAGCCAATCTAAGTGATGGTTTAACTCACTTTGGGTTTCGAATGCTTGTCCACACTCCATGCAAACGTAATCCATATACTTACGGGGGATATCGAATGAAGTCCTTAACGGACTCCTTAGCCCACGTTGCCATCGTCAAAAGCGCGCCAAACCGTTCTGCACGCTTCAGACTACACATCTCATCGTACAATTCCTGTACGCGCTCCTTTAACCGGTCTATCTCCTCCCTTTGTATTTCTATGGTGTCTCTTTTATCCTTTGCGTCGGCGATGATCTTTTGCACTGCTTCCACTGGTTCCATCTATATATGAACCCAGATCACATACCTTGTAACGCTCTGATAGTAGGACCCACCGGCTGCGGAAAGACCCAGTTCATCGTGGAGCAGCTATTAGGACCCTTTAGATACCGTTTCGACTACATAGTGCTGCTTTGCCCCACCTACGTGAATAACCGCACCTGGACGGGCATAGGAGTGAAAGACGACGACTTCTTTGTAGATATCTTAGATCCTAACGAGTTATCCAGCCATTTGAAGTTCTGGCACAAGCAATTCCCTAAAGGTACACAGACTTTGCTCATACTGGATGACATCGCCTGCGGGGACGACGTAAAAAAGCGCACCTCCGAATTAGTGAAGCTCGCTTTCAGCGGTAGACACGACAATATCAGCGTTTGGTTGCTTTCCCAGCAGCTTACCAGTGTCTCTAAACCCTTCAGGGAAAACATAGGCTCCCTGGTCGTATTTTATACTCCAAGTAAGTCTGACCTGGAAACCATCTTAAGCGACTACGGCGGTGAGATATCCAAGGAACAGTTACACGAATACATGCGGCATTTAAAAACGCACCAACATTCCAAGATGATCTTCTCTTTGAGGTTTCCGTATTCAATAAAGATCTCAGATCTTTAACTCCTAATGTATATGGAGATTGAGCAGCTCTTAGATGAAGTCCCCACACAGTTAGACGAAAGTAACCTCAAGGAACAACTTAACATCCTTGTGTCTTCGGGAAAGTGTAAAGAAATGATAGGCAGGGAACTTACCCATGAGCAGGTTAATAAGCTGTCGGAAGAGGAAGTCAAGAAGTTCCATAAGAGGTATGAGGCTGCCCTTGCAAGTAAGACCACGGACGCCGTAGCATACTCAGCCATTAAGTTCGCGACTAAATTGCTTGGACTTGCGCTGCCCATAGACGACGTGGAGCAACTACAGAAGGACATAAGCGAGGACTATGTTATCGCCCAAGAACTTAAGATAACCTGCGGCTGGTTGTCCTTGAAGTGCGGTAAGTTAATGGCAGTCGCCTCTGCGGCACTTCACGTAGCTCAGCATGTCGACTTGAAGGAGGTACTAGGTTCCTTCGGAACATCTTGGAAGGACTTCAAGAAGGACAGAGAAGTCGAAAAGGTCTTCCAGGCGGCACTTGCTGAGGTACCTGATCAAGTCGCCTCAAGTACCTAGTCAAGTACTTAGTCAAGTCGTTGTCAAGTCACCTCAAGTACTTAGTCAAGTCGTTGTCAAGTCACCTCAAGTACTTAGTCAAGTCGTCCTTAAGTCATTCTCAAGTACTTAGTCAAGTCGTTGTCAAGTCATTGCCAAGTCATTGTCAAGTCGTCATCAAGTTACTTGTCAAGTCCTTCAAGTCCCTTAATATAAGATGAGTGACACCGAAGAACAACCACCCGTAGAAGATACCAAGATTACCAAGGCTAAATCTCCGGGCAGAGTCGCTGCCGGAAAGAAGCTCGCGGAGATGAATAAAAAGAACAAAGCAAAGAAGGAGGAAAAGGTGGAGGAAGAGGAATCCTTTATCAATCCTGGGTACGTCATTGGCGCGTTAGGAGTCGCTATAGCAGCAGGCAGCCTTTACTTACAATGGCGGGCTACGAAGCCAAAAGTAAAGTGGGAGGCCGCAACATATCACGCACCTGTAGAGACGAAAAAAAGTAAGATCCCTGAAATGGAATAACCTTCTCGCTTTGTAATATAATGTCGACCGCGTTGTTGAAAACTGTTGAAGAAGCAGCTATCATTACTTCTATTGTTGCGGGTATTGGTTGGGTAGGTAAGAAAGTGCTCAAAGAAGACTTTACTGAAGACCCAAGCAAGAGCTTCGCTAATTTCGCTAAAATGACCGCTGCCGTAGGCGGGGCTATCATGGTAAAGGATTACCTACGGAAGGAAAAGTACCTACCTAATGTATAATGGTTAGCTTAGTCGCAGGTGGAGTCATTGCAGCTTTAGCATTTACAGGGGCTAATTATGGTGGTCAATATTTGGATAGATTAGTTAGAGGCGACAAAAGCGGTGCCGCCGAAAGAAAAAGGCACGACTTAGCGCTGGAGAAATATCAGCGGGATGTGGCGGCTTGGAATGAAAAAAGACAAGCTTACAGGGATTGGTTGGATAAGAACTACCAAGACAAAATGCAGGCGGATAAGAACTTCGAAAACACAGACTACGCCTTCAAACTTTATGCGCAAGCGCACCCCACAGTGGCGTTAAAGAAGCCTGACTTTAAGAATTACTACCAGCCTTCTAAGAAACAAAAAAATAGTGAGTTGGTCTTCGTAGGAGTCGCAGGGCTGGCAGGAGGCGTGGCCTTGGCGTATCTAATATAATGATCGTCTTTTTGGAAAGCGACAAGAATGACTTTACCACTTATCTGAATCCTCCCATCCGCGCGGAAAGGGTTCGGTTGGTTAGTTGCTCTTTGTACAATTCTTGGTATAATTTAATTGATGGCTTTGTCGTTGACAATGCCGCCAAACTAAAAATACCAGATTCCCAATACACACCTATAACACTGGCTAAGGAGCTAGCAAAGCATGGATATACTCTTACCACAGGATTACCCCATGAAATGACATTCAAGAAAAATAATGGGAGCGCTAATTTGAAGGACAGTTCATTGGTAGAACTCCTGGGCCTTACTAGTACCACGATAAATAGCGGCAGTACATATGATGTAAAATGGAAAGTCGCATCCTCTTACGAAGTCTATTGCGACTTGGTCAATAGTTACAGCAATGGAAAAAAGTCTTCTCTTATGTCCAAGTTTCTGCCCAAAGGTAATCCATTTGACCTGGTAGAATACACTCCCATTTCTTTGTGCTATGATTTGTCTAATTTGGTAGAAAGCATAAACATCACCATTAAGGTGGACGGAAAGACAGTGGATTTCAACGGACGTAAGATCAATCTTGTTTTGGAATTCATATAATGGGTCGCGTAGAGGACAAACTTAAGAGGATTTACTATGGGCCTGAGGGCTATTGGAGAGGAGCGTCAGCTATTAAGAAACTCGCGACCGCAGCCAGGGTATCAGAAGAAACGGCTAAGAACTGGTTAAAAAAACAAACCCTCTGGCAGGTTTATCTTCCCGTGCCTAAGTACATTCCCAGGCCCAGCTTCACCGTAAATACCCCCAATGAAGTTCATCAGGCGGATTTGCTTTTCTTGCCGCACGATAAGGTGAGAAAGAAGACCTATAGGTACGCTTTGACCGTAGTTGATATCGCAAGCAGATACAAGGACGCCGAACCCATAACCAGCAAGGATTCTGGGGAAGTCGCAGAAGCCCTAGGTAGGGTTTATAAGCGCGTCTTGAAATGGCCTAAGCTGCTGCAAGTGGATGCGGGGACGGAGTTCATGGGCGTGGTAACTAAGACCCTGAAAGACCACGACACTAAGATTAGGAGAGCCGAAGCTGAGTACCACAGGGGTCAAAGCATTGTCGAAAGATTCAATAAGACCCTGGCCGAGCGTCTCTTTGGATACCAGTATTGGAAAGAGCTGGAAGATCCCTCCAAGCGCAACAGGGAATGGACTCAGAGGCTCCCCCAGGTCGTCGCGGCTTTGAACAACGAGGCGGCCAGGGTTACGGGAATGAAACCCAAGGATGCCATAAAAAAGAAGCACGTGGAACACAAATCCTTCGTCAGAAGTTCGAGGGCGGTCTTCCCCCATGAAAAGAAATTAGGTAATGTCACGGTTCGATATCTCTATGAGCCGGGTGAATTAGAAGGAGGATCCAAAAGAGCTACGGATCCTAATTGGTCTTTGGAAACTTACCAGATCCGAAGCGTAATAGCTAAGAAGGGTCAGCCCATCTTGTATTATCTTCATGATGGTCCCACGCGTGGGTTCGTCAAAGAAGAACTGCTTATCGTGTGATGTCCGAATGCTATCGTATGCACTCCGTCATCACACATCCATCGCTTACCGTCAAATGCAGACAGTGACACCTTCTCCTGCGTGACGTTATGTATCTGATGACCATAGCTGCGCAGGCTGTTCATCTTATGCCGCTGTTCCTTGCGTGTTCGTAATACGTTGAGGTAGGACTCGTGCGTAATGTCCTTCTTAACCACATACTTTTTTACGCCTTTAGCTTTCTTTTCTACGCCGTCTAACTTTAGCACGCTGTACATCTTTGGTTTCAGACCCACGTACTCTACTATGGGTTTTCCTAACATTTCGTCTTTCATCTTCCCAATTACCTTCTTATTCTTCGCAGAGTAAAGGAAGTGCTCCTTCGGGTAACCGCTGGTGTCGTACTCGTCTATGTCGGGGAGGCAGTCTTTGTAAACGTCTTCCGTTTGCACTTCTAGAATTAGGGAGTCGGTGTCTGTGTATAGGAGGCGACAGCGGTCTCCGTACTTTGGCTTAAGCTTATCGTAGTAGAACTCGTACATAAGCAGCTTCGATAGATCCAGCACCGTAAAGCCTGTGTAAACGGGCTTGTTTAGTAAGAGGTTTGCCCTTTTCATGTGAATCACGTAGAAGTTCAGCATTTCTACGTATCTAACGAAGCCTGGCTGTGACACGTATGCTTCTGCTTCCTCTTTGGTGCTGACTATTTTTACGCTTACGCGCTTGCGGATGTTCTCCATTGTCTTTCCGAACACGCTGTTGTTCATCAGTTTGAAGAGGTTTTTCTCGAAGTCATTTTTCGCTGCGGTACGCTTTTGCGTGTTAAAGTCAATGTAGGGGCGCATCCAGGGTTCCTGCGTGAATTTTAGGACTCTGTGGATCTTCTCTACGCGCATTCCGTGTCGCACGTAGAACTGCAGGTTGCGGTAATGTACCACATACTTCTTCTTATCCATCAGGTTCATAGTTAGTTTCCTGTACGGTTTGTAACCAGGGCACATTTGCTTTTGCAGCGGACTTAGCTGCTTAAATGGTATCTCTATCGCTTCTGGTGCTAAGGGGAACTCATTGTGTTCGTCGTGCAGGCGCTCTGGGTACTCCAGATCCACTTCTAAAACGTAACCCTTGTCTTCCTCCTTTCCTACCTGCATGTAGAAGTCTATCGGCTTCACTGGATCCCATTCGAAGTCTCTCACAGGTAGGTACTGTGACATTGCCCAACCATAAAGGTTATTCGCATCCAGGTAGTAAATGTATGTGGTTGGTTTCTCTGGGTCGTGCTCTACTAAGGGGTTGTTTGCGCGGGCGTAACGTCGGCTGGGTCCGCATACGCCGCCACGAATACCGTCTTCCATAAACCGATACATGTCGTACTCCGTTAGGAGATCCAACTGCGCATTTGTCTTCTTTAACAAAGCACTCCAGCTGAGCCCAGGAGCCGTGTAGAAATTAGCGGGATCCAATCCGTAATATTCCATAGCCATCTTTCTGAAGCTTTGGAAAACATCTGCGAGCAGCACTACGTCAGACCTTAGGTAGATGTCGTGGTAGTCACCCATGTTCTCACAGGAGTACTTTTCCCACACGTCTAACGCATGCTGGTACTCCTCATCCTTTATACCAGACTCGTTTAGGGTGCTGTAGAAGCGATCTTTGGGTGGTAGGGGTTCTTTGAATCGATCCCAGGAGTCCATGTATTCATATGGGTAGACTCCTTTCCTTTCCGCGCCGTATTGACTGGAAATGGGAAAGTTGGTGTTATACTTTACGAGGTTTGCTAAGGAGTCCGCCATGAACTGCTGCGAGTCTAAGAACTTTAGCTTACCCACAGTTACGGACATGTAGCGCTCTTTGTTGTTGGGTATGCATTTGACGTCGGAGCCGTCCGTTCCTTGTAGTAGCAAATGGGAGTCGTAACCGCGGAGGTTGTGAAAGAACACGGGTATTTCCATTTCTGGATCTACTTTGAAGTTTATATTACATTTCCAATGAGCCGCTCCTCTGTATTTACCCGTGATGTGGCAGTGATCTCTAACCTTATCCACATAGAAATCCTCAACAAATGCTTTGTGGCAGTGAATGCAGTGCGTGGAGGGCTTTCCCGGCTTCTCACCTTTCTTAGCATACTTCCCGCATTTAAAATGAGCTTCTCCTAGATACTTTCCATCTTCATCCCACGCTTTCTTGGCTCGTCTTCCAAACTGAAGAAGCGTATGTTGGCAAATGTGGCATTTTTTTGCCTTGTTAAAAGCCTCCTGGTTCTCTTTGGTAAATTCCATCTTCTTTGGACGTCTTAATTGTTTTCTAATCTCCCCCTCCTCTTCTCGCAATGCTTCTAGAAACTCATTAGCTGCGTTCTTACCTCGGTAAATCACAGGAGGGTTTGCTTTACCGTCTGATTTGACTACTATGTAACCAAAGGAGCAGATCTCGTGTAATCCTACCTTATTCGTGGCGCCACGTTTCTGCTCTTCCTTAGTTATCAACGCTTCGAAGTCTGCATATATCACGTAAGGCACTTGCATCTGCTTTTGATGGTCTGCGTATGAAAGCTCTTTGTTGGTGGGCATCTGGATCCGTTGCGCCACTTCTTCGACTCCGCGGCAGATCTCATCGTGTTTCTTTAGGGCATTTAAGGATGTAAATGACAGCAAGCAGCAGTCGCAGAAGTACTTTTTGCCTTTGTGCTTAGTATGTCTGTAGAATAGTCTGCTAATGTGTTTAACCCATGAGTAGTGTCCGCCGTGGTAGAATAAATGTACGCGCTCTCCTTTACTTTTTGACAGAACTAACGGTACTATCGTCTGCTCTCTGACTCCGTAAACGTTAATTGCTAGATCGTTTATTTCCTCAAATATGGGGATGTCTATCAACTGCATGGGAAATTCCACACCATCCCACTCTAAATCGTCCGTGGGATACTTACTTGTCCTACAGGGATCCTTCTCTGCTGGATACAGTGCAGACCTGATTGCCCACATAAAGCATCGATTGTCTTCATTCTTCACGTTTACAATAGCCTTCTTCCTTTCTACCCACGTTGGTAGCGGTACGTAACTCCCCCCTCGTATGGGTACGTACCTGGCCATACTTATCTCTATTCCTTCAACCTCCTCTACTGTCCAACCCGATCCTTCTTTCGTGTAGTTAGACAGCGACTCCATTATTGCTTCTAAGGCTTCACTGAGTGACCTATCCAGATTCGTGGATTCTAATATCACTAACGACTTTGATCGCAACATTGCTGTCGTCATTACCTCGTCTTTTGACAAACTTACTTCTACCATTATGCTCGCTTTCAGGGCTCCTAATTCTTCTATACCTTTTCGGAGAGTCCTTTTAACCTTCCTTTCTGACTGACGCCAAAACTGTCTAACGTCAATCTCACCGTTACCGGGTATTGACACCGTGCTGAAGTTGCTTTGGGATTCCATCTATATAATAGGAAATATTTTATACCTAATACCAAGCACTTTTTAGGTCGTCGTAGTCGTACTCACAGTCCTGACAATGCCAAAACAATTTAACCTTAGTCTCAAACTTCTTACCACATCCACAATCATAACTGCTCATACACTTCGTCTTCATTTTCAAATGCTTTTTCAAATCCGCTTCTTTCTTAAAAGTTCTCTTACAATCTTCGCACTCCATATATAGACTAACATATTTGCGCTGTTGCCCCCAACCACACTTGGAGTGGGGATTGTCCGTAGGTGGATTTTTGACACGGGTCTTGCCCGTGTTGAGATTGCGCTGGAACCCCCATTCCCTATACTACTCTCTACCGATGAACGCAAGGTAACGGTTTTTTCAAAAGACACTCAAATAACAAGATTTCCAAATGAATTGGAAGTTGGTGATGATGATGATACTTACGCGTATTACCCGCTGTAAGTACGAATCTCCACCGTATCCCTAAAACACAAGAAAGACAAAAATATAATAATATATAAGTAAAACTTGTCGAGTCATGGAAAATTATAAAATTATATTAGTTGTAAAAGGTAATTTATTTTTATTTCGATAACGTGGGGAGTGTTTGCCCAATTTTCGTACTAAGCGTTCGAAGGTGCGCACTTATCTCCCCTCAGACTATCAGTGCTTCTCATTACGATTATTCAAAGCTTGAGCTAGTGAGAAGTCGAAACAGACGTGGAGATCCTGAGGATTGAACCGTGGGCCTTTAGTTTTGAAGGCCGCGTACGAACCAATTGAGCTTCACCCGCTCCTTGGTCATGAGCAGCAAGCTAGAAAACCAAACTCAACTGAACTTAAGCTCACATTTCCAGCACCACACACACACCACACCTTCGTTGTATGTAATAGTCATGTTATATGAATCTCTTCTTTCCTCCTTCCATTCCTCCATTTTCTTTCCTTTCCTTTCATATCTTACCCTCTCTTTTCCAGACAGTACATTGTCCAGAAAGGTTACCATCTTTTCTTCGGTAAAACCGTCCTTGATATCATTGTAAGGTAATAGATAATAAACTAGAGTGGTTGTATTGTACACCATGATGTATGGAGAAGCCATTGAACTAAAGAGTAACAAAAATCATATCAATAATACAGCCTCTGGGCTGATCTAAGTCAGGGCACACCTAACTCACAGATTGAACCCTGAAACAACCTCTGGTGTTATCTTCTTCAGCTTTACTGACAAACGAAAACAATAACACTCAAGGGAATGGAACATGCATGGTTTGACATGGGGGAAAAAGGAAGAGTCAAAAATTAATAAGCTCAAATATTTTCAACTTACCTCATCATTATGTTAGTCGTTATTTCATCTCCTAATGTCCAGCCGAACTGCAACAGCCTACAGAAATAGAAGAGTTAACTAGCTAAAAACTAGTGTGAGCTGCGTCCGTGTTTCTAATGAAATAGTAATGATAAAAAGGTAAATTATACACCGTGAAAAGATGAAAAAACTGACGTTTCGGACGCTAGTCCTTCGTCCCTCTTTTGATCTGACGAAGGACTAGCGTCCGAAACGTCAGTAAGTTTTTTTCATCTTTTCACGGTGTATAATTTACCTTTTTATTATTACAGAAATAGAACATAAAAACATACAGTATCATGAGAGAAAAGTTGTTGTGAATCCAAGACAATGTAAATTCTTCTTATTAAAGGTTTAGTACAAAAGCTTGGTTCCATCACTAGCGAAGCAATCACAAACGCAAACACAAGTGAGCACAATAGCAGGGAATTCAGCAGGTACAAGTACAAGAACCAAGTTTTCCTTGTGATTGCGTTAGTGCTTCCATCACTAGTGAAAACCAAGCTTTTTTTTGCTTTTTTAATTTTGTTTATTTTTTGAGATTTCGCCCACAGGCACGTGCTACACAATGGTTTCTACACAATAGGACACAAGGTTTCCTTAAATATGTAATCTTGGTGAAGAATATAAGTACTCTCAAGCATAATTTATTATATACCTGTGATATTTGTTCCTGTGATGGAAAGCAGTCTGCTTTACAATCTTGCCCGCTCTAGAAATATGCACATCATAAAATAAAAAATCACAAATTAAACACTGAAATAAACTTAGACATACTACTCAACTTGTAATGTGACAGTGTGAACCATTAACAAAAATGAAGGAATGAATGAACCGAACGAACAAAGGTGGGAAGGTGGGAAGGAAGGAAGGAATGAATGAACGAAGGAGGGGAAAGCAGCCAAGAAATGGAGGAAAAAGTAAAAAAGTCAGAATAGAAAAGGAAGGAATGAAAGAAAAAATTATTACTACCTTTCATTTTCTTTCTTCTTGCTAATATCTTCAGCAAACACAGTGAACAAAATAGATTTTCCTAAAAAAGAGTATGAAATATCATTTCTATATTATTCAATTGACCACTGTCTTCTGGATACTATTGTACTTTCTATAATGATCACTATCTGAAAAAAATTAGTTCTACCTTTTTATGCTATTGACACACTTTTTTATCAACCCTGAACTTTTTTTGGTTTGATCTACCTCTGTGCAGCACTTAGTAAGCTCTCACATCAAATAGGAATCAAAGGAGATGTAGTAATAGCGTAATGGGGTCTCAGGTGTGTTTTTCATGGATGTGGCATCACATGTGAGTAGAGTTTGTTAGGTCTCTCTTGATTCAAGAATCAAGCAAGCTTACCTTCCAATTAAATCTGTGAGTTAAATATGCCGGACTTACATCAGTCAATTTCAATGTTGTTTCAGGGTTTGATAAAATTGGTGTTGGATGTCACTGAGGTATTTTGTGAGCAAGTCACTTACCAGTTTCTGAGATGTCATGAATATTTGACCTTGTGATCTGGATAAAAGCACTATACTTTTCCTGGTCTATCCAAGTAGTAACATTGTCTACCATTACCATCGATTCCACTGTCAAAAATAGGAAAAGATAGTAAAGAAATGCAAGGATGGATATTGGATTGAAATTATGTGTATATGGGTGGCTTACCATTATAACATATGGACATGTGACAAACAATTGCATTTTATTATGCAAAAATAGGTGATACAATGCACATATGTGAACAAGTTTCAGTATAAAAAACAACCAAATAACCAAAGAATAGATAGAATGAAGTGAAATAAAAAATACTGGTCAAAGTATAATAGTCAAATAGACACAAAAGAAAACAATGGAATTAAGGTCTACTAAAGTGTATTAGTCTAATATCTATTTCATGGGTTCAGTGACTTCACTCTAGGTAAAGGCTGCCCTTACTTTGAAATGGAAAATTGGAGCCATCTTTGAATACCGAAATCACAGGAGCTGTTAGTTTCACAGCCTGTGGGAAAATAAAAAAAGGATTTCTTTGAATGCAAATTAACATTATATCAATGCATGGATATAGATTGATTGGTGGAAGAATATGAAAGGGTCGCATGGATAGAATGGTTGATTGGCTTGGCGGATAAATGAAACTTGGGTGGATGAATAGATGAATAGATGGATGAATGGATGAATGGGTGAATGGGTGGTTGGATAGGTGGGTGGGTAGGTGGTGTGAGGGACAGATGGATGGATGGTTGATGGATGAACAGAAGGACGGACAGATGAGTGGATGGATAGATGGATGGATAGAATGAGATGGATGGATGGACAGAATGAGATGGATGGATGGACAGATGGACAGACAGATGAGTGAATGGATGGATAGATAGAATGAGATGGATGGATGGATGGAATGAGATGGATGGATGGATGGATGGATGGAATGAGATGGATGGACAGATGATTGGATGGAGGGATGGATAAAATGAGTTGTGGGTATATGAATACCAATGGTTAGAATTTCCAGATGAATTAACAAATTTGAGGATGTATAGCACAATGGGTGGATACAAGGGAGTGAGTGAGGGGATAGATGGGATAGAAAAAATAAAATAAGATAGATGTAAAGAATGGTTAGTTAGATGAATAGACAGGACTGATGTTTAAATAGAAGGAAAAATGAATAAAAAAGTAGACAAATGGCCATCTACCTTTGGAAGTTCATTTTCTGAAATACTGTAAAAATAAGCCTCTGTAACTCTCTTCTCTGCTGCATTCCTGAAAACTTCCTGAAGTTTTGAAAAACAGCATTAATGCACAAACCCAGAGGCTCTTGAAGCAACTCTTTATTGTTTCATGGCTTTCATACCTTCAAATCATCATTTCCTTGGCTGCTTGTAACCAACAAGAAAAATACTGTTCTATCTTTCTGGACATTGCGTAGCTGTTCCCCACTAGTAAGTTCTGTGACAGCTGGTCTAAAATCATGTAATGTATACCTTCAATATCCAGGAGCAGATCTAGGGGAGGGGTCCATTAGGTGTGCACCCCCCCCCCCCTTCCCCCTCCAGATGAGCTGATATCTACTGCATTATTAATGTGCAAATATAGTAATTTCATATTGTTTCTTTGCCCAAACTTCAATGATCAAATTTTTAATCTTACTCATTTTTATGCAGTCTTTCTCATGTTGGGGTCGTTTGTGAATCAAGTATGAGAAACTCAGTGTAGTCCTTTATTTATTTTCAAGACTCAAGATTCAATAAGTATTGTCACATCTTACCCGCCAGCTTTATTAGCAAACTGTACAATGTCTTCAGTAGTACGGTCACCTTGATAAGTTAGTACAAGCCCTCCTTTGATACTAAAACAATAAAGTATGAAAATTAGTCTTTCACAATCTATATAGCCAGTATACAATAATGAATTATAATGGTTTTTCAAATACAATATTGTCTAAAAGTATACAATAAAGCATTTCTAAAAGGGTTGTACAAATAATTTCATGGAGAAATATCCACACACAGAGGGGAAATATAGGTGTCAAAATGGTGAAAAAAGAGTGCTTCCCCTGGCCCTTCCAATCGGAGGATTGATTCCCAAACTTAAAATCATGTAAGTTGCAGGTGCTTGTTGATACTTTCCTGTAACACAATCACTTGAACAAGAGCTTTGTGGAACCATAAGATTGCTATTAATTCCATTTATTCATTTTGTACTTACAACTTTATGGTTGGAAAACCCCTAACATTATATTCCTTTGCAATACCTGATAAAAAGAAAAAACAACAAATGTCATCAAGGCTTTAAAAAGTTTTATAAACCATTTGTGTAAATAAAAGCATTTTAGATTAATTCTCGGCAATCAATTACAAGATACGGCCAATCAAACAAAGATCCAGTTATCATGGGACGACTGAACCATATAAATTAAGGGCCAGTGAATCACAACTATGGATAAGTTTGGTTTTGGTGACTTCACTGTAATTCATGTTAGATGTTATATTTCAATAGTCAAGACCCTTCTTAATATTGTCTTGCATGCAAATTTCCCATGAAAATACAAAACATTTCACATCAAATTCCATTGCAAGAATGTGTGATTTCTTTTGTATTTTCATGTTAGCCTTGTATCCAAGATAATTTTGAGAGGGACTATCTAGTCTGCATAGCAGTGCAGTCCCCCTGTCCTTACTCCTCCCCTCCCCCCTCCCCAAGTGCCACAATGCTGACTAGGAACATCGATTTTGTTCACACAGACAAAATATTTTTTTATATAATATATAAATATTTTTTATATCTTTTGTATTTTCATCTTAGATTTACATCCAAGATAATATTTCAAGAGGGGTCTTGACTATCGAAATATAACAAAGTGGCTCTTGTTGACAGAGCAGACATGCTAGTTGGTAAATAAAGTTTCCTACTTTTTAAATTTCATTTTGCTAGCGCAAACATTTCTTTCATACTCACCAGTATATATAGTAGCATCTACTTTAGCAACATTAATAGAAGTTCCATATAAAACCTTGCCTACTTCCTCCCATATTGGTTCTAACTTTCGGCAATAGCCACACCAAGGTGCATAAAACTAAATTGATTATAGATACAAGCTATTAACAGAATTAATCAAACCTTTAACTTTTATCAATACCCTTCAACAACTTTTGGGCTGATTGATTATTAAGTCAAAGCATGGCTAACTCACATATTGAACTGGAACTTAATGAGCTAAGTTTAAGTGGAGAGAGGAAAACCAAAGAACCCAGAGAAATACCCGGGGGGGGGGGGGGGGGGGGACTCCAGGAAAAAAGTACCGGGGATGCTCGTCCAAAATTTTCAAAAAGACCCCTTAAAGAAACCGGAAGCCCCCTAAGAGATACGACAAGCATCCCCGGTACTTTTTTCCCGGATTCTCCATCCCAAAGAAATACCCTTGAACCAAGGAAGAGACCCAAAAACCTGTTCTCACACAAGATTCTCAATCCAGGAATAAAACCTGAGACCCCAGAAGTGAGAGGGCTCATGCACTGTCACTATGCCACCCTTTAGAGGTTTAGTTTCTTTGGAGGCATTATTCATCTCTACCAATCCCTCCCTCTAGTATCCTTAACAGAAATGATCACTCTTTCTGTATTTTCTTCTCTGGGCTTTCTGTCATTCATGTAGCTGCTAGAAAATGGACTGAGAATAGAGTAAAGTACTGGAAATGCATAGTTCCTCCTTTCTTGTTTTCTCACTTTTTTGCTCCCAGTCCATCTTAGCCAAATTCAGGTAGCCTACAGGAAAATTCAGAAACCTGCAAAAGAGGGCAACCTTTCTCATGCATGATTACATGAATTGAGAAATTAGCAAACTTACTTCAACAAGCCAACTGCCTTGGTTCTTAAGTTCTAAAAATCTACAAATATAAAATGTTGTATTTATATGTTTAATATAGAGAATATTACACAGTGGTGTGAGGTTATATAGAAGTTTATCTTTGAGTGGTAAAATATTCTTCATCACGAGAAGATAAAATTCCTATCTTCTAGTCAATGCGTAATTTATTTTCTTTTTATGAGTATAGACCCATTCACAAATAAAAAACTTGTTGCAGCCCACATTAAAGTGGAAAGGAAAACATCTGATGTGAGATCATCAATATCTTCACATGTTATATGAAAAAATATGTCACTAAAGTGCTGGATGTAGTTCATACATAGTTCATATGAAAACACAAGTGGCATATTGCCCAGGGCCCAGTCGTACGAAGCCTGGATAGTGCCAACTGGCAGATAAATCCTTATCCAGTCGATGCTGTTATCCAATAAATTTATCCACTAGATAAGATTTATCTGTTGGATGGCACTTTCCAGGCTTGGTGCAACCAGGCCCTGTAAAATACTATTGTCTATATGACAAGGTATATTATTTCATCAACAACTGTATTTGTCAACCCACATATTTGTACCATACATGAAGTACCATACGACCAAAACATTGCAATCAAGTCTGACTTAAAATTATTAATTGTGGCCTATCCCTGGTTTGTTGCAAAACAAGCCGCATAATTTTATTGCCCATATTACGATTCCTCACGGTAGGGTTGCCAGTGTCAAGATTAAATTAACAAGACTATTTGCTGTACCATTGCAAGCCTATCTAAGTTACCATCTATATTTTTAATGTCTTTATTTTAGAGGAATATAAATTTATCATTGCATAACATAAAGATTTTGATCTTTCGGCTCTCGGAACTCGTTCCCATAAAAAAAAGGCTTCATAGAAAAGAACAAAAAATGAAAGTTGAATAAAAACCAAGAATTTTTTGAATTTTTTGTTCTCAAGATGAGTCACTTGTTCGATTAAAACTCACACCAAAATCGAATGTCCAATGTCAAATATAATTCCAACTACATAACAAGCGTAACGCTATACTTATTACAGGGATAAAAAGGGATGAAAGATGAATAAAAATGAAAAGAAGGACAAAAGAGAATTATGAAAGTACTTTACCTATTGTCTAGCTCTTGCACATAAGAACCGTCCACACTTGATATGCACGCTAAAATAACACAAATGGATAAAAGGTTAGACATATAATAGAATGGATGGCTTTGTTTTATTCATTTCTTACCGAAGAATAGCAGAAAAAACACTGAAAATTGAGACATGGTTTTGACTGCCATTTTAAGTTGAAAACACCTGGCTGTCACAGGACTGCGCGGACAGATCTATAAAGGGATCCCATCGCTCCGATTACAAAACTGAGACGAACAGTTTTTAACGGACCAATTCAAAAAGTACTGAAGTTCTAGTAACTGGCTTATTGAGTGGCGACTTTATTCCCACGAAAAGGTTAAAAGATTAATCGATGATATGCAGAAAATGATATCTAGAAAATCTTTAAGACGCAGGTAGCCCAACTACAGATACTACAGGTAGCCCAAATAGGACTGTACGCGCGCGTGTGCAATGAATACAACAATTGGGGGTTTGTTTTCCCATTTCAGACAACGTGTCGTTCCTTTAAGAATAGCATTCTATGTTTCATTTGCATCAGCGCTATTTGCATCCAAACAAAGAAATGATACTCAAGGGAATGACACGTGGTCTGAAATGGGCAAAACATGACGCCCAAGTTGTTGTATTCATGGAATACATAGAAAAGAGATATATCTGTATTGACAATTTGGACGCTAGTCTTTTGTAAAAAGCAAATATATCATGATGTTGATGAACAATATAATCACAGGCTTCACTGACTGGCATCGTGTACATTTTTTTCTTAATAAATTAACTAACTTTATTGAAATATCATTCATATTATCTTCTAATTTTAATTACAGTATGACTTCGCACTAAATTTCTAGCAATTTCTCATTACTATTAAATCAACTGGATTTTTTTGACATTATTATTTCAAGATATTGAAATGAACTATCTCATTTTCTCTAGAATATATTAAAGATGCATAACAAAATTAATATTCAAATCCTATCATTATATCCAGTACTCTAATCTAAAAGTTTCCATGATTTCACCTTTTTGGAGTGCGAAGGTTTAAAGTCATGATATGGAAACCAGTGATGGCGACACCTGCGAGACAACTGAGGGGTCAGTTAGATCGATCTTGTTTCGTTGTTCCGCGCGCATTGAACCCCTCTCATTGCTCCTGCCTTCGCAGCTCGTTTGCCTCGGTAAACAATTGGACCTCGCTATGGCCCTGCAATGTTATTGAGGAATTTTGGTATGATATATTTAGACTGTACACGATTTCACTTCTGTTTATATCGTAACTGCGACATGACCAAAGAACATATGCTTTCTATTTCTCGGATTTCGTTCGATTTTAAACTCTTTTTCCACGAATTTAACATTCCCGGACCAACATTTTCGTGTGTAGTGCTGAATTTGAACTGTCCAGTCCGCGTTATTTGCTGAAACTGGTTCTCCATGGAGGGTGAAGGCGGGAGAGAAAGAAACTGAAACACTCTTTGGGTAGTTTTCTTGGGTCTCAGTACGAGGTCCTCAAGCCGAATAACCCGTATGTAGATTTTTGGTACAGTTTTGGCCATGCGCAAGACAGCATTTGTATGAGCGGCCCATAAATGAGCCAATAGCTTGATTCCTAACATATCTCGTTGTTCTTCATGTTCTGATAAAAATAGTTCTTGGATAGCTCCAAGCTCAGAGGCATAGCCATTGCCATCTTGATTCGCACAACGCGCCTTTGCTAGTTTCATTACGAAGTTTTTAGTATTCGTAAGTAAAATAGGATTGATTCTCAGTTCGTTTAACCAAGTATTAACCCAGCTTCTCGGATCACGAACAACGATGATAGCCTTCATCCGGTACCCTAAAACTCTGCGCAACCAATGAAAGCGCAGTCCCCATCCTGGATCTTTCATGTGTACAGCTGGAAGAGACGTCTGTGCTCTTTGAGGGAAATTTGGATTGAGGGACTTAGGATCTCTATGGTAACGACGAAACCAATTGGAAACGTTGATGGATTCGTGGTCTTCTTGGCGTATTTGGAACATGCTACAAGGATCTAGATTCTCGGTTGAAGAATGTACGCGTCGAGTTTTCGTCTCGTTTTTCACTCCAAATGATTGACCAAAATCTTGGTTGTTCATCTCAAGATGAAAAAAGTCGTCGTTGCTTTTGAAAAGTTCGCCCAAAATCTCCCCACCAGCCCAGGGTAAAGACGTGTAGACTACGAATGGAGGACTTTGCTTGTCAACTGTAAGATAACCATTTCGGTATCCGTTATTTAGTACAATCTTTGATGGAGTAAGGTTCCATAAGCAGCTACTCAGACCAGTACAACCATGTAAAAACTCGACAATTGCGATCAAAACATACGCTACGAGAAGGAACACAATAACAATCTTGAAATAAAAACGAGATGTTAGTTTTCTGACAACTTTTAAGTAGCAAAAGAGAAGAGACAAAAAAGACAATGTAGGCACCAACAGAAGTAGTATAGAATGGCCGTGTTCTGGGGCTTCGTGTTGATGGCCCTTGCGTCTGATGAACGCCTTGTTAGTTTCGTTAGCTGCGCCAACCACGAATCGGATGGTTTTCGCTTTCATCCCTGAACCACTTTGACCTGTCTTTTCAATATTGACTTTAGCAAACCCGCCAAAACCCAACCAATCAAAACGAACAGTTGTAAGGGCGTGTTTGGTAACCAAGGCAACCGTATACCTTACGTCATTGATTACTGTAGAAATGTGCACGCCATGATCCTGCGCACTAGAAATGCGCAGTAACTTAATGTCGTTCCTAGGCCCTGCAAACAGGTATGCCATGCGAGTGTACTTGTCATGAAGCGGTGTCGTGATGTTAACAAAATTTGTCTTCCCGTTTTTAAACTGAGAGTAATCGTAGTGTCCAACAAGCGCAGCGCTCCTAGTTCCGTGCGAGTTCACCCAGATTGTTCTGAAAGTCTTATTACCGATGTTCATTCCCGCGCAAGAGTATTGATGGCTATCCCAGCATTCCTCAAGGTGGAACTCATGTTTAACATTATGAAAGAACGCGCTCATGTGATTGGTCGTGCTTTCTTTCTTTCTCTCCACGTGATCTACAACAAGGAGAACACCAGGCGACAACAAGACCAGACATCGATACACGCTAGCTAGTCCCAGGCTGCCTCGATACCACGACGCCATTTCACCACACATTAGAACCAGTCCCTTCTCGCTTGAAGACGTGACAATCTTACCGCGCGCTCTCCAGGGTACAATGGACCTATAATCGAACCACTTCAAACACTCCCCTATCTGTCCCTCAAGGGGCTTAGAGCAGGGCGATGCGAAAGAGGGACCAAAAAGTAAAGCATTGTTGAGCCATGTATATTTAGGCCCATAGTAAGTCTCCGTTATAAAAGGTATTCCATATGGCGCGAACACGAAGGAACCCTGGTCTAAATGCTCGTGCCCTGGATTAAAGTTTCGCCAGCTTTTAATCCAAGGAACTGGAGGTCTGGCTAACACCATTTGATTGACAGCCCGGCCATGTAAAACACCGCACTTGAATGACAGATACACAGCCTCTTCGCTAGTGGACTCGACACCAGGTCGAGGGTAAGTAGACATTCCACTGCGATACACAGCCACACCCCAGTCATTAAAGACATGCATATGTTCCTTGGTGAAATAGGGTGGTGCTTTTGGTAAGATTCTTGGGTCATAGAAGATAAACTCAGTATGCACAGTGGATGTAAGACCTGACATTGAGCTCACAAATCCAGATTCCTGTATTTTCGACGCAAGCCAATTCGCGTAACCATTTTTTAATATGAATCTATCAAGAAAGTATAACTGACTTTGAGGGCCGTAATACCAACCCAGCCCAGAATCTCCGATTCCTATTGTTTCTCTAAAGCCAGGGAGAATAGTGTAATACATAAACCAGAAATGTTCCTGCAGCCAAATATGCTTAGGGAACGTCATTTTTAAGTGTCGTACAGCAAAGCAAAGGTATTGCGTGAGCGAACGAGTCGTGTACGAACCGTACGACACTCCCTCGTTCATTGAACCATCTACTACGTAATTCAGAATGTCCATATTCCTGGCTAGCATTTGGTTGGCTCTTAGTTTCCACTTAGTGGCAAGTTTGGAGTATCTCACTTGTTTTGAAGCCACGAGGGATCCAGTTAATATGGCCATGTAATTAGTAGCGACATGATTCTGAATGTAACACTTTCCCCACCATACGCTCCGATCTAACGATTTCACATACAGCTCTGCAGTTACGTTAACGATTTTTTCCATGTATCTAATCCTCTGTTCTTTGGTCATGTATTGGTAAAGAAAGTCGTAGGCAGTTGCCATTCCTGTAAGGGAGTGTGCAACAGGGACATCGTCACGCAAGCTGGCCTTTACCCTCCAATTAGGAAGCGCAGACAAGATATCCATTGATCGAAAAACCATGTTCCTAGCTTCTTTGTCGTCCTCGTATAAAACACAATATATCGCCAGAGCGCAAAGATTGTTGCCGTAAATTTCGTTCCATTTGGAAGAAAATTCATTCCAGTCAGCTGGAGGTAGATTCCCCTTGGGAAACTGCTTGATGTGGTTGACAACCTTGACGATTCTCGCTGCCATTGTTCTGTGTGTGGTATTAGCCTGTCGTCTCATTCGTGGAATATCCCCTTCGTTGAAATAAAGAAAAGGATGGAGAGAACGCGAAGGCTTGGGCATTTTCTTCACGCTGGAAACAAGCGAACAGATCGACAGCAAAAGAACGCCTCTGAGTATAACAACCAGCTGCATGATCGGTCTTTAACTTATTGCTATTATGAAGCTTGGTTCAGGTCACTTCAGGCCACTGAAATATGATCTTTGACAAATCCTTATTTGTGCTTGCGCCGAGCGCCTCGAGGGAAAATCTGTACAACACCAAATTCATTTATTGTACGAACACTGTTCTGGTATTTCTGGCGCAAATGACGCGAAGTATTTTATATCAGTATGGTATTATAAGTTAAATAATAGCTAACCTGGTAATCAAATGCGATTCGCTGGCTCGCCAGACTATATTTGAAATCTGATAGGCCGCAATTAAAAATTTAAGCCACAAATCTGATATCATTTCCTTCAACGACCGCAGGAAAAATACAGAATAACGATATATGGGGACAAAAACAAGGGCTTCTATCTAAGGTGAAGAGATATAGCCGCAGTCGATCACTTCCTTTTGATATTTTCTCCACTCCCTCATACGTAACCGCAAGCTCTTGGTAACCGGTAACCGCGTGATTTTCTTTACTGCGGTTTTCGGTATTCTGCGAAAGCTGCACTCTGGATTAGTTTTTTTGCTGCCGTCGACCAAACATAATCAGTCGGTACCTTATATATTTATGACTGGCGGCAATTTCTTCACAACAAGCCGTATAGCTGAAATGTCTGAGTTCACAAAATATCGAAGAGCCCTCTTTTCCAATCCGTCATTAAAAACATTTATTTCTTCCTGTTTTTTTCGTCTTTTTTGTTTTGTTTTTGCAGTTTTCCTTGTTGTCATTTTGTCTTTTTTGCTTGTACTGTACAGTCACTCTAACCGAGACCACTCTTTACCAAGCTGCGTTTAAAACTTAATTATAAGTTGTGTGTAATATTATTTCTGACCAATCATTTCATTCAAAAATAATCGCATGGTACCGGGGGAAAAAATCACGTGCTACATATTTGCCACTTTACTGGTTGCCATTATGTTTTGACCCTGAAATAAGGCTAGGATACTTTCACCCTGAGTAAATGACTCTGTAATCAAAAAAGACGCCGCAGACAGCGGTATTTTCTAACAGGAAGTCCGACATGAGGGACAGGAAGCCCACGCCAAATCAAGAACAAGAATGATCATCATTTTCTTTTTTCCTTTGATAATTAATGTTCACGTTGCCAATGCATTAATTTTTGATAACAAGCCAAAGATGACGATTTGAGACAAGTGGCAAAAAAATTATGCACGATCAGATTAGTCTGGAAAGGTCTTCCAGCTAATAATCATCCATGGGTAACTGAAAATATAACAACAGCTGGAAACCGTTGCTGTGCAGTGGGATACTAATAACGCGCCATCATTTCTATTCTTAATAGGATTGAAATGGAAAACTTATAAAATGGGAAATTAACCTTATGCCCATTTATTAATTCTCTTCCTCTCCACCCTCCCTCAAAACAAAGAGGGAGTGAGATTGGGATGGCATGAAACTAAAAAAGAGCACAGTTTATTTCGTATCTTCAGTGAAACATTTAGACATAAGGTGTGATACGATTCTCGATATCATTTGATTGACAGCAGGAACACAATTGAACATTGACGTCATGTCTTCCCAGGGGCCCTGGCGAACGTGTGCCGTCTGGTAAGATACAAAACAAAAACAGAAAGTAGAAAATGGCGATGAGATATCCAACTCCTTCTCTTTTAACCCTTATATTCGCTCCAAATTAGTCTTCAAACCTACTCTTCGAATGTCCGTGAAGTAGTTTAGCTATTCGATAACGGAACTGTTACATTTGGCCAGGAATGGGAGCCAAACAGTCGTCTGCGAGTACCGTTAGTAGTCGAAGTAATAATCGTCATTCTGGACCAGTGGTTAATGGCGAGCACAGTAGAGTCGTTTCTCTAGATTCTAGGACTCGAACACGTTCTCTGAACAGTGTAGAACATTCTTTGTCGATACCTTCGCATCAGGACTCGTTTCAGGAGTCGGATTTGTCTTCATCGAACGATGATAGTTCTTCTCAACTTCGTAATCTTGGTTACTCAATGCAAGGAGCTCATTCTCTACCGGCGCAGCTCTTTGCTACGTCTTTTTTCACAGGCAAGACAAACCATGTTATAAAGCTTTATTTCTTTTTCTCCTATATTACACCCTCGAATGACTAAACAAAGCGGTTCGCTTGTCGCGAAGAGATTTAGTAGCGTTTTCTGTTGTTTGAGGACTGCATGTCGAGACAGCGTGGTGACCTTACAGTATTTTGTCTTTTTTCCCACATAGGAGTGAAGTGCCCTGTGTGCTCTAAAGTCGTTATGTCCGAGGATATAGAGCTACATCTAGTTCTTTGCCTTACCAAACCAAGATTGTCTTATAACGGTAAGATATTCTCTTTTAGTGGATATATATTTACTCAGTGATCAAGGTAAGTATAGATAGACTCCCCGTATTTGATCCCCACAAAAGAAACCGAAAGACGAGATATTTTGTTGCCTTGGATCAAAAATCAATAGTTTCGGCCCTCTATCTAACTAGTACACATCTGATTACATCATAGAATCTATTCAACTTTCCTTCTCAATGGAATCCTATTATCAACGTTGCCTTCCAATTACGTCCAATTTGGACACATGGCGTTCTGCGGTGAACTCTTCACTGTCATACAAAATGAAAACAAAATAAGCTTACTCCAATATCAAACATCCGATTCATATTTTTATACAAAAATTTAAACGCAACAAACTCACTACGGTTTTGATCCTCTGGTAAAAAGTATCTTAACCATTTTTTTGGCAGTCATCAGCTTTGTAGTGCTTTAATTTTGCATCTTAGCAAAATAGAAAGTAGAAAGATTAGTATTTAATCCTTGCAGAAAAATATTTCTATCAATATTTAATAAGTTTTGCTAAGTGGCGGTAAAATTATACTCGATTTTTCTTATCCGCTAACTAGTTTTCCAAGTCATTATATCATATAATTTTCTTATCGAAATTGAAATCTAGCTCAGAACTTAGCATCTGCAATCCTTTGACTTCACAATCAAATTTATTTAAGCGTTTGTTCTGACCTTTTAAGCATAGAAAATTAGTTGACAGGTATTTACGAAACCATCTAATTTTGAAATTTAGATTCACAAAAGACTTGTGTTTTGTTTTTCTCAGTCTGCAAGGAAATAGCTGTCAAAATTGATCTTATTGACAAGTGGTTGTCATAGATACTAGAATTTCTTAAGGGTTTTAGTCTTGTCTTAGACTGGGATTTTTATTAAGGATTATTATCAATCACAAGCTTTTTAGATAAGAGATTATGGTATTTAAGAGAGCTATTATATATCATTTTGGTGAACTGTTTTAATTGCTCTGTTTAAGGTATATGTACACATTCTAGATTGTCATGGTGACCAGCTACATAGTAACTTCCATTTAGCAATCTTAACAGAATGATTCAGATAGGACTTAACAGATAGTTACTCTCCATTATACCTGGTTTTCTCTTCAGCTTATCATTTTTTCAGCACAGAAGTGTCTTGTCATCATGAGTCCATTATAGCTGCCTGCCTAAATCAATATATGTCAACTATTTGGGCAAGGTCGCAGCTATAAGAAGTTCAAACCCAATTGGATGAATACAACAGAATGAGAAATAACATAAACAAAACAACAGGACAAAGCAACAATGAAACTATTGGTTTTTTTTGGCCAATCTTGAAAGCTCCTCCTTGTTTTGGGTTTCAATAATATTTTAAAGGACAACTGACCCTCCAAAATGACCCATTTTTAAGAGGAACTACATCATTTGAGAAGTCCAAAAATCCAGTTTTTAAAGGGGATAGAGCATCCATTTTTCTAAAACAATTTTTTGAAAACATCGCATATATCGCTCTGGTGGCCGCCATCTTGCGCTTTTATCGCGGGCTCAGAAAAATAGCGTAATGACGTCACAACGTCACAAGAGTTCAAGCTTCCAGTTGTTTGCCTGACTTCTTCCTCAGTTTCTTATACGTTTTACTCAATATTTTGCGAAAAAATACAACTTGGTCATCAAATTAAAGGCATGTCAGAATCTAATTCTTCTTCCGAAGGCTCGGACAGCTCGGGAGACGATTTCGCTCAAGAATTTTTCGGAATGGACGACGAATTTGGTTTACGGCCATATCAGTTTGAACCAGAAATAGAAATCTCCTCAGATGAAGAGTTCAGAGAAGGATCTGACAGTGACATTATTGAAGACGATGAACAAGTGAACAATCGACTTACAAATTCAGATTGGTAAGTCGTACTTCTGTCTTATCACAAAACTGAACTACATATCCATTTTATATAAAATCGTATCTTGCCACTCGTGTTCTTGCAATCTGTTCTTTAGATATTGGTATGCATGAATCCAGTTTGCAACCAAAAGCAATACCAACTTTCACAGTTTTAATTAAAAACATGTTTAAAAACATCGCTTGATAGTCAATAAGTTATATACTGCAGGATATAGATACAGGGATATAGTTGTGTCACAAGTTGTGTATGTATATTCTCACTTGGGACAATCGTTGATAATGTTCAAAGATACTAAGAATTGTTTTATTTCTGTTAAATAGGTGTACCTGTGGTAGCTGCCAAATTATGGATTCAATATCTGAATGCATTTGTTGCCAAGAAATCGAAAAAGTGGTTGCAACATGCCAGTCTGTTGTTGAAGATGGAGATGCTGATGAACCACCACCATGCATTACTCAACATCCTGGATTCTTACCTGTTTGTGCCAATAAGTATGTTCTTCGAACCGCATGGGCTCAGTACAAACAGCAGTACAGTAATGCGTATGAAGGCCCAGAGCAGAAGCAGTACAGACACATTGCATATAGGCAACTAGCAAGATGGTGCTGGGGAGTTCTTGGAAAGGAAGTTTGGGTTGTTCTGCCCTCTTGTGCTGTCATGTGCATCAGAGCACACTTCCCTCCCCCTGGACTAGAGGAGGACTTTGAATTTGAAGGTTTTCACTATGCAGATGATTAGCTTGGCCTAAAGTTACATGGAGTTATTATATACATTTTATTTATTCCTTACTTCATTTCATATACACAGAGTGGATTTTTTTCTATCAGGATTTCTGAATTGATAAATTGAAAAGGAAAACATGGAAAGGCTGAGACCAAAATGTATAAGAGTAGTCATGAATTTATTTTTAGATGAAGTACATATAGAAAGTTGTTTATATAAATGTTTTGTAGGTTTTGCATATTTTATTATTTAAAAACAACTACACCTAGACAAAATATCCAGCTGAATAGAGAACCTAGTGTACAAAGCACTAGTGGACAAAATCATGAGCTAACCAAGCAAATTTTGCAGTTATACTAGACATGGATAACCAATATTTCCTGGGCACCAATTTGTCTTAAAACAAGGCTAGTCAGTATTGTTTATAAAGAATTTGCCTTGAAGTAGCATGCTATAATGGATTCAAAAATTGTGCTAAATGAAAAAAATATTCTCTTGGTGATAGAATCCCACCCCATCTTAGAATCTCGGTACTGACTAGTCTCATTGTCAGACAAATTGGCACTAGGAAATCTTGGCATCCAGGCTTGTCAGCCATTTATGGTTCATATATTTTTTTTCCAGGCAAATAGGCCCTTTGCAGCTCAGTAATCATGTGCTGATTAATTCACTGAGAGCAAATGAATGAACATCTTGATTCCCATGAGTGAAAGCGAAAGTCACTATTCAGCTGGAATTTTTTCTATACTACATTCATACTGGGAGAGACCCCATATATAATGGAGCGTAGATAGTTAAAGAAAAGACCTCTTTTAAGATTTCATTTAAAAGTCAATCGTTTCCTAAGTGGTAATGATATTTTAATAAAATTTTCATCAGAAAATCTAAAAACTGCAAACTTATCTACCACTTTAATCAGGTCCCCTTCACATTAATTACATATTTTGTTTATAGCAGTTTTACTTGGGTCTGTCATGTACCTTCCCATTTGTAGAAGCATTGTAATTATTACCAGTAATGAACACAACTGTTCAAAGATGAGGGGGATTGGGACGACAGGCTTACTTGACAGTTCTTTCAAAACAGCTATTCACTAGAGTACAATCACTAAAAGAGTGCCAATGATGCTTTGCATTATTTTCTACTAAATAGTGTTAATTAAAAATAGGAAATGGTTAGAATTAGCATCACTTAACACTACACATTTTAGTGTTTGTAGTCTCTACTACTTTCCATTTAAATTAATTACCTAGAAAATCTTGACCGGTGTCGTTCAATCAATTCCTGTTTGTCTGGGGCAGGAACACTAGCAATGTTTCTTGGTAATTCAACCTCTTCAATTGGGTCAACCCCTGCAGCCTCCATGCCACCCTCACAAATTTCAAGTACTTTCAGTTGTAGCTCAGGGAGGAAAGCATAGCTTTTTCTTTGTAAGACTGGCTTAACAACCCAGCGCTTGTGCATCTTAGGGAAGCACTTGCGATAACGAGCTTCTCCACTCCTTGGGCCTTTTTGAACAATTGCTTGAATTCTAGCTGTATTGAAATTGTTGTCAATGGCAGCAAGTTGAGTACGAGCAACCATTCCCTTGTAAGAGAAGTGCTCTCTTTTTGAGCAATACTTCAGCATCATCGAATGATAAACTTCAAGCCCTCCTGTGTGACAAAAGTCGGTCAATCTTGCCAAGTCATTAAGTAACTTTGGTTGAAGGACAACCTCTTCTAGGGCCACATGAGCTGGTGACCCCGGCTTGATCCAGTGTGTGGTGCGCACTTGTCTGCGGGTTAGGGGAGGATGGGCACACTTTTTGAATACCTCTGCATCCTTCCAGGAATGCTTGTTCACGCAATGGTGAACAACAGATTTCCACTTCTCTCTCAAAAGTTGTACATCCCCATTACATGTAGCAGCACACCACCAAAGATGGTTTGAAATGGATTGTATCCAGGGTGCCAGCTCTTGGTTTTTCTTCAATTTTGCTTTCTTGTTCAGCTTTTTTACAATTGACTTGGAAAGATGCCACACATCATACTGGTGTTTGATGTGGCTAAAATCTTTTGCCATAGTGCTGGTGATGGATGTGTGTCTGTCAGTTGTGATACATTTTATACTGACCATGTCTTCTAAAGTGTTCAAACACCTTAGAAACCCCTCTTTCTCCATAGCATTGGAGCTGGTTACTTCAGAGACTTGAACAATGCTGAAGGTGGCAATTTTCCCTGTGCTTGTCTCCATCATAGTATATGTGCCATATTTAGCACTATGGCCAGGACTGTCACTTCGGCCATCACCATTGAGATTACTATGTCCTTATTTGACAGCTCTTCAATTACAGCAGCCTCCTCTCTCTTCCAAGCATCATTAACAACAGGAAATAGGTAACGTTCCTGATGTCTGTAAAAGACCCTCTCACTCAGAAATTTTAGGCCAAGACAGGATGCAAAGTTTTGAAGTCTGGTAAAAGTATTACCAGTAAATAATATTGATGAGGAAATCAACAAGTTCCCAATAGCTAAGCGATTTAACATTGGCTGTGAGTACCATGTCAAAGCATGATGTTTCATACATGTAGTTGTCACAATAAGTAGGCTGCCTTGACATACAAAGTTGACATCAGCGACAGGTGCTCCACAGCTTCTACAAAACTTGAATAACTGCTGCAAACAAGAGTTAAATACCAAATATTTAGGTTCTTTGATATGGTTTTCAAGAGTTTTATTGCAGTCTTTGTTTTCTGGCTCTAATTCACTGTCCGTTGTTGAAACTGTCTCTTGCGATGAAACAATGAAACCATCATCATCGTCACTTAGTGGGAGTCCCTCTTCCTCTGAAAACAAAGACTTTTCTGACTTTTGTGGAGACACTGTTGGCATTGACTTTACTGGTGAAGGGTGATAGCTAGTACTGTAGCTGTGGTCGTGGAAGCTCACACTGAGTATTTCATCTCTACTGATGTTTGGCGAAGGGGAGGGATTGTAAACTGTTGTTGTGTCGGCATCTTTATAGTATCCAGGCTCTGTCTGAGTTGATGCAGTGGATGTTACAACATATCTACAACCAAGGCAACACTGAACACCAATCTCCTTACAAAGTGGTTCAGGAGAGAACTCTGGTGTTTCCATACTTGGTGGATCTTCACACGAGGGATTTATTGTGGCACATAGCTGCTCCACATTCTTTGAAAATACAAAAATAAACAATGTTTTCAACAATACTATAAACCATTCTTCGAGGCCTACTTTACCTTAAATAATACAAAATAAACATATTAACCAACAATGCTATAAATTATTCTTCCGTGGTCATTTATCCAAGCAAATTTGGAATATTACGGCAACATTGTTATGGTTTACGAATAAATATCAAATGTAAACTAAACACGTGCAAATAACCATTTTGAAAATTTCAAGTATCGATCAAATATTACTAGCTATACTTATGATTTTAAGCAACATTTCATCTATGAAAGCATAAATAGCTAATGATTGATGACTCGCTTCGGTATGCATTAATAAGTCTTTTTCATGAGTGATTATTTCGAAAAACAATGTAAACTATGTTATGTATAAATGACATTTTATCTCACCTCTTCGTTTTGTTTGCGTTTGAGCCGGTTCTCTGATGTAGCTCTTCTTTTAGCTGGCTTGCAAAAATTGAATACTGACGGAACAGCATCGCTCTTTAATCTCCTCTTCCTCTTTATCCCGGTTAACTGCTCCATCAGATCCACTTCAAAGCATGAATCCTCGAAGTGATCGCTGCAAACGTAGCAGTTCTTCAAAGGCGGCAGGTTCTCTCTCTTTATCCGCGCTATCCATGCCTTCTGAAGAGCTATTTTGTTAGGAATTTTGTGGTAGCTAACAGACTCAGTTTTGGAAGAATGGTTGGTGCATTCTGGCACACAACAGTGGACCATCTGGATTAAGAAACTTACTCTAACTTAGACTATTAAAAGATCGACTAGCACTCGAAATATACAAACTCAACAAGTTTGGAATGCAAGCTTCACGTTGTGACGTCACGGCATTAATGCGGTAATTTATTGCGGGCTCAAATATGGCGCTCTTCTATTGCTATTTTTCGCGAATTGATTATTTCTTTTCGGCGACATAGAAGCTGTATCAGAGTTCAAAGTTGAATTTATGTGATCTATGTACGTTGTAGTTTTATATGAAAAACGGCAATTTTTGGGGTCAGTTGTCCTTTAAGTTTTTTTAGGTGGTCAACAATTTCTCGATATCAAAGAGTTCATCTATTATTTTCCATGGAGACTAAATAGCAAGTCAAAATAGCAAGTCAAAATAGCACTACAAAAATAATTATTTTATAAGTTCCTTGGTCTACCAGAGATTATCACAGGGTTTAATAAAAATGTTTAGTCAGCCAACTTCCAATGAAGTCGTCACGGATTTGTTGTCTGTCAGTCTCATTGTTTCTTTAATAACTATTTTTTCTCTTTTATGGTTTTAATATTTTTAGATTCTCTATATTAGTTACAATTTTAAGTTTTCAGTTTATTATATATTATTTTTTAATGAGGTCCTTTTTGAAAATCATGATTATGAAAAAGTTATCTCAATAAAGATTATTATTATTAGACACACAAAGCTCTAGTGAATATGGTTGGACGCAGCACTACAATACTATGATGGCTTGGCATCTTTCCATTCTGTGAGTTATCACAGACAGGCTACCATACAAATTTTGTTTTAAATATCATTAACTTCAAGTCTTTTTTCTTCAGAGGATGTTTTACAAATGAATTCTGAAGAGTGTGCAATATGTTTGGACGAGCTAAAAAAAGGTAGGTAATGAATTCTTGTGAGCATAATAAAGTTAAGGAATGGTCAATGCCTGGCATGAAGATAAATTCATTTCAATATTATTAATCATTGTTGGGTTAAAAACATAGAAGATGAAACCAAAATGTATTCTGGGAAATGACATTTTTGTCCTCTGATGTATTTATTGAAGATACACAGTCAATATGTGTTATAAGCCTCCATGGTTCTGTCAGTGCAACAATTTAAAAACATTCCACAAATTGTATCACTAGATACATCTACATAACCATTTCAGTGTCAGCTTCATAAATGTGGACCTCATGCGGGGTTAATAAATTATTGTGTTTCATACTTTTTTTTGTTCCTGCAGGTGACACAATTGCCAGGCTTCCTTGCCTTTGTATATATCATAAAAAGTAAGTTGAACAAATCCATTCTTAAAGAAATGAAATGAAGAAATCGTTGTCTAGATCTAGACTTGAAACCATCTAATGTATCCGGAGTCAATTGTAAGGGTACTAGCTACATAAGGGTGGGTAGGCTACAAATGGGCAGGATCCTTATTTTAAAAGAGGAAAAAGGTGGGATTCTTATAAAGCCAACTTTGGAAATAGTATTTGTGAGAAACATTATTGGTACAAAATTACTAGGTTTCAGTGACATCTTGTCAGCATTATCAAGTAAAGTGAAAAGAGTGAACATGAATAGAAATAAACCAGTCATGAATTAACATAGTGATAATGATGTGAAGCTAAAAACAATTGTGCTCCACACAGAGCAAGTTAGGGAAACCTGGGGGTTCAACCTGGGTATAGCAGGCCTCAAACTTCACCAGCCCTGTCAGGTAATCATTGCTTGTAGCCTAACAAATCATTTCAAAATAGCTACAAGGCTGACAACCACTAATTTACTAGTATTTAGCTGTAGACTTTTCATTACAATGTTCAATACAGTTACTACCACCACTTTTACGAATTCCTACCCACTTGTCTTGCTAAATCGGACCAACACTCAGGGTCTTAAAAAACTGAGGAGAAAGTGCTGCACTTGTAAATACATCTGCAAATGGTTAGACTTTCAAGTGGCTCAGATGACCACTTTAAATTGCAGTCCTGTCTCTCGACACTCATCATTACTAACCAACATCGGAGGAACGTAAAAGAACCACTGAGGACATAAAAAATCCTGGCAGTGACCACCCTCAGTGCCTACACTTCATACTAACCATCTCTCATGCTTGTAAATTGCATAAAAACAATCTGTCATTCACAACTCAATGTAAAGCACCTTTGGTTATATCCATTTAGAAAGGGCACTATACAAATCATAAATCATCATCATTACAAATCATTAATTCATGGCAAAAACCATTGAATCATTTTGTATAAAGATTAATCAAACATATCTTTTTTGTTTAAAAGGTGCTTAGATAAATGGTTCCAGAAGAGTAGGACATGTCCAGAGCATCCATCCTAGTCACTAATTAACAGGTACACAAGAATATCCTGATTAGAGCAGGGAGGGTATTGGGCACAGGAATTCTCTCTGATTGTGAATACTTATATGTTATAGTCACTACTCTAACTACAATGGTGAATGGCTGATAGACAATGAAGACACAGAGACCCTGGGCACACTCTTTCTAGTAATGCACATTAGAAATTCCAGACATCCACAAGAACAGTACAAAAACGCTTGAACAAATGCATGGATGCTAACAAAATGGTGATGCTAACAAAATGCTTCCATTGGAACAAAACAATTTATTGCTTTTTATTAATTTTGAATGTCCCAGAAAATATCCAAGCCTCCCCTACAATAGCAGAGATTAAGGAGAGTATATAGTAGTATATATAGCTCCTAATGCACAGTGCTTTTATGTGGAAATTATGTGGTATGTGAAGGTCGGGAGAATAAGAAAAGAGTTTTCATCCCATGCCTCCCCTTCAGGGGGAGGTGTGGATATTTTCTAGGTATATTTGCTATCCAAACTATACTGAAAAATGATAAAACCAGGAAAATTGTCCTGGGTCAGTTACCAGTAATAATAATAATATTATTACAAAAATGGGAATATTAAATAATATTTTAAAGAAAATACGGATATAGTAAAATAATTGAAATTATAGAAATAGATCATGTATTTTTTCCAGTCTAGAATCTAAAGAAATTACATACACTGATTGGTCGCTTGCCAGTGAAGTTTTTTCTCGGTATGAGACAGTTCACTCTGACATTCTAAAACAGTGAAATTTCAATTGGAAAAAATGATGCTCTTTACTGGATCTCCACTCCATCGAACTGTGCCACTACTGTACTTTTGGGAGTGAATAGTGATAACGAGCTGTTTTGTATTAGTTTGGTCTGTATTGAGAAAAAAGTTTGTCTTGAATCTTAACTCATAGCCTTGATTTTTGCCTGTGTAGTGGCGCAATGACAGGTAGGCACTTCCTTGCCTCCTCTCCCCTGGACCACAGAAAGGGGCAGGCTAATTTGGTCTGTACAAGATTTATGGAAAGTTTTTTCTCAATGCAGATCTTCCAGGCAGTAAAGAACATGTATATTATATAGTGTAACATAAAACTGTTTTTGTAAAAATTTGGGATAGGTTTTTATTTTACCTCAGTCAATATAATAACTCTGAATACATACAGCAGCTTTTATATCAGTAGGAAATGATATGGCAAATTCATAGCAATACAGTAACTACTGTATATGTTGTGGTTGGATGAATCAATGGTAGACAACAGAATGTTAAAACAAGTTGAACTGCGTCTTTGCTGTAAGTCAGTGGGTATCCAGTCATGTCGCCCCCTTGATATGACGCCCCTGGCCACGTATACCATGACACCTTCAGTCTGTACTACCATGACGCCCAAGCATAAACCATGACGCCCCTCAGTACAGTGTATTTCCTATTGATACTAAAACTGCTCAAGCAATTTTTGAATGTCTGTGAAGGTATATCTAATGGCTCATAGTTATAACACTTGTCTCTGATTGGATGAACACATTTAAACCATACAAACATGGTTACATTTTGGCTGAAATAGGTTGAATATTGAAAGAAAAAGCCTTTGATCAAAAATCTTTTAAGATTTTTAAAAGTTGTTACTAAATGGAACCAATGTATTTTTTCAATACCTGAAAAATCATGCAATCAGAGGCAATTTATACAGTTGCCCTCGTCAGTAGCATCACTTTCTTTTGTCAAATAATTGCAAATTACTAGATTAATTTTATCATACCCAACACAGAGTAACACTAGCGTCAGGACCTTTCGTATTTCCAATTTTTTTGATGCAGTGCATTGACTAACACATTTAGAATATATTTACTTAAATATTTTATTTTTTAACCCTTTATGCCCCATGGGGAATCTTGCTTACGTTGTGCACTAATCCCAAGGGTCATTAACATTCATTGTGCAGTATTGAGTATGCCTTAGATTTTGCCTTATAATGCCAAAGCAAGCTAAGGTACTGCATTACAATAGAAAGAAAAATTATAGATCTAATATCAAACTTTATTTTTAAACATCATAAGGTAGTAAATACATAAAATCTGATGAGAATATACTACTGAAAATCCTAGAACCTAAAACATACTTGCTCAGCCATTTTGTTCTAGGTTTGATATTGCAAACACATGGATTAGATTTACTATAAATCATCTCCTAGATCAATAATTCAATATAGAAATGATAAAAATGTATATTGAGACATGCAGCTAAAGAATAAGCTAGTTATCTATCATGAAAGTCAAGTGGTTTTCACAAATATGAAATAATTAAAGTTAAGTTAATTTTGAATTTGGCGCGTCCAAAGTCGGTCCAATCAAGCTAGGTCACTAGCGGTATGGTTGCGAAAGCACTTCAAACACACTCGCTTTCCACACAGTTCACACTGTAATCTGCACCAGCTCTTTTCTTTTTTCCTTAGGCATCTTTTGCAGAGGCCTTTTGTGCAGGGAATAGGCCAGTGGCCACCCTGCAAAGATCCAGAAACACAGGATAATTTGCGGCAACTGAATTCGCCGATCAAGTCCTTTGCAAGTTCTAATCTAAATTGAAGCTGTGTTCGTGAGCGATGATTTGGCGCCAGCATTTCTAAAATGTGGGCATTTACAATGCTCAAGTCAATGAGAAACCAAAATAGGTATCTCCACCACTTTCTGGACTTGAGTCCGACAGCATAGTAGCCGCGAGATTGATCACTGCGATCAACAGCACCCATGTTGGCGTTGTAGCTCTTCACTACAGGAGCGCTAGGCACATCGATAATGGTTCCATCGCGTTGTTTTCGTTTTACAGTGTCGTCTCCAACAGGATTCGACTGGCTGCTTAAAAAGTTGACAAGCCTCTTGTCCTTCCAAACCGTTGCCACGAGATTGTTCTTTCGTTTGAACAAGGATTCGCCTTGTTTTAAGCGCTTCACGTCGGGGTTTTTTTTCCCTAACTCCTTCGGATAACCCGAACTGCTAGCTTTTATCGTGCCACATAAATAGACTTGGTCTTTTAATAAATCTTCGGCTAGACGAACTGATGTGAAATAATTATCACAGAAGACATGATGGTTTTTGCCTGTGATTGTCCGTGTTAAATCATGTACGACACGGTAGCCAAGGCCATGTTCGACTCCGCCATCTTGCTTCTTCCCCGTGTAAACTTGGAAGTCCAACACGTAGCCATTTGAGGAATCGGCACACTCCCAGACCTTTATTCCTCTCTTGATGGGTTTGTTGGGCATGTATTGCTTCATCCCAAGCCTGCCTTTGTACTTAACCATAGCTTCATCTACAGCAACGTTCTTTGTTGGCATGTACTCTTCGCGGCATTGCTGTAAAACACGATCAACAACAGTTCGAACTTTGTAAAGTCTGTCGTGTTGCCGATCTTCTCTCGGAAGAGCTTTAGATTTGTCATTGAGATGTAGATATTGATTTAGTTTATCATAACGATTTCTTGGCATGACTTTTTTGATCTCTGGGACTCCAAGGAGAGGTTCTTTAGACCAATACAGTCGAGTTGAAGGGAGCTTTTTTATTCCAAACACGACGTGAAGACCAAGGAACGCTTTGATCTCTTCGGCTGTTGTATCACGCCACTTTGGATCGGGCTTCACAGCGATGCATTGCTGGGCATACAGGTTAGTTTCTCTGACAATAAGTTCGATTAAGTCCTCGGGAAACAATAAATGAAAGAAGTCCAGTGCAGTTCCATCTTCTGCAACTCCAGAGACAGGACCAGAGCGAGATACAAATGGCGCGACATTCACAACTCCATTGCCATTTCCCCAAGTGTTTACATCTTCTTGTGGCTCAGTTTCTTCGTCATCTGAGACGGAAAAATCAGACAAATCTTCTGTGTTCACTGTTGAAACAGAAATATCTGATTCAGAAGAGTCTGAAGCAGAGTCTGAGTCGTTCAAGGCTTGAATATCGTCGTTCGTAAATCCTAAAAAATCTTCCGAGTCGCTATCGCTCTCCATTTCCAAACGTGTTTCTTCAACTATAATTTTCACTGCGAACTTGTGTGACAACCTATGCCATATTTGGTATGAAAATAAATGTAAACTCTTCTCCTATTGGTTAGAATACGATAGAGCATCAAAACAAAGATATAACATGTCTTTTGATTGGCTAGAAGAGGTCACGGTCTGAGAGAGCCATATGGCTCACTTGGGAATTGGAGCCAGTTACGGAAGTGAGCCATATGGCTCACTTGGGGCATAAAGGGTTAAAGGATCCAAGTGATAAGTAATACCTCATTTATTTGGGATTAACCAAAAGTATTCAACATTGTAAGGGAAGGTACATCTTTTATTGGAGGGAGGGCTTGGGCTTAAAAGGGGAATATCATGACAAAAGTTTAATAAGAGAGTCATGAATTTCTTTCTGTATGAGTGTAAGGCCTAGGGCAAACATCGAACTTTCCATGCACCGAACTTAACTACATGAAAGAATGTCGCCTCATTATCACCTGATATCCATTGTTTTTATTGAGTTCAGTGCATAGAAAGTCCGACGTTTGCCAGAGGCCTAAGAGGGGAGAAATACAACCATTTTAAAAAGAGTTTACCGTGAATCCCCGCCCCTCACTTTCCATAAAAAAATACCTTCCCTATGTATATATATATATATATATGTTGGACCATCTTGATAGTTAGAAGCCACAATGGGTCATTATAATTATGATGCTTTTCCTTATGCAGCCTATCTCCAGTGTAATATAATTCAAACAGCACAGCTGACATTGCAATGCAAAAAAAACGAGACCAGCTTTACAATCTATAGAAAATGTTACAATAGATAAAACAAAAGAGTAGCATAAATTGTATTACACTGGAGATAACCTGCCTATGTAAACACTGCATATGCCTTAAAATCCTGCTGTCGAGAGGACTGCAGAGACACTTAACAGCAGTACAAAGGCATCCGAGTCAAGTTCAAAAGGTTTAATTATTGAATATGTTATTTAAGCTCCATTTATATATTTTCATTCTTTTTTTTTCTTTTATTCTGTTTCTGTGACCTAGAGAGCTATGAAAGTCAAGTGTTTTGGAATTCATTGATTTTAAACAAGTTATTGATACATAGTTATTTTTTTGTTTATCCCTTGGCAATGCAATTTATTTGTTGCGGTTCTGTAGTCCTTACTGTCATTGGCGAACTATCAGAGTAAACTTAAGTTTTTCTTACATTGAAAGCAGTATAGCTATACTGCAAGAAAAGGTATAAAAGGGTTAGCCATATCTTCAAAAATGACAAAGCTCTAGACACTTTATATCTCTCAGGTTGCCTTCATATCAGGGAAAAAGCTGTACAAAATTTTATAATTCATAATTATGATGACCACACAGTTTTTCATTTACCAAGAGACACTGAACAAACCCATATGTTTAGTTGGATTGTTTAGGTCATAGTTGAAAATAATGATTTGCATGATCATTCAAGAATGTTTTAATAGAGCAAGTAATTTATATTGTATGGCAATTAACTAACACTGACTTACATGTAAAGAGTTTGAATTGCAATTATTGCTTATTGTGCTTTGCTTACACCATGAATTGTTTGCCACCATTTGCATTGCTGTGCGGCCACCCCAGACAAAAATTGCGACGTGCACTTTGCAATAGACTGCCGTCAATCAAACATGTTGACATCATTTACATGCGTTTGGATCGGCCCGATAGGCGAGTGTGGCTCATACTTGTAAACAATCAACAAGTTTTGGCACCTTTTGAATCACACACGTGTAAATGATGTCAACATGTTTCATTGACAGCAGTCTATTGCAAAGTGATTTTTGTCTGGCGTGGCCGCGTAGCAATGCAAATGGCGGTAATTGTGTAGATCACCAGGGAACAGTTACGACTGTTTTCATTACTAAAAATCAAACTCTGAAATATTGACCTCTGGCCTGATTTGAGTCAGGGCATGGAAACTCACAGTTCGAATTGGAATTTAGCATGGCAACTCACAGATCGAATTGGAACTTAAAGAAAAACCGGAGAACTCTGACAAAAGCTTTCAAATAATCAAACTTTACTTGAAGTGGTTAGAACTTCCTAGGTGCTGTCAACTTCATCTGCTTCAATAGCAGATGGAATTGACAACACTTAGGATGTTCTTTTAACTAGGATTTTACGGTGGTGTTAGCAGATCACATACAACATTTCATAAGTCACAACCATTATGTAAATCATGAAAAAGTAGAAAGTGATCAATGTAATAAATCTTTCCATTACAAACTTGTGATATAGTATCTGTAAAATGTATTTGGTGATCGATCTATACATGAATTGCCAATCAAGTGTGAATTTTAAGATATCAAATGTGGCCTACTGTTGACTTGTCTTTCATTCCTTAGTTTTTCCTATAGATAAATATGCTATTTTTAAGAGAAAAAAATGCCAACTGTTTTGATGAATAAGCAAGTGGAACATCTGTACTACATGGAAACCAATTGCAATTGCCCTATTTCACTATGACGTCACATCAAAACAATCTATTGTTTAAACACAAAGGGTCATGGTCGTCGGAGGGGATCAAATCCACACAAATTCACCAAAAATTGTTCTAAAACCCGTATCAATCCAGGAAGAGGAGTAGAATAACCAGCAAACGCTCAGAATATTTTTTAGTACATATTAACACATATCTGAAAACCAGGCCATTTTAGATTAAACTGTTTCGCTAGGAGCAAATTTTGTTCCATTTTCTATTGAATTTGGCGATTCTATCCCCCACATAAACAAGCAGTGACGTCATAGTGAAATAGGACAATTGTTTAATAGACGCTGTCCCTTTGGTTACATATGGTTACTGAGGTTTTCAATATTCTGCAAACTCGGACATTATAATGGCTTGTTGTGAAATTATAATATCACTGCCGCCAGCCAAGAGGTGCCAAATGATTATTTTTGATTGACAGCAGTGAAAAACCAAATTTCAGGGTGTAGCTCATAACTATTGAGTTAACAGAATATATTTGCATACTGGAAGTACGTTGTAACACAACCAAACATATAGAGTTTAGTCACCAAAGTGTAGAATTAGCTTAGTTTATTTTAAATAAATTGTAGGTCTGTATACAAGAATTATAAAATTTAACATTTTTGTTGTAAAATGGGTGGCAATCAAAGAAACCGAGTACAAGTACATTGTTGAGTATTTGTTTCCCATAACTTCATCCTATTTCCCTATCTAATTCAATGGATGAAGAGCCACTGTGGAAATGCCACTATTGAATCCCATTTATTTTATTCATTTATTCATTTCACAGGGAGTGTGAACATCCCCACATACCTCACTGACCTAATTGGCTTTTGACTGCGAGCAACAAAAACCACCCCTCCAATACTTATTCTGTGGGTCGGATCACTACTCTTTCCTTCCCACTGTTTGGGGCTATGTTGATTTTCACTGGGCCGTGGGGTTCATTCAAAATTTGGAGGAGTGCTATCAAATAATTCCACATAGCCCCCCCCCCCCCCCAGTCATTAATGGTTTCTTCAAAGCCCTATAAAGAAACACTACTCCCAGGAGTTTCTGAGGAGTTTCAGCACGCAACTCCAAAGTACAGTAGTACCAGGTTCTTAGTTCCATTGTTGTGCAGTGAATGATAAAACTTTGGCACTACCGTCACACAGCTACCTGGAATCAGCTCTAACACCTCATCTTCACTGCCAGATTCTTCTGTTCTACCTATATTAATATATCCCTGGCCTTCCTTGCAGAAAAACGTCTCATACTTCGACAGGTGTATATGTCTTTCAACCGACGAACCTGGTGGAATTACGGCTTCAGCGAATCCGACAATATGTGGAATTGCCAAAGGTTCCAAGAGCGGACGCTTTCTCACAACTGAGTCCCTCGGACCATGAGTGAGTTTCATTTCCTTTACGTCTTCTAAACTTTGATACAAGAAACCTTTTTCGGAATGTTTTGGAGGTTTTAGAATGATTTTTTCTGATTCCTTCGTGTTGAGAATTGAGCCGAATGTGCTACCCAAGAATGTAAGGGCAAGTTCGACTGCCTTTATAATTCCGAGCAGGAGAACACCACGTTGAATCCACGTAGAAACTACCACCATAGGGGGAGACATCTTACTGTTCGCCTTATAGCAGGGGTCACGACGAGACCAAGAGGACTAGAATCTTCGAAGTGGAAGATGAAGAGTAACAATTCCGTTAGCGTAGTTCAACAATGTGGCTATCTAAACATTATGATATACACTAGTGTTATATATATGTATCATATATCCTAAAGTCCTATACGAAGTGGCTATATGCTGGAGGCTATTTGGCAGCCATTTTGAATAACTATTGTTATGGAATAACTAGCCTCTCCTACATGTCACACAGGCAGCCCAAACAAGGTTCCTGTGAGTGGTTTAATATAAGGAAATGGAGACATGACAATGAAGATAAGACAATTATGTTTCACTCAACAATTTGCTAAAGCTTGTTGCAGTCGTTGTTTGTACTTTGCTCAGTCTTCTGGCGAAGTAGCAGCGGGATTTGTAGCCGTTTAGTGAGCCTTATTTAAATCCGCTCACTCTTCTCTCCCTAAATAGAAGAGGGGGAGGGGGTGGACAGTGTGATAAGCAGAAGCTATTTCATTATACAAGATTCTATTCACAGACCTCGACGCTGTTTATTTACAATACACTAGTATTTCTATTACATATGATAAATATCAAGGCTTCTTGCCTATTCTTTTAATACTGCCCGTTTGTAATCTCTTTGTCAAAAGAGTCGTTTCGATTTTTGTCGATGGTTCGATTTTGTCGACAGCTGAGTTGAAGCCTCGCTTGATGTATTTGTCTAAAATGTCTTGCGTGATTTCTGGGTCTATAGACTGGATTGCGTTACGTACTTCGTCGAGCGTGACTTCACTGTTGGAATTGGAGAAAGAAACATTATTAAATGGAAAGGCGTACAAAATTCAACCTCCCCTTCATCTTGTAGTCCCTTTTCATTCAACTATTTTCAGAACTTTTTTTTTGCAGTTTTCTGCATATCAATATACACCTCATTGGGAAGCACGGATGCCGTAGAGGTGAGGGCGCCCGCCCCTCATTACTGGGTTCAAGTTTTGCTGGGTTCGGTGTCGTATGTGAGTAGAGCTTCTAGTTGGTTCTCTCCTGTCATTCGAGGGTTTTTCTCCGGGGTCTCCAGTTTTCCTCCCTCCTTAAAAATGAACACCTAAATTCCAATTCGATATTGGAACGAGGGCCACAGGTTCGCAAGCCTCGTATAAACGACTTTTTGTTACCCTGCCCCTCCACCCCTCCCCTAGTCTGGGGTCCGGTCAGATGACAACCTCATTCCTAACGTACCTGCCACTTCCAAGCGCTGTTGTAATCTCCTTGACGTACAAAGCTTGTTCTAATTTATCTTGTTCACGAGTCTTGTCAACGAATGGACCAGCGCGACCTTCCTCGTCCTGGTGAATATACAATCATTTATACATTAGTAGTAAATACGCAATCATGACTGCTAGTGAGAAATCATATTTGTAGGCAGGTATGCCCACTGTGCAGCAATTGTATTTAGTCAAATCCAACTATTGGTCTATTATCAATGCTGCGTTCAGATTGGATGAGCTACTACTAGGTTATAATTTATAGCCTGCTGGAGTATCTGGGACCGACATCACTAATGACGGCTTTGAAGGAGACTTAAGGCCTATTTACACGGCACGATTTGCCGCGCGCGACTTGACGTATACGGCAAAATCAGCTCAAAATCGGGTCGTGTAAATGGTCCTACGACAGACGTACGCGGCCTCAAGACTTGTCGTAGCATTTTAAACTTTGGCTTAAAACCCTACGACATGCCGTAGGAAAATGACGTAAATATGACGATTTTGACCGAGATTGGGACTGAAACTAGTTGATTCCAAAACAAAATGGCGGATTTCCATGAAAACGTCTTTACCGGTAATTAAACACGAAGTGCAAAAATTCTGATTGATCTTATCAAATAACAAGGTAGACATGATTATTTACTGCACTTCTCAACTGTGTATGGTGGCATTTTACAAGAAATATTTGCTGTAATGACGAGTAAATTGCTCGCGTTTTTTCGTGCCGCGTGCGACAAGTTGTGCTCGTGTAAATGGTACCAAAATTTGCCGTATACGTCAAGTCGCGCGCGGCAAATCGTGCCGTGTAAATAGGCCTTTAAGGTACTCCCGTAATGATACTGAGAGTCAGAATTAACTAACGCGTACCTCTGTAAAAAGGTTCTTATACTGAATGGTTTCACCAGGAGATTCTTGCTCTGCTGCTTTGAGTAATGCTTCAATCGAGTCATCATCTTTCAAGGGGAAAAATGCCCTCAGGCACTGCTCCATGTCTGAACGTGACAGTGATCCCTGCGAATAACAAGTCGAGTTGGGATTTATCATAAAGAGTATTCCATAATCTAATGTACGGTTTTAAACGCTGGTTAATGGTTTATCTTAGATACATTGACCCCTCCTTGCCCAACTGGTGTAGTTATTATTATTTATGCAATTTAAACCTCTTCCATGCATGAAAATAAAAGTACATTTTTAATTTAAATTTGAACGAAAAAATTACGGCACGAGACATGGACCTTTTCTTGTATTGCGAACATGGTTCACAGGGACGGATCCAGAATTTTTACTAGGGGTGGTGGGGAGTGCACCATCCAGGATTTTCGTTTTAGGAGGGCGTGTACCTTCTGCTTACAAACTCAAACACCAATAATGTATTAGATATTAGCCCATCTAGGGGGTGCGCTCCCCATGCCCCTCCTCCCCTAGATCCACGCCTGGTCCATCGTGTAGTTGCGTTTGATCTTATGGAATTCATTTTAACGAAAGAAATTAACTAAGAGAAGGAATCCCCGCACTCCATCATGAGCACTCTGATTCTATTTTTAGAATCTTTGATGCTGTTTTTGGAATAATTCGTTTGATCTTTTGCTCTGCACGTGCGTGCCTATGATGGATATAAGCATGGATACCAGAGATTCCTTCTCTAATAGTTAATGTTCTCTTGAATTTGTTTGTTGAAATCAATATAACAGCTACGGTATAGGATCGAGTCGATTATTAAGGACGCTATCATTGCTCATCTAATCAGAATGATAGAACGACACGGTGTCTCTCATCAAGATCAACGTCCTTATACTGCAAGTTTTAACAGCCATACCCCTAATTAGATCTATCCTAATTATAAGAATGTTCCAAATTACGACATACTGGGCAGTTGTGAAATTCAGACGGATGACATGGATACCACCACCCACCCCCTGATAGGACCTCTCTAGTGTAGTAATATTGTTACCTGGTTTCCAGATGCCAGATCGGCTTTGGTGAGGGAGTTGTAGAGTTTTTCTAGCATCACTAACTGGTCATGATAGACCGCTTCATCAATCTACAAACAACAGTAAAAACACAGGTAAGGAACCAGCTCATTCTATATACTTATCAAATAACTATGTCTAATAAGAATAGCGTAGCCCATTTCCAAGTTTTTAAAACTGGAAACGTCGTAAGCCTCCGGTTTATATACACATACGATTTTTCCTCACAACTGTCACGCGCAACATGCTTACAGTTTTAGCTTCCATTTATAGACATTAGCAAGTCGTACAGTCGATTTATAAGAAGCAATTCGTGTCGTCGGCATGTTGCGCGCGACATTTGTGACGTAAAACCGTACCGTGCAGTAAACCGGTCTAAAAACAATCAGAGCTAAAAGTTGGACATTCATTCCAGACTCTAGTCGGTAACCCATTTAAAATGGGTCAAGAATCTAAAACCCATTCACTGATGCCGCACATAAGTACTCCTATACCCCTCGAGCTTTCAGCTGCGATTAAAACCCATGAATGGGAGGGGGTATACTTCCCGAAACCAAAAACGATAAAACTACGTCTCTAATGGAACATTGTCTTGACATCATCCCTTGTGCTCAGAGCGAGTCTCACTCTCTTTTCAGACTTTTTTTTACCTCTTTCTGTAGTATACCATAGAATAAACCAATCCTTGGATCATGGTTGTATCTGTTACACGCGTCGTACAGGTTGTAACCCCATTCGATTATCATGTTTTCTACGCCAAATCTACGCTGTAGGTACACGTACAGGAAGTCCCCTAAATCTTCGCGATCTGGAGGTTTCTGGAGGTAAAATATACAGATTGACATTATAGCAAGCAGCGGAAGGCTAGTCCAGAAATAGACCCACTTTATCTCCTCGAGACCGCGACAGTACAAGGACAAAGTAAACAAAAAGAGAACTGGGAAAAGTAATGTTTTTTAAAATCCCATGCTTATAATAAACGCGAGTGCTGATTGCCTAGATATGATGTATCTTCGAGAGGGTATTTCACGTGGAATTGCAAGTAAAACCAGGGAACCCGCGTTAAAATTTTGCATTGAATCTTAATTTTTGTTGTTGTTTTTTTCTTTAAGATACCAAATAAACGTGAAAAATATTTACTAAAAAGAAACAAAGTTTGACGATTACTTGCGAAAACAAAGGATATGTTGCCGAAAATTGGTATTGAGGACATGGAATAAGGGGTGGGGGTTAATTGGTATTAGCATATATCATTTTGGCTGCTTCCCATTCCTCCCATTCCCATTACTTTACTTAATTATAAACTAATTAGCGTCTCTTGTGAGCAAATTCAGTTTACTGACCTCAGCATCGTGTGCCGCCTTTTCCTGCCATATATCTTTGATGAGTAGAGACGTGTCTCTTTTACCCAGACGACGATTGCGAACTTTACCCTCGTACCTAAGGAACCGTGGCACCTCTGGACCTGTACCCTGACATATACAGACAGATATATCACAATTAGAAGAAGGGCTTGAGGATTTAACAATAGATTAATTGTCAAGTTGATTTACAGAATAAAAAAAGCTATCCTCTCTTATAAAATGGCTTTTATAAATTTATTGGTTGAGGCGCGTGCTTTATGAGAGTACACAACACGCACGCATTTTCTGTTTCTTCGTTCTTCAAAAGAAAGGCTATACGTGTTTACATTTCTAGTTATAAAAGAAATAAAAACTTGCTACGCGTCGTGCTTCTCCTAACGCTCCTCTCTAGTTCTGCTAATCCCTGCGTGCTTTACAACCGCGCAAGAACTTGCGTAATTTTCTATTTTACAAATGAACAGCTTTCTTACTGTACAACACGCGGATGGCGTCACCATCGCCCTCCGTCACTAATACAACACAGCCTTCGTGCAATCAGAGCGCTCGTAGCGAGGTGACTAGATGTAATAATCATAAGAATTCTTCGATAGATATTTTTTGATGTAGGGTCACTACCCAAATGTCCTTCAAAGTGCTCCCTCCTGACATCAATCAATACTCATTTCTATATTTCCAGGGGGGTCTCTATTCACCTGCCCTTCAAAGTGCTCCCTCCTGACATCAATCAATACTCTTTCCTTTAGTTCCAGGGGGGCTACTACTCACCTGCCCTTCAAAGTGCTCCCTCCTGACATCAATATTCTTTTCTATATTTCCAGGGGGGCTACTACTCACCTGCCCTTCAAAGTACTCAGCAGCAGTAGATGTTCCTGACTGGATCTGTGCTATATCCTGGCCAGTCATTTCAGCCAGAAGTACGTTAACTAGCTCATCACTGGTTTTGTTCTGAGAAATTTCATTCCATCGTTCAGTGCCTCCTTCGATGTACTGACCACATTTCTCCCAACTTGGTCTGATAACGGAAAGAATAATCTGTTAATAAAGCCTTCATTTCTTTTAAATTCCATCCACTTTTTTATTTACTCAAGTTTATTTATCCATTTCCATTCTTATAATACACTCAACAAAATTACTCGATTCTGATTGGACAAGAGGAGTACAATTAAATCCCAATTAAGTTGCTAAATTTTGCTGAGTGTATTAGAAACAAAAAACTGCACTTAGCTATCTTCTTGTACAATTTGGAATTCATAGATATTCGTGATATTTTGAAAGTTCTCAAAAGTTCTTAAAATATTATAAAATTGTATGTCTCGAGATCATGCGATTTCCTACACAAACATTTATTAATTTATCCTTTTATTTGTCTATTCAAATTTCATTCACTTCATATTTTTCGTAAATTGCATTTACCTTTCGATTTACCAATGTTAAGTTATTTTAAATTTTATATTCCAAGATCAATTATTTTACTTATTAATTTAGTTGTCTACAGTACCTTGGAGTAGCACTCCTTCTCATTTGATCACATTCCAGGGACAGCTGATCTCTTTGTTCCACCACCTTCTTATAGACATCCAGCAAAGCACTGCAGTAATAAAAGAAAATATTGATTTGGTTTCACACTGGTTGAGATGACTTACAGTCCTTCTAGTTACACATTTCTTTGGGTGCATGTGACAACATTGCCACCATGATTGACTTGGATCTTAGTTGTTATGCCAACAAACGTCTCGCCAAATATTTTGATATATTTTTTAGTATTTTTTCCATGGAATCAGATGCTTTCATACAGTATAAAAGATATATTCTAATCCTTTCTAACACATTTTCAGACACTTGGTGACTATAACATGAACCAACCATCCTTACTTGTGTTCTTGCATTAACTTCTTGTTGTCTTCAGCCAGTTTCTCTTTATCAGCCTCTATTTTCTGTAAAAGAAACAAGATTTTACATGAATGAATGAGCATTGTTGAATATGGTTCCCTGCTAGTATAATCTCCCTCACTGGCGATTCTTGGCAGAGAGAGACTTCGCAAGCAGGGAATGTGTAGTTCCAATAATTATCTATACCCCCTACCCCCAGAAATTCCAATTTTTTTCCATACAAACTCTGTAATTTTTGTTCTTTCTCTGACCCCCCCACCCTTCGGAAATTCCAAATTCCTCTGTGGGGTGAATATGGATAGTTTCTGGAACTACACAATGAATATGGGTGCACCCAACCCTTTTTGCAATGAGACAGTGAGACATTTCAAATTTGTCAAAAATTGATCACTTAAGAAATTTGACTTATAATGGCACTTTAAAATGTGTGTGTGAGATAAGAGGGTTTCAGAATGGTTACTACTGATAAAAGTGGTTTTTTTTGGCATATTATGTCTAACAGTATATCAAGCCAATCTCTGTTAAATTGAACCTAAATTATGACAAAACAATTTCATACATACACTATGCAAAGCCTCCAGTTTCTCAAAGTCTCTCCTAGGGACTACATCCCCATAATCTGCCTCCATTTTGGCCAGCTTCTGATTCTTCATTTCTAAATCCTCTCTTGCTTTCCTGAAATAGGAAAAAATTATATCAAAGACCACCAATATAATTTTCATAAAATAATTAAGAATAGAGGGTTGAAAGATTTTGGGGAAAGGGGGGAGGGGGGTTAATGTAAATAATACTTCCAAGGACAGATCTAGGATTTTGAGCTTCAGGACTCACTACAGGATTCTAGGGGATGGGGGGGAGGGGGTGAGCAGAAAATGGTCTCCTGAAAAATTGTCATAGATAATGGCATGGGAAGCACCGGTGGCATGCCCTGCTAATACGCCACCTCTCACCAATGCGGCCTGAGTTTGAGTCCTGCCGATCTCAATGTTGTATGTGAGCAGAGTTGTTTGTTGGTTCTCTCCTGTGCTTCAAGGGTTTTTCTCCGGGTTCTCCGGTTTTCCTCCCTCCTCAAAAATCAACTTCTAAATTCTAATTCGATCTTTGGGCTTTCACCTAGTTTGGAGCCTAGCTCTGTTGTGATTGTCCCATACTGTGATACAACAGTGAAAGCTTTGTAGATTTTTATTTTTTAGACATGGACAAGGACCTCCCTCATACAAACCACTGATTTTAACATTAAGTGTTTCTTACTTGAGAGCAAGCTTGAGAAAGGTGACATCTTCCTTGCCCTCTCTGTCATCCTCCATGCTTGATTTTTTGGAGTCTTCTTGTTGGTACTTCAGTTCATTGATGTCGGCAATCAACATTTTCCTGTTATGCAAAGGTTTGTTAGCTTTCTAATGGAAGCAAGATGCATGGTTCCAAAAAATATTCCTGCCCGACCCTAGTCCAGAACTGGACCCACTTTTATCTGCGCTTACACGGTAACAATATGAGAAGAAGATCCGGATTGAGAGTCAACGGACAGGATAAAGAGCTCATAGGATCATTGCACGCACAAAACAATAAACACAATTGTGAAAAGTGGCTCCAGTTCTGGACTAGCCTGTCAGACCCCAGCTTCAGCAAAAGAAGATTGGAATTTTCATGAGATGGAAAGGTATTTTTGAACAATCCCAGCTTTGCTGAAATGGGTACATGCCTGGATAATTCCTGTTAAATATAAATTACCTTGCGTCACATTCATTCCGATAGCGTAAATATTCAGCACCAAGTTCTTCTTGAAGCTACAAAGAGGATAAATGAGAAATATTTTATTGACATATTTTATTGTTCAAAAGGTATTCAGGCACCCAGTATTTACCTTTTCCACTTGTACTTGAAGGGAAACCTTCTCCTCTCTTAATAGAAAAGCAAAATAAGGTCAAGAGTTGATAACAAAAATGTATGCCAAAATAATCAAAAAAGAGTATTGTTATTAACATGTGGGTGGGAGGGGGCGGGTGGATCATGGTGCTAAAGAGATTTTTTAAAGTAGATTTTTGAATTTTTAAAAAAGTTTTCAGATTAAAATGGTAAACTTTAGCAGTATCTCTCCTTCCTGTGTCAATCAGTATTAATACCTCAATTTTTCTATTATCTGCTGGAGCTTTCTGTTCTCTCCTTTCATTGTTATCATATCTAAATCAAAGGTTCAAGAAGAAAAGATGTTAATGATTAAGTTACCATACTATGTGCAGTAGAATCTTATGGTTACTGTAAAAATCAGACCTAATTTACCTGACTTTTCTTCTTGTTTCATTGCAAGAAGCTTCTTCTCACATTGTTCAGAGACAGTTACCAACATACTCTGTGAAGGGCAAACATTGATCAAGATTAATCAGGACCCAAACAATATTCAGCAAACTATTCCATATTTGGCATCAAATGAAACATAAACTCTTCTCCTATCGTTTAATTTACAATGATCCCAAAAACAAAGCTATAACACTGATTTTGATGGCTAGAAAGGATATTTGTACATATGTATGTTATGTATGTGTAGAGCCATATGGCCTCACTTTGGAATTTGAGCCGGTTGCGTACATAAGCCATATGGCTCAATTGGGGCACAGATGGTTAAAGGAATTCTTGAATCAAGCACCCTGGCATGATAAAGGTACCAATAAGTGCCATAAGGGACAACTTTAGTAAGGTACAATGTCAGAGAGGCACTCAAGTGTAAGTGCCTTGTGAGTACCCTATACAGCCTCCAAAAGAACCAAGTGTGTCTTACTGGAACAATACCCAACAAAAGCTAATGGATATCCCTCTTGGACCTGAGCTTATTCAAAACCTTAAATGAGTACCTTGAGTGGTTCTAGTTCTCTTATTGTTTCTCTCTGATCAACCAGCATCATCTCATACTCGTGTTTCACAGCTGACAGCAAAGGTTTGTAGGTCTTGAAGTCTTCTATAAGGTATTCAAAAACTTCTCTAAAAGCCTGAAAATATATTCCAAACATAAAGTCTGAGCATCCAGGTTTTATACACAAAGTTAAAAGGAGTTGGATGTCTTAGGAGAAAGTCTTAGTTGGTTAGTATGCTATTATAACAGCAAGTATATATACTATATTTATTGGAAGAATACCAAATGTCAACCCTTAAACAACCTTTGGGCTAATCCAAGTCAGAGAGAACAGCTAGCTCACTGATTGAATCATGCCAAAGTTAGGTCACACAAACTCTGCTCCAATGTAATACCAAAGGAATAGGATTGAATCTCAGCAGAAAATTGTAAGGGAGTAACGATACCCCCCACTTATATAGCTTTCTGATCTCAGTTATCACACTGACAAGATGAGGGGTGCAAGTGCACTTCTGCTACATGTATTTGATTTGCAATGATCTTGGAATTGGTGACAATTAGATATTTGTGTATTACACAAACTACCACAATCTTGTGACAGAGTCAAAAGACACTATTTCGGACAGTAATTATTTAGTCATAAATCTATATTTTAATTAGGAATGCCTCGTGTACACATAGGAATGTAATTCTTTAGTTAACTGTTTGCGTGGAAAATGCGTAAGCAAGAAATAATTTCCGTACGTAATTACATTACAGTGAGTCATACCTAGGTTTGGCGCTTGTTTACGTAAGTTCGTGTTTGGGACATCCTGTTTGCGCCTAGGGCGTGCAACATTGCATAGGATGTGTAAGGTCTTAAGAATGCAGGTTTTTCCATAAAAGTAGGCCCAAACTAAGCTTAAATCAGTGTAGTAAAAGTTCTTGAAGACGTTGCACATATCAAGACAAGGAATTCTCTACGATGTAAAGGTATGAATCTTTGAAGCCTTTTACACTTATACCTAGGATAGATTTAGGACAAATCTATGTTAATATCGTTAACTAGTCGTTATATTTTATAGCTTAGATTATCTACATATTTGTTAAGCATTCGTTTCATGTTGTAGTAATTCTAGTCGCATTAGCGCGTAATTTAGTACAAAGTTATTCACGCAGTAGTAATTTAGTAATCACGCTGAGTGTATCTTGTCTTTTAAACTCTTTAAAACGTTTACTATAGGATCGCTACCGCCTTACTCGCTTGTTTAACCTTTTTACTACGATAAATAGCCTTAACTGCGGGATAAAAGACCTTTTCTTTCCAACCTTTAATTTGTTCGCTACTTAAACTCTACACTCAAGGTCATTGTCGCGACCGCGTGTTCAGTAAACCGTGTAATTCTTAGTTTGTCATAAACAAAGGTTAAAATACTTACCTAAAGCCATAGTTAACCTCTAGTCAATTTTTCCTATTGCTTTTTCCATTGGTTTAGTTCATTTTAAACGGTTTACCGACTTGTACATTAAACTTTGCAACCTAGTAATTTTCACTCGCGTATTGTAAACACTGCTAATCAGTATGCAATATTCAAATTACCTGTGACGTAATTTACGTATTTCCGTTTCTAGTTATATCTAGCAAAACTGTATTTTATTCATAACTTTTTAGCTATTTAGATAAGCTACAAATTTATTTTATCTCATTGTAAATATTTTTCTTGTTTTCATTAGAGATATCCTGTAATCTCGTTCCCGTTTTTTTTCATGTATTGTAAAGTTGTGTGAATTTTCAATAAATTCTTTTGTCAAAACCACTTGCAATCTGATTCATAGCTGAGCGCCTTGCCGCCGGTTACAATCTACAACATGTACATTTCTTAGTCCAGTAAGTCAAGTGAATGGTCTTACCTGAAGTCTTTTTTCACTGGGCACCATCTCTGTACAATCAAGTGATCTAAGCTCCTTTTGTAGAAAGGCCTCTAATTGCTCAAGAAACTTAGGCTTATGGACACCCTTAGGCATGAATTCATTGGACTGTTTAACAACACCTGGATTACGGTCTGGAGGGCTCGGTCCTAGGGCATGTGCTGGCCAAGTATCTATCGTACCTGCTCTGGTGTCTATATGAGGCTGTACAGGGAGGAAGATAAGACATGTTAAGTCCCACTTCCAAATACAAAAACCCTGTTGAGATGCCTTTCTCCTGGGGGGGGGGGGGGGGGGGGGAGGGGATTAAGTGCTTTTGGTTTGGAATGGTTACATAATGATGAAGCAAAGGAGAGATAGGGAAGGCAGGATGTTATATTTTGTTACAGGACCATAGCCTCTAGTACACTAGTTGGCCTGAATTTAACTGGACCACATTTTAACTTCAGAATATATTTCCCCTTGTAAAATATATTTTACTACTAAAGTAAATGAGCAAACCAGACCAATTTTTTTAAAAAACCTGTACCCCTACCCAAAATGGTGACTATGGCCCAGTGTTGTAAAGTGGAAAGGTAAATTCTACTATTTAAGAACCCCATTGATAATATTCCAAGCATTGGTTAATCCCATCAACATCTTCTAAGAGCAAGAGTCAGAATATTATTGTTGGGTTTCCTTAACTTTAACACTTTAACCTTATATTTCCATCTATTGCTTTCTTGTGTTACACGACAGGTACTCTATATTTAAGAGATAGAAAACGAGCGTGCGTGCTATGTTGAGTTATACAAGCACGCAAGAAATTGCGTGAGTCCATGGGCACTTCTTGAGGGCTCACGCAATTTCCCAAGTGCTTGTATAACTCAACATAGCACAAGCAAGGTGAGTTTTCTATCTCTTTTATAAAATAACTAAGATATGACTAACGATTAACTGAAAAGATATAATATAAAAAAATTGCTTGCATTGCTGACATCATTTCCTCATGAGCTATGTTGAGTTATATGAAATGGTAACTGACCAATCAGAGTGCGCGTTATATCTTAGTTATTATATTACATACTAACCTGAAGAACAGCTGATGGAGGAAGGGCATACTTCTGAGCACCACCAACTGACGTCAATGAATAACTTGGCCCATTCAAACCATCATAGTGTCTGGGTGAGGAATTGCGAGCTGAATTTGATAAGGAACTGAAAATTGAATATAAATACTAGTATGAAAAAAAAAATAGAATCAAAAAAATTACGCGTTATTTGCTCAAGAAAACCGTGTAAAAAGTACTAGAAAGAATAGAAAAAGAAACACGGATGCTATCAGAATTTCAAAAAATAGTTATTTGGAAAAAAAAGCTTGAAATTTTAATATACTTTGAAAGCCTAGATGTTAAGTTTGCTGCTCAACTTACGCTGCTCATACCAAAACAAACGACAAAAAAATCATTATTTAAAATGTTCTATTCCAATTTTTCTGCATAGAAACTATGAATTGAGATACTTACAGTGGTAAAGGTGGCAATTTCGTATGTGACATATTTATAGAATAAAAATATTGAGATAAAATTTGACTTTTTGTGACTGGAGTTTTCAAGTTTGACTTCGGATGTCCACCATCTTGGATCTTGTTGGTTGCTATGTACCAACACTTGGTTACTAAACTAAAACCTCGTTATGGTGACCACAGGTAACCCAACCGCAACTGAGTCCCTAAATCACAGGCAGCCTAATCACCGTTACTTTTTGGTGGTGTGATGGGGGTGCGGGGGAAGTAAGGTACGAGATGACACTAAAAGCAAACTAAAAATGGGATGGAAAGGGAGTAAGAGATTCTGTGGTGTATGTAGGGGGCAGGGAAAAGGGACCATGGGAAACATGAAAAGTTTGGATTTTGGGAAGACCTCATCTTCCCCCCAATATTTTATAATGAATACGTAAGTTGACTTAACTATAGTAAGACGTCCCGGGTGAGTTGCTACCATTGATATTTGGCATCTTACAGATACAAGACAGTCCACCACGTGTGATGTTGACACGCATGACGTCACGTTGACCCAGCTTTTGCGCAAAATGCACAGGCAGTCGGCTGTTTCCGCTTCTTGGTGAAGGGAATCAAGGTTTACAACATGGAATAAACGAACCTTAAGATTATAATAACTTTTAGACCAGGTAGGTCAGGCGTATGGCAGTAGAATCCGATAAGTATGTCGACAGAGAAAGAATCAGCCAAGCAAAACCAATTCAAACTGTACTTGGTGAGGATTTCGCCATGTTGTCGTATAGTATGGCTCTACCTACTGCAAGTAAGTGTACAAGATTCATTTTCCTTTTTATATATATTTTTTTGTAATAAAGTTCGATACTTTGTCTAAGAAATAGAACAGTCTGTTCACGTCTTAAAAGCTTTTAATTTTCCGTCTAAAATATATTCAACAGACAAAGTTTTTAAGTTTTTATTCAAAGGACCTCATCAGCCAGTTACCGGTCGCTATGGACGAAGTCGCTAACAGACAATCACATGTACATTTACGATTATTCACATATCAATATTCCTATATGAGACCAGTACTTTATTTCTAACTTTAAAGATTTAAATAGGAAAACGTTTTGATAACCCGGAGTTAAGTGTGAGAAAAACAGACATGAATCACTAATACAGGGTCGCATTTAACATATCATTGATACGGTGGTGTTTACTTTTGCACCCTGAATGACCACGGAACGTCACTTAAAGAAAACCATTAGATTTGGAAAAATTTCTTTTTACTTTTAAAAATTCTACGCTAGCTACTGGAACCTTAGCCAGTAGATATTGGGATATTTAGAGCTTACAAATAAGCCTTTTTCTATATTTATTTTGAATTGTTTTGCGTAGAATAAGTTGCCAGTGGAAATATCAGATGTGGACGTGCTTGAAGGTGAACACAAAAGTGATAATTTTACTGCATTAAACCCCCACCATGAAGTACCAGTATTGGTGGATGGTAAGACAGTCGTATTTGAAGGGTAAGCAATTCTTTATAAATGTAAACAATGAACTATTCTTTGGTAAGTCTCGTGTTGATATTCAAAGATTAAAAAGACAAAAACATGTCGCACATTATGACGTATTTGAATGAATACTGTACCACGAAAAAAAGTGTATTTGCATTTGAAGTTTTTAGTTTGCTTTGTTTTGTTTTCTTGGTATTGCTATAGTGTTAGAAATCTTTTTACACGAACGGCGGTAATCTTAAAAAAGGAAAACAATACAAGAATTTTAATACGTAAAAAACACATACTCTCTCCACACACACAAATAAATATTCCATCATCAATACAAAATATTGGGTTTCTTCCCGATTAAATAGGAAATTTCTCGGATGGCTAGCATATGACTTAATTTTTGGGATATAGTTGCCGTTGCTATGGATACCTGTATCAAGAGAAAGGTTTCTTAGAGATTATTAGTAATAAACATGAACTTAGGCTGGGAGAGGAGTCAGGGATATGGGAGAGTTATATTTTCAAATTTACTTAAATCAAATTTACTATAATTTCAAATTTAGGCCCTGGCTAAACAAGAAAACATGTTTCCAGAAACTTGTTTACCGCGCGCATGTTTCCTCGATGTTTAAAGATCTGCTTCTGCAGATCCGCCCGCACCGCGCGCACCAAGTTTCAAAGTGAGCAATGGCGTGATGTTTTCAGCCAATGAAATGCGACTTGTACTGCTGTTCAAATAGATGATTTCCGAGATGCGCGAGCGCAGACATTAAAAGGAGGAATTTTCAGTCAGTGTGATAAGAAACCATTGAGTTAAAGGTGATTTCTAAAACCCTTGAAGAAAAGATTTTGTCTGAAGTGAGCTATTTATTTTATTTCAAAAAGATATTATCTTGCTCCCCAACTAAAGGAAACTTTAAGGTATTCCTTCGTTAACATACTTCTCATTTTCTCACTGGATTCTGAAGATGACTTCCGCTCAGGTTGTCGAAATGTCAGTCACCACCAACAACAGTCTTTATCAAGACTACACCACCCGGACGATCACATTTCATAGAAAAAAATACTTTTCAAAGTTTTGTATGTGTTTTCCGTAGCGCGCGTTATATTCTTGCCCGAAAATGCCTCGTTTTCTAATCTGAGCACGCCATACTTTTAACAGCGTTCGCGCATCTTGAAAAAGGTCTATTTAGACGAGCTTTCCTCTTTTCATAGTTGCCAGAAAGGTTGGTGCGTGTGACATTGTCGCCAGCAAAGTTGCACGTGGTCTATGTGACGCAAACATCGCTAGTGTATCAATACCTTTCATCTTACACGCGTAACACAGGAACCCCACGAAATGAAAGCGCTGGCTAAATGAGCGCAAAAACATCTCATACAAATGAAGGTTACCGTAATTTTCATATCTATTTCTTGCTTGCAGAATAGCGATTCTAAGATATTTGGCCTATAAGTACACTAGTTATTCTGGCTGGGGCAAGACGTTGGGAGACAGAGCTAATGTTTTGTCGGTCATGAACTGGGCTTGCTGCAGTCTTCACAGGTTCGTATCAAAATTCGGAATTCCTCTATCATAAATAAAACCGAGCTTACGCTAGTCGCAACACCTAACAAGCCAAACGGGTTTGATCCGTGATTTAGCCGTGCCCTGACTTTGATCAGGCCAGAGATTGTTTCAGGTTTGATCTGACTTTAATCTGCCCAGGGGTTGCTCTCGTTTTACGCTAATTCTTTCCCACTCCTGTGATAGCCAGTCAGGAACCACGTCCTGGGAGCACGTTGCTGTGTTGTATTGGATAAGCAATGCAAGCGCTGCATGTGATTGGTTCAAATGTCGTCTATTTAGTACCGTGACCGTGCTGCCTCTACATTGGTACCAACCTTATTGGCTTCATTGTTGGCTTCAATTTTTATTTTTCAGGGTTCTTGGTTACAGATACGTCTATCCACATTTTCTCGAAAAGTATCACCTTAAAACACACGATGACACCGAAATAATGGTCGAAAAGGCGGCTGAGCAACTGACAAAGCACTTGGAGGTTATGGAGAATTTTTATTTGAAGAAATCCCCATTTTTATGCGGCAAGGACCTCACTATAGCAGACAGTTATGCTGCTACTATTCTTTGCCAGTGCGAGTGGCTGGACTTCGATATTGGCTTGTGGCCGCGTGTTTCAGCCTGGTTTAAGAAGGTCAAAGGTCAGGAACTTTGGGGAAAAGTACACGAAAAACACGAAGAATTTTTGCATCGGTTGAGTAAATATCCCCATGAATAGCATCAAGAGTAAAATAAACATTTAAATATATTGGAATATATTGTTAATATAAAAGGAAGTTAGCATGTATATGTTGATAAAATCTTATTTAAGTAATTATGAAAACCTTTCTTTGATATGAAAATTGGAAATAAATATCAACAAGAAATATTACAGTTAAAAAAAATCTTAATATGGCCGTGCGCAAGCAATCCGCTGCCATAATCAAAGATCACATCCCTGACAGCTCCCAAGGCTCGAAGGTGCATTTATTAGGTGTAGCCAGGTCCGCCCAATCTTATCCCCAGAGTCTACGTTTCGCTCTTAGTAAGTACCGAGGAACAGCTTGTACGTCATAGATGGTGCAAACCCCGTCTGTAGCGGAACCAACCGCTGACATTGAGCTTTGGAAGAGGCTGTCTATACCTACAACTGTTGTAAGGCGAAGTTGCAGAAGTGGAAAAATGGTCTTACCCTTCTGTAACGTTGTATATTTAACAAATCGAAGTCAGTTTTTTATGGGTCTGTACTGTAATCGAAAATGAAATGACGTCAGAAATGATCCAAACTCAAGTGGAACCACGAGCGCAGCGTGGAGAAAACGAGCCGTAGGCGAGTGCTTCTCACACTTTTTGAGTGTTTACGGCGCTTTCTAAGTGCTTTCTTATAACGGAGCACGGAAAAAGTTTTATTCGTTTTATCATATAGTTACTAATTTTATTTCGGTATTAAATTTATTTACGGAAAAAGAAAGAAGATCGCAGGATATAGCAGAACCTCGCGATCGCGGATGGCACCAGCACTGTGCTCCGTTCACTAATGAAGCACAGTTTTCGACCAATCAGCGCGCGCGTACTATCCTATCTATATAATAGTTTTACTAAACGTATCCCACGTTTCTTTCTTTCTTTCTTTCTTTCTTTCTTTCTTTCTTTTACGCAATGCAAGAATCAGGCACTTAAATTTATATCAATGACAGCCATAAAAAGGCTCTACGACTTCAACCAATTATTTTTTATTCCCTTCTTCAAATGGATGGGCACATTTCCTACCCTTTTAAACGCTCTCCCACCTTACCCTCGCTCCTTCATCAGCCCCTGCTGAGTCTCAGCCATCCATAGATTAATCATGCGGGCACCTGTGACGTCACTTGATTTGTTTTTCAGTCCCTTATATTAGCGGTTTGGCGGTACATAAGCTCTAAATTTATCCTCGAGCTGTAATGATCAACTGATAGTTCTCCATATATTCTATACCTAAGCTGGATAGGAGAATATTCAACAGGAAAGGTGTTTGGAAGGTTAAAAGAAGGCAAAGTATCGAAGATTTACTACCAGCTTAAAGCTAACAACGAACCATGAACACTGTGACACAATTATTTTTCTTCGCTTTTCTGTGTGGTTCCTTTACGTGGGTTAGCAGTTCAAGCAAAGAAAACAGGTAAGCAATAACCTATGAATGGAAACTAGATACGCTTTTTCACAATCTTATCAAGGGTTAAATTTTTTCATCGAGTTGCAATGTCGACGTTCTTTCCAACATGCGGCCGCGAAGTCTTCTCCAGCTACAGACTTCGAACAATAAAGTTGACTTATCAGTTATCATATTTTGCATTAATTAAAGCATCTAGAGAATTTATCTTTTCCACTTGCGATGCTTTGATTAATATTCTTTTACAATTCTTCTTACATTCTGCAAATAGTCATTAGAAATGATTCTATCTCAACCATATTATGCGGGCTAGCTAGCTTTGTTATTGTTAAGAGTTGACATAAATATTTTATTTGCTAGAAGTAGTATAGTACTATACAGATGCGTGATTTAGGAGGCTAGAGATGGCTTTAGATATATTATCGAATTATCTGTGAACACGCAAGTCCTTTAATCCTATTTAGTTGTAGATATATATACTAGTTTGCATGATCTTAGCTTGCAATGTGCCTATCCCTCCAGCAGTTACGGTATTAAAAATTATCTTATTCTAGTATTTCCCCCCCCTGTTTTTAATTGGCTACATAAATATGCTCTTATTCAACGAGGTTGGTTTGACATCTTTCTACAAATTGACCTCCATTAAGATTGATGATCCAATAATACCCCCTACTTTAATATATTAGTTTAAATAAGCCACATATGTACTTATTTTATAAATTGAATTGCCTAATTGCTATGTGCTCTCTTATTGGTTGAGAATTTTGTTGTATTAGTTAATGTGTAGGTTATTTGACAGTTAACTACCAATTTTTATTTTGAAATAATAACATGCACGCTGATTGGCTGGCTATCATGTTTATATCAGAGGACCGAGATATGCTGGTGCAAAACCCTTCAAAAATATTTTATAAAAGCAGTATAAAACAGCTGCTTATGTCTCTGTACTGTGTCAATATATATAAATACTCTGGGAGCTGAGAGCACTTGAGAAGAAGCAAGAGAAACATTTGGCTATGACTCTATCATGTTCCTTAAGGTTGCTTCTCTCTTGCTCTACAGCTCGCGTGTTTATATACATTACAGAGACATGCTTGGCCAAGAAAATTTTGTATCAGATTTACAACACTCTTCACGGTCATGATTTCTGTTGTGTTTTCCTCATGAATTATTAATGAGTTTGACAGTATGAATTAATAGCTTGCAGCTGACTATCATCATTTAGCTGTTTCGAGTATGACCAGTGACCACACAGGGATGAACACTGCATGCATGCTTCAATCCATGGTCAGCCATCACCTATATAGGTTTTTCATTTAAAACGTCAGCCATCACCTATATAGGTTTTTCATTTAAAACGTTGTGATGGTAATAAATAATTTAATGCAGGACTGGAAGTGACATCTATTTATAGCTGCAGCATGCATATTAATCATAATGATTTATTTAATACATAAATCTCAACTGCGCTTAGATTGCACACCATTTTACACCCACTGGATGGGTTAATGAATACACTTTTACTTATATAATTTTAAAAGTTTACTAGACCAATGCATGGAAAGGCAACAGAAGAAGCCTGCATACATAGAGGATATTACATAGGCACGCAGAGATACGAATTTGATCTGCTGATATTACTCCATCCATGATCATTTATCAAATAAAAACTTATTGCTTATAATAAATAACATTGAAATCCAATATATTCAAGTATAGTTAATTAGCTAGGGTTTTTGAAGTAGCTATATATCATTGGTGATATTGACCCAGTTAGGTTATATCTTTTATACATATTTTAGATAATAATCTCACAGATAATATTTTATAATTAATAATATTATTATTATTTTATACAATATTTTGACCCCGTTGCTGTATTTACGAGTTTTTTAATAAAAGCAAAGTATGTAAGTAGTATTTAATGACCTTAAATAAGGGTAATTAATAAATGGGTTCATATTGAACAAATATTTTCGTTTTCATGCCATGACATGTAGAAAGGGTAAGATATGATAGACTTTATTACCATCCCAAGTATACAAAATTGCAATAAACAGTTGTCACAGCCCCCACCAACCAACCCTCAAATTATTAAGGGATATTTGTGATGTATTATTATTTATCAAATTTTTAAAAATGCAGGCCTGTTGCTAGGACATTAAAAGAAGAGGTTCATTTTTCTGCCATTCTTAGTTATGTCATGTCTAGTTATGTTATATCTTGAAAAACATTTATTTGAGTTATTGAATCTTTATTTTATTCAGTAAGAAAACTAGTTGTAAAAACTAGTTGTTATTTAGATCTTATTAACCGAGCGGGAGGTCTGTACGGGATAATCTTGACCGAGGTCGGAATGTACATTCGCTGCACTCGGTCTGTACATTCCGACCGAGGTCAAGATTATTCCGTACAGACCAACCAAGCTCGGTTGATAACAGTTTTATTATATGACCACTTTTCATTGAAAAGGACAAAATGTTTTCGCCATAAGATTAATATGTGATCGGACCGGTTAATTCCGGAGAATCTAGACCAGTCCGCGATGTGATCTATCCAATCAGATTGCTCGATTTGCTAGTGTCCAGGCTCTAAGATTCACGGTCATATAATAATGAATCTTATTGTATATTTTGTATGGGGGGAGGGGGGTTCATTCGAACTATTTATCGAACCACCCCTAGCGACGGGCCTGAAACATTTGATGGATATTTAGTATTTTGTCTCTGTGTATTTTCAGTTCCTACCTCATTTTGGCTCCAAATGTCTTTCGTCCAGGAAGTACTTTTACCTTGAAGGTTACGATCTTGAAGGCTACAGCCCCAGTCATTGTACATGCAGGGATAAGAATGGGATATTTTCCCAATATCAAAGTTATTACCAATAATACTGGTACATTTACTGTTGGTAAGTATATCTGCTAATAACCTGTTTAGCAATTAGTCCTCGAGCGAGAATGGGCTATTGATCATGATTCATTGGGCCATGAGGGCGAGTAAAATATATGGATGCAAACAAGTTTTGAATTAAAGTTAAATTTTGGTGGCACTTTTCACTTCCAGTAAGATATAACTCAGTAGCCTAGTACTAGCTCATCCAATCAGAATGCAGCATTGATGATAGACCATTTGTTGGATTTGACTAATTCTTTTTATTTATCCTCTGTTCTATTCATTTCTGCTCTGCTCTATTCTTTCCTTTCCTTTTCTTTCCATTTCTTTTCTTTCTTATCTGTTCCTCTTTTTTCATTTCATGACTTCTCTAATTCCCATCCCTTTTCTTCCATTCTCTTTCCTTCTCTTTTCCTATCTGTTCTTCCTATATCCTCTTCTTGCCTTTTCTCTTGTTACCTTTTGTTATTTTGATTCCTTTCCATAATTCCAATGCCCTTCCCCCCTCCCCTTTCTTGTCTATTCAATTCCCTTCCATTTTCTCCACCTCAGAGAACATTCACAAATGAGTAACACTATACTTTACACGTACAGTAATCTTCTTTTGTCTTCTCAGGAACAACACAAGATCTGAACATCAAAGTAAGAACATATCCTATTCCTATTCCTATTTCTTTCATTAATTAGCTACTTACAAATTAAAGAGTAAATAACCTTTTGTTTTCCTTTTTATCATCAGATTCCTTCTGGTTTGACATACAGCCGATACAGTTTCTTTGTCAATGGTTCCGGCGGTCTTACATTCCACAATGAATCAAGCATCCAGTTCCAAAAGAAGGCAATGACTATCTATGTGCAAATGGACAAAGGCATTTATAAACCTGGACAAACTGGTAAGCACTCTACAATATTATTGTTTTCTAATAAACCTGTCATATTATATGCGTTTTAGCTTGATGTATATTGCTCAAAGGGATTTCTTAGTATCATGCAAATATTATGAAATTTGGTTTTTCATTGTTGTTGTAATAAGACACCCCTTAGCATAAGCCCACCTCTGGAGGCTGATTTTTGGAGTTTGAATTAAAAAAATATAATGAAAAAAAGTGCATCTCTGGTATATCTAGCCTTTATAAATGCATAAGTATAAGGCCAGAGTTTTGTAACTAGGATTTTAAGGCATATCTTAACTATTTAAATAGAGAACTTATCATTCTTCTTCTTTTTTTCTCCAGTTCACATGAGAATATTTGCATTGCTGCCAAGCCTGAGAACATATCTTGATAAGGTTGGATAAAAGTGAATCATAATTTTCCTTAATTTTGTCAGATTTTTTGTAATAACATCTTTTTCTTTTTTTCAGATGACAGTTGATATCCTGGTGAGCATAAAATAATGTGAAAACATGCAATAACAACAGTGTTTTGGACTTTGGGGTGTGGGCATAGATCATTAGGGAAAAAAATAATGGTTAATACACTACTTTGTTAATGCAAATTAAAGGTGCTGACACACGATGCAACATTGCATGCAACGTTGCACGCAGCAGGACTGTTACACAATCGTTGCACCGTGTGTCTACCCCAAACGAGATGTACGCAACGTTGCATGCAACAAACCTGAAGTTGAGTCACGCTCTACTATTGCAACATTGCACACAACAAATTTCATCATGTGAACATGGTTACAACATTACCTGCAATATTTTGAAATTTTCAGGCAATCAGCTTGCACCAAATTTATAACTGCTGACCAAATATCTTAACATAGCAGGCTGACACAAGCGATGTTGCATGATTTTGCTTGCAATGTTGAGTGCAACAAGTTTGGGGTAGACACCCGCTGCATCAGTCCTGTTGCGTGCAATGTTGCACCGTGTGTCAGCACCTTAATGTTATCTTGTTGCTGTTTACTCAGGGGAAAAATGGTGTGGCACATTTTTTTTCATTAGTTCAAAACATTTCTGAAGGGGTCCTGATATTTTGCCCTCTGAGTAAACTGGAACAAGAGAAAATTTGCTTTAGATAAGAAGCATATTAGGGATGAAAAGTGGCATAACGGTAGTGAACTTGCCTCTCATCTCTTGGGTTTCAGGTCAGATTCTCTGGTTTTCCTCCCTCTGTAAAACCTAACACTCTAAAGTTAAGCCTACCTGACTTTGATCAGCTTTATAATGTTTCAGGGTATTGATAAAATTCAATGTTTTTTAAGGGTGTTAATTTTCGTAATCAGTGTCAAATATTTGTGTTATTTTAAAGGATCCCAATGACAATAAGATGGCTCACTGGGAAAACATTCAAGGACCATATGGTAGGTGTTATATATATATGGATGATGGGTGCAGTTATAAAGCCCTGGAAATATTGCATAACACCAGAGAAGTAGTGGGAGAGGCATCGTATGTAGCAGAGTGTGGAGACATGCTTTGTGCTATGATAACCAATCTAGTGGTGAATTTTGTTTCAGCCAATTCACAGTGCTTTTAGATGTTTTGCAACTTTTGCATATTTTTCTGTTTTCTTTTGACTAAAATATAATATACGTGCCTACAAAAAGCAGAAATATGGAAGGAAGAATAAAAATAATTTCACTTTTCCGTCACATTTCTGGCTTCGCTCTTTCAAACTTGAAAAATGCTTAGGACTAGTCATTTTGTCCACTCATGCTTTGTGCGCGGTGTGGAAAGCATTAGCTCCAAACCAATTAGAAAGTGAGATTTATGACAGCTATTTGTATAGGAAATCGCACGATCTCGAGTACAATTTGGAAATTAATAGACACGAGTAATGTTTTGAAAGTTCTTGTAATTGTACGAGCCTTTAGGCGAGTGCAATTAAAGAACTTTCAAAACATTACGAGTGTCTATTAATTCCAAATTGTACGAGAAGATCGTGCGATTTTTTATTTATAGTTCACTCAACAAAATTTCAGTAAAAAATGCGAAGCGACGCCGTTCATCTTTGTCTATTTGGCGGCCGATTTTCAGTCCATCGCGTAACTGGAATGCATAAAAAAGATTAGTTCTTATGGCTTTAAAATTTTATTTATATGTTTTTTAAGTACAAAATGATAGAAAATAATTGTTTTGCCATGTTTTGGCCGTGTTGCCATAGCGACTTAATTCGGTACTCCTACGGAGTACAATTAACGCTATAATTGTACTCCTCTCGACCAATCAGAGTCGAGTAATTTTGTTGAGTGTACTATAAAAAAATAAATACTATTTTCTTGAGCAATAATAAAACGCTTCTATATCTTGTTCTTCTTATTTCAGGAGTCATAAAAAAAGATTTTCCCATTTCATCTCAACCTGTTATGGGAACATGGAAGGTGTCTGTTAAAGCTAGAGTAAGACATCAAAATATTGCTTTCCAACTATATGTCTATGAAAATATTTAACAAACACTCACTAGCCACCAATCACAACACTGATTACAGACCATGGTGAGAGAGAGGCTGGCGAGTTGGTTGCTGCCCCCCTCCCATCTTGCTAATATCATAGAGTTATTTATTGGCCACTGTCATATTCCCCATTATGCATTGTGATTTTAGAGTGTAAACAAAAAATCGCACAAATTATTGGAAGAATGATGTCATTTACTACGAGCAATTATTTTATACAGTATAAGATATGAGCACTTCTTTATCTGAATACATCTGAGACTGTTTTTTGTAACGCCAAACCTCTTGATGTTCTGAATGTAGGAAATTGACTCAGAACAAACTGATGTTTAATATTTTAAAGATAAGAGAAGTTATAGTATTTATTCGATTGACGGACATTTCGTTTTATGACAGTGTTTTGAACGGTAACCCCCCAAAAACTAAAGCATTGTGGGGTAATGAAAATGGGGAATTGATGCGATATGGTAGCCTTTACATTACTTAATTGCTTGACCAAGTAACAACCAGTGATTTGCTTTTTTCACTTATCTCCAGGATGAAACCTTTGACAAAACATTTGAGGTCAAAGAATATGGTATGTTCTATTACCTTTGTACTTCTGTATCACCAATTCCCGGGGGAAGACTCCGGGGAAAAAGTACTGGGGATGCTCGTCATATCTCTTAGGGATAAAAATTCGCGATCTGCTATCTTTTAGGGTGTTGAATGCAAATTTTTGAAAATCAGCATTTTCTGGTATCTCTTAGGGTGTCGGAAAAGGAGAGAAGCGTGCATCGATATGGCTTATCCTAGGCGCTTTTTATATAAAATTTAATATTATTTGTTGTGGTATCTCTTAGGGGTTAAAAATCAAGACTTCCGGTATCTTTTAGGGGTCTTTTTGAAAATGTCCGACAAGCATCCCCTGTACTTTTTTCCGGACTCCCCCCAGCGGGCACCAATTGTTCTACAGCAATTGACGGTCCTACTACATGGGAAAAATTCAAACTTGCTATTCAGCTGATGAAAATCCTGCACACAGGAAAAGTGAAAGTGGAACACAGCAGTTGGGGGAGGGGGAGGAAGGGACACAGATTGCCAGTTGATTGCTAAACTATTTTAATTTTCAAAAGCATTCAATTTCTTGATAAAATACAATTCCTTTTTAGTTCTTCCGAAGTTTGAAACATCAGTGGTGCTCCCTCCGTACATTCAGAAGAAAGATACAAAAATCCAAGGATCAGTGACGTCAAAGTACGTATAAAGAGGAATATGTCTGAACTGTTCTGCCATCACTAGTGATGATAAACAACTGAATGTAATGGGAATTAGGGGGGGTAACTATCAAGATGCATTGCGGTCTAGCTTGGGTAAGAACCACACCATATAGTTGAACATGATGAAAAAAAAATGTGCTATGGACTATGTTTGCTATCAAGATGCATTGTGGTCTAGCTTGGGTAAAAACAACAATGCATGGTGAACAAGAGAAGTTGGTTCCCAAACTAGATCACTAATGCACCATGATCGCTATCTCAGAAAAAGTCTATAGTCATGGCACGTGATAAGCATGTGAACTCATTGTTACGTTTGGTTGTTTTTTCAGGTACACATATGGTAAAGGTGTCAAAGGCACAGCTGTCATAGAAGCATATTTCAACACGTATGGTTCCAAAGGGAAACCGTTAAAGAAGGCAATTGAGGTGTGTACAAATCATACGATATTCAGGTTCTGATATGATAATCAGGATACCATATGGTAAATTCAATATTCGGTAAATTGCAAATCTGTGCCCTGACATTGATCAGCCACATTTCATGTTTCAAATTATCAATAACATATGAAGGTTTGTAATAGAACACAATTCATTTGACTTAAACATACGGCAGCAGAGGCCTTTTTTGAGTTTTGATAAGAAGGATGCATTGTGGTCCAGCTTGGGCACGAACAACACCATAAAGCCGTGATGAACAAAAGATATTTAACTCAAGATAGACCACAATGCCTTATGTTCGCTCTCTCAGTAAAGGTCTACAGACGTGCTGTCCTTTAATGATGGTGCAATATCCGAGCAATTTGATTGGATAAACAGTTAAATCGCGGGCTCTGATTGGTTCGATGGATTTTCAATACCGTGACCGTGCCGTGCGGCGTGAGTTGTCACAGCCACTTACACAATACACAATTAAATGACCTCTTGTTTATTCTCTTGATTTTGACAAATTTCGATAAATCCTAGGTTGATGGAACAGCATCGTTTCATTTTGACATAAAGGAGATCATTAAACTGTTCTTTGCCACTTTTGGCAAGTCACGTTGGATAACCGAAAAGTCCTTGTATGAATCCTGGTACACGCTCATCGTCAATGCAACTGTTACTGAAGACTTGACTAAGAAGGAAGCCAGTGGGGATCAAAGTCTTCGATTCTACTACTCGGATGTCAAGCTTGAGTTCCCTACATTCAATCCAAGTAATTTCAAGGCGGGACTAGAGTTTGATACGGTGGTAAGTGTAGTTTATTCAAACCGGAGTTCGTGGGCATTGTTTGTGCGCATCGGTTCTGCGTATATGACGTGATGGTGTGACCTTTTCAAGGTCAAGTTACATCATGCTCGTTGTGAAGATGGTTTTGATCGGGTTTATCTCGAAAACGTTAAAAGAATTAGATAAGCTGTCAAGCTACCAAATTTGAAGAAATGAATATGGAAGTTAATGATTTGCAATAGGCCATTTGCGTTAAAGCGTCACTTACTACCTCTACCAGAATCCCTTGAACACTTTCTTTCGTTCAGTTAATCACAGGTAGCCCAAGCTTGGTTTCTGTGGTGTCATGTTATAAGAAAATGTATGGGGATTCATCAAAAAATTTCAATAAAATCATTGAAACGTGAAATAAAGCCTCGAAATTCTACCCGATCATTGAGAAATAGCACTTCTTTCACTCTGTGTGGTTATTTTTTTAATTTAGCCCGTCTTAGGGATTTTTTTCCCCACCAGTAAGAAATAATATTTGGGCTACCTGTGAGTTAATTAGCACAATTTGTCTTACGCTCCTCGGGCTTTGGAGTGTTTTCGTGTAGCCAGTATTTTTGTATGCTTATTTCCCAAAGAAGAACGTTTCTACTGTTTTACCCTTCATTGTGGCTGCTATGAAACCATTCTATTGATGGGTTGCAAGCATTCCCAAGAGAATGAAAAGACAAAGAAATGGCGGCTACGTTGGTGGCATAAACAAAGGTGCTGATGAGAAATTTGTTGTTAAATACCACCAACATGGCTGATATGAAATGACGTAGCGTGTAAACGAAAAATGGCCCACTACTAATGAGCTACCCCTCTAGCTACTACTGTTTATATAGCCACGCGCTGATCAAGGCAACAGTCAAGACAAAGAAATCAGGCAGTACACTGCCATCAATGAAATAAATTATTCGTTGCACTCTGACCGATGGTATGCATTGCGTGTTGTCTCGATCAGCGCGTAGCTACGAAAACAGTGGTAATTTGTATACATTTTCTTGTATCATTCGCAGCTACGAGTGACCCAACCAGATGGTCAGCCAATCCACCCAGACCGACTGAAAACACTCAAGATTACAATCAAGACGCAGTACAGTTGGAATGGAAACAAATCCACCGATGCTTACACTCCATCATCCAAAGGTGTCATACTCGTCAGAACAAGCGTTCCCAGTTGGGCTCAAGTCGTTCGCTTAACGGTAATGTAAAATAACTGGGCGAATACAAGTGGAATCTGTTTGGGACAAGGTTAAAACAGTGGTTCAAAATAAAGACCCATTTTGATTGATTTGGGTGGTAGGTACCAGTAAATACCTCCACCCCTCCCCTAAGAGAACGGTTGAATTGCTCAATACTGGATTATCCGTAGTGCAGACAACTTCTACAGCTATTTCAAAAAGGTTGAATACTGACAAGAGAGCATAAATAAGAGAGGGAAACTTCTTATTGTGGTACGCGCCATGTAAATTCCCGGTTAGCTATTTTTAGTAACCGGATGCAGTTTAAATTTTGCCTTACCCTACTCCCGTGCGTCATTATCATTGTTTTGATCACTAAGAACGAAATTTCAGTATTCAGTATTCAACCTTTTTTGAAATAGCTGTATACAAAAATACGTTGTTTAGCATAAATGCGATTTGAATTTCAGTTTTGAAGAAATTTGACAACTCCAGGATTTTACTTCCAGAGATGCATGATAAATAACATAAACCCTTCGCCTGTGAATCAGGTCCTGTACCTTGTCCCTTACCAGGATCACTTGAAGGGGACTCCACTCCATTTTCTAACCTAACGTTTGTCAAAGTCCCATCCCAAGTGATTGTTTTTCATGCCAATAATTCAATTTCCCATCCCGACTGACCTAAATCCTAGCTTATCAAATCCCATTTTTTTAGCGCAAAAATAGAAGCAAATCTCAGTTTCCATTTTATCTCTTCAGATCCCTCATTACCTAAAAGAAACTCTTGCTGGCTGTTCCCATTTCCATTTCCCATTCCCACTGACCTAAATCACAGCGTACCAAATTCTATATTTTGAACCCAGCAGTCATTTTCGCACTGTCCACGTCACACTTGAAACTCTGGGTAGCATGGGTGGCGTACGCTGCGTTCTTCTTTCACCGCTGTGAGTCCAATGGTCGGGTCGCTGGTTCGAGCCCTGCGGTCGCCAAATGTGAATTCAGTTTGTTTGATGTGTTGTTCTCTCCTATGCTACAAGGGTTGTCTCCGGGTTTTCCGGTGGTCTCCCTCCGTAAAAATCAACATGTGAGTTGAGCGTTGTGTGCACAGAACATTTAATGTAGTGGTAGTGCGTGTGAGCGAAAAGAGTCCCCAGTCAATGCAAAAGCGCTAGAATGACTAGACGCTTAAATAACGAGATTTATTTATTTTAACTCTATCAATTTATTTTTTAAACACATTACTTACCTATGCCCACAGGCTGAGTATCTCGTTGATGCAGAACACACAGAAACCAAAATGTTTACGGCGCGAAAATTTAATTCGCCCAGTAACTCGTTTCTTCAGCTGTCTACAAGTAATCCTTCAGTAAAGGTAAGCCGTGAGGGTTTGAACACTCGAGTAAAACTCTTACTCACCCCTATCTTCTTTAGGAAAGAATTCCCCGTGTAGGGGAGGAGTGTGGAGATACAGTGTAAAGCCAGTACAGTTTTAGACTTGCTCCAATAGAGACCGCTTTCGCAAGGTTGCGTGCGCATCCGATCTTGACGGGCCACCAAAACTGAAAAACGCAAATTCAGTAAAATTGAGAAGCCAGTCTTATATTTAAAGAGGAGAATAATCGATTTTATGAATTATTATCGAAAAATCTCATAGAAATGTATGATAATTCTCATTATAAATCTCCTGTTCTGGTATCTTGGCCCGTCAAGTTACTTAAATATGGATGAGTGCACAACCTTGAGTAAAAGGTCTATTCTCGCTCGATATTTTTTCCCGTTGGAAAATCAAATTCCTGAACCTACACTTCCGTTTACGGCAGCTTTCCGAGATTTTGACGAGGAAAATTTCTTGCTTAGCTGAAACTGCACCAATTTAAAACGGGTTCTGATTTATTTGTGATCTCTGTCATTTAGCCTCTTTTTGCATTGAATACATCATTTATTGCTCTCCTTTGTTTCAGTCAGGTGATACGATCAACTGTGACGTCATAAGTACCTTTCCTGTTACGTCATATATATACATTGTGAGTATCTTTCATAAAGGATATAATTATTAGATAATTATAGGATGTATGTACCCATATGTCCTCCATGCATTATCCCTGTACACTGTATCCTCTTCTCTATGTATTGACCCCTCTCTTCTGTAGTGTATACCCTTTTCCCTGTACACACTGTTCTCCATGTATTGTCCATGTACTCTGTATCCTCTTCTCCATGTATTGTCCCCTCTCTTCTGTAGTGTATACCCTTTTCCCTGTACACACTGTTCTCCATGTATTGTGCATGTACTCTGTATCCTCTTCTCCATGTATTGACCCCTCTCTTCTGTAGTGTGTAACCTTTTCCCTGTACACACTGTTCTCCATGTATTGTCCATGTACACTGTATCCTCTTCTCCATATATTGTGCATGTACACTGTATCCTCTTCTCCATGTATTGACCCTTCTCTTCTGTAATGTGTACCGTTTTCCCTGTACACGGTGTTCCCCATGTATTGTCCATGTACACTGTATCCTCTTCTCCATGTATTGTCCCCTCTCTTCTGTAGTGTGTACCCTTTTCCCTGTACACACTGTTCTCCATGTATTGTGCATGTACACTGTATCCTCTTCTCCATATATTGTCCATGTACACTGTATCCTCTTCTCCATGTATTGACCCTTCTCTTCTGTAATGTGTAACCTTTTCCCTGTACACGGTGTTCCCCATGTATTGTCCATGTACACTGTATCCTCTTCTCCATGTATTGTCCCCTCTCTTCTGTAGTGTGTACCCTTTTCCCTGTACACACTGTTCTCCGTGTATTGTCCATGTACACTGTATCCTCTTCTCCATGTATTGACCCTTCTCTTCTGTAATGTGTACCCTTTTCCCTGTACACGATGTTCCCCATGTATTGTCCATGTACACTGTATCCTCTTCTCCATGTATTGTCCCCTCTCTTCTGTAGTGTGTACCCTTTTCCCTGTACACACTGCTCTCCATGTATTGTCCATGTACACCTTATCCTCTTCTCCATGTATTGTCCCCTCTCTTATGTAGTGTATACCCTTTTCCCTGTACACACTGTTCTCCATGTATTGTCATTTGGCCCCTATTCCTTCTTCTCTGTTTTGTGCATCCAGTACCTTGTATCCTGACTTCTGCTTACCTGCTCTCTGTACTATGTGCCCTATATATTGTGTACTTTTTCCGGTTGGCTCAGTTGGTTGAGCATCGGACTTTCGTGCGGGAGGTCGTGGTTCAAGTCCCGGCCGGACCAACACTCAGGGTCTTAAAATTCTGGAGAAAGTACTGCCTTTGTAATTACATCTGCAAATGGTTAGACTTTCAAGTGGCTCGGATGACCACTTTAAATGGCGGTCCCATCTCTCCACGCTCATCATTACTAACCAAAATCGGAGGGACGTAAAAGAACCACTGAGGACGCAAAGAAACCCTGGCAGTGACCACCCTTAGTGCCTACACCTCATACTAACCATCTCTCATTCATAAATCATTGTAAAGCGCCTTTGAACATATTCATATGGAAAAGAGCGCTATATAAATATCATAATAATATTAATAATAAATAAATAAAAAATAATAGTGCCGTCTTTTTTTGTCCCCCCATATTTTGGCAACGGAAAGTGAATTCATATCAAACGTTTATTGTTTTGAAATCCTACAGGTCATGGCTCGAGGCAAGATCAAGCAAATTGGCAGCGGCAACGTCAACAGCGCGGCTAAACGGTTTTCTTTTAGTTTGACGTCTTCATCTGTCATGGCGCCGTCATGTCGTCTCCTGGTCTACTGTATACGACAGGATGGAGAAGTAATCGTGGATGGTCTGACTGTTACTGTTGAAGACCCATTCGATAACAAGGTATAACTACATATCATTAGATCAGCCCAGAGGTTGTTTCAGCATTCCATCTGTGAGTTAGCCATGCCCTGACTTAGATCAACCCAGAGGTTGTTTCAGGGTTCAATCTGTGAGTTAGCCATGCCCTGACTTAGATCAGCCCAGAGGTTGTTTCAGGGTTCAATCTGTGAGTTAGCCGTGCCCTGACTTAGATCAGCTCAGAGGTTGTTTCAGGATTCGATCTGTGAGTTAGCCATGCCCTGACTTACATCAGCCCAGAGTTATCTTAGGGTTCGATTTGCCGGTGAGTTAGCCGTGCTCTAATTGATCGGGAACTGTGCTTTGAACGAAGCGCGTAAAAATCTTATTTATTACAAACAACACTTTTCTTTATAATAAGAATGTGGCAACGAACGCGTTTGTGAAACTCAACTTTGGTAACCCCTTTCCCTTTCCCTTTTTTTTTTTTTTTTTTTTTTTTTTTTACTTCAAGCTATTTGGTAGAAAGATATTTATTATTTACCCGAGTAATATCTTTTTGTCTTTAAGGTCACTCTGAAGTTCAGCCGCAATTCTTCGCGCCCTGGTGATCAAGTCAACCTTGTTGCCACGGCAACGGCTGGTTCTCAAGTGTCTTTTCTCGCTGTAGACAAGAGTGTCCTTCTAATGAAAAAAGACAATGATATCGACCACGCTCAGGTAAGGAAAAAGGAGTTTGAAAATTGCCCTATTTCACTATGACGTCACATCAAAACAATCTATTGTTTAAACGCAAAGGATCATGGTCGTCGGAGGGGGTCAAATCGACGCAAATTCACCGAAAATTGTTCTAAGGCCAGTATCAATCCACGAAGAGAAGTAGAATAGCCAGCAAACGCTCAGAATATTTTTTAGTACATATTAACACATATTTTATCTGAAAACCAGGCCATTTTAGGTCAATAAACGAAATATGACAAGCTACGGTTTCAGAACTTTATTCTCTTCTTACGTACATGAAGCTAGAAGCTAGTTGCTAGTTGCGAGTTGGATATGCGAGTTGTTCGAAATCTGAAAAAAGCGAAGCAAAAATAAAGGCGTTACTCATATCTAGAAAAATATATTCAAAGTTGAAGCGATCTGACTTACCCGGTAGCTTGCTCTGAAACTCGACGAACTGAATTTGAATTAGCGTCACTTACTTATATACTAATGCAACTTAATCCGAGGCAAGCTACTCGTGCGTGCGTGCAAAAAGGAATCTATTACTGAATTCTATCATGCTTTTCGCGCATGACGAAACACTGTTTCGCTAGGAGCAAATTTTGTTGAATTTTCTATTGGATTTGGTGATTCTATCCCCCACATAAACAAGCAGTGACGTCATAGTGAAATAGTTTTTACTTTAACGGTTTGACATCTGGCCGTCTCAGCTAAATGGCCGTCTGTACCTCTTGGGATATTCAGGCTACAAGTAATAATCAATTGTTCTCTAACTGGTCCATTACCTGGTCCATTTTCTGGTAGGTGCTGCAAGATCTGGAGTCGTATGGTGGTGGTAGTGGCTGGTATCCATGGTGGGAATGGGGATGGTTCTCTGGAGCAAGACGCAGTAGACGAATGATCATGCCTTTCCCTGCTCCTGGAGGCGACGCCATGTCTGTATTCGAGGTAAGTAGACTATATTCAATATTATACATCTTTTTTCAACTTTAGTTCTTAAATGTACCACCACTCGCTCCTCTGCATGTTATATTGTAACCCTTGAAACAATATGATGTTCGGGAAACCACTTCAGTGTTGCTGCATATCTCACTATTTCTCAACATGTCGTATCGGCGAATAACAGAGAAGCCACTTCAGTGTTACCATGTTGTAACTATTAACAGGGAAGCCACTTCATTGTTGCATGTCGTAGATAATAACAGGAGAGCCTAATCTCTTCACTTACTTGCTGTTTTTCACACAGAATTCAGGTCTCCTCATCTTCTCTGACTGCCTTGTGTACAAAATGCAGCAATACTACGTCGATGGTAATTATGTCTTATTGTTTTCCTTCCTTTTTCCATTTTAGACTTTGTGTCTGAGTAGCCTCCTAAGCAGTCGTTCTTACGGTCGTCACGCAACGTTGAGAGGAACATTGCGTGACAACGTGACAGCCATAAGAGCGTTTGCTAAAAGGCCTAGTCTTAGAGTATTTTCGTGATGAATCATGGGATTTCTTGGGGATAGGAAATAATATCACCCATTTTATGGAAATGCATAGTAAGTCATTTGCATCTCATCTGCATGCAACCGTAATAGCAGCTATTTGCGCATAGCGTTTGTGCCTCTGACTTCTATGGACCCTTAAGTTGTGGTATTTTCCCCTGAATCCAATTACTAAAAACATGAAAATAAAGCCCAAATTATATATTGCATTCTTCCACCTGTAATGAGTACAAGAACAAGTCGTACTGGAGCGATTTTCGTAACTGGAAACACGTTATGGCAAATTCGTAGCCGTACCGTGTTTTAACTTAACTGTAACAATGTGTTTTGATTGAATGGGAAACCTTTTGAACGTTAAATTATGTCGTGTCATATACGGTTAATTACTGTTAGTTAGCTGTTAGAGCAACAGGTCACGTGATGATTGGTTACGTAGCCATGACTATGTGCCATCGTGATTTTTCTCCCCCCCCCCCCCCCCCCCCCCCCCACTAATTTCATATTTTTGATTTAGTGGGGCAGTTTGCTTAAATACAAACGGATTTTTTTTACTGCACATGGAATCTATCGTACTCATTCAAAGTGCTCCAGAGCCTCTTTTGAAAAAAATCCACCGGAAACCCAAATTTCTAAAAACGTTTTGTTTGCATTTGCTGGTTCAAAAATTCCTTGACTTTTGGCACTGTTTCACTTTTTCTGGCCAAATACGAAATTCTCCGACCTTGCAAAATTTCTACATTTCCCCTACTTTCCCTGACAATGTTGAGTGGGAACCCTAATATTGTTCTTGCTGATAGCATCGAATTTGACGACCTCAATAAGCCTTTTTGTGGTTTAGGTTACCTATGAAAAATCGCGTTTGATCAATGAAGAGTCAGGGGATTTATTTTACCAGGAAAGCGGTAACCCTGAAAGTGAATGAGGGCGTCATAAGAAAAAAGTGCACCGTAGTACGCTTGAATATATTGTTTTTATTTATTTATTTCAAAGAAAGTGAAACTGAAACTGTTCGTATGAAAACCTCGAGTGCTTCAGGAGGAGGTGGGGTAGTAGCAGCAGTTAATCCTAAACTGGCAGCAGTGACTAAAGTTCGTTCTCTCTTTCCTGAGACATGGCTGTGGATGGATGTCAATGCAAGGTATAGGGATGGGTGGATGTCAATGCAAGGTATAGGGATGGGTGGATGTCAGAGCAAGGTATGGAGATGGGTGGATGTCAATGCAAGGTATAGGGATGGGTGGATGTCAGTGCAAGGTATGGGGATGGGTGGATGTCAATGCAAGGTATAGGGATGGGTGGATGTCAATGCAAGGTATGGGGATGGGTGGATGTCAATGCAAGGTATGAGGATGGGTGGATGTCAGTGCAAGGTATGGGGATGGGTGGATGTCAGTGCGAGGTATGGGGTGGTTGGATGTCAATGCAAGGTATGGGGATAGGTGGATGTCAATGCAAGGTATAGGGATGGGTGGATGTCAATGCAAGGTATGGGGATGGGAGGATGTCAATGCGAGGTATGGGGGCTGGTGGATGTCAATGCAAGGTATGGGGGTGGGTTGATGTGAGTGCAAAGTATGGGGGTGGATGGAATGCAAGGTATTTAGGATAGGGTCATAGAACAAGTACACCATCATCATCATCATTGCTATTACCACAATGGTCGTCATCTCATCACCATCAGCATTACCATCATCATCATTGTCATCATGACCATTAGTATATCACCATCATGATCATCAACATCATCAGCTAACATTTGGATATCTTTCTCCTTATAACAGTTCATCAGGCCAGGCTGAGATCTCCACTTCCGTTCCTGACACCATCACGTCATGGGTAGCCAGTGCTTTCGCTGTTTCTCCCACCACAGGATTTGGTATTGGAGCACTAAAACCCAATGTAAATTAAACACATATTCGTTAATTTAATTTTAAATTAGGGGACTGGCCACCAAGTAACTGGGGGGAGGGGGGGAGGGGGAGGGGGGAGGGGGAGGGGGGAGGGGGTGAACAGGGAGTGGGTCACACAATTTCGAGCTTCTTAAAAAGGGTGGGCTGTCTATAAAACGTTACATTAGAAGTGGATCATATTTCATTTTCTGCGTGGAAAATTGGGGGGGGGGGGGGGGGCATAATGTTTTCGACTTAGTTTTATAATGGGCCAGCAAAAAATAAGCTCCTTCAAATCTAGTTTTGCCCTCTACCCCCACCCCCTTTTTTATGAGCAGTCTCTTAGTAATAGCATTCTGCTCTTCCTGGCCGCGGAAACGAACGAAGTGCGCTAACACTTTCACTCGCTTATCATGGGCTTAGAGCAGATTTCTTGTGACCTTGAAATGGCACAGCACGGTAATACTATTTGGAATAGAAAAAATCATGTGAACCAATCACAGCGCTCGAGATCTTTGCCTATCCAATCAAAATGCTTGACCTCAGCACCGTCACGGTCACAGCACGTTGGTACCGTGATGTTTTCACAATCTATCAACATTTACTCTATTATTGGGGATCGCGTAGCGCAGTTTAGATAAGGGGAGGGGCAAATAAAAAATTAGAGAAAAATTCTCAGTTTCAACTCTGGTTGCAAATTATAAATATTACCTAGGAATACATTTTGCCCTCAAGGACATTTTTGGGGGGGGGGAAGGGGGCAGGCAAAGCTCCTGTAGCCCCATCCCTCCGTGGTCCCTGTAATTCAATTTTCACAATGCTTTCCAAAGACAGTTGTTTTCTCTGTTCAAAAACAAAGCATTTAGTACAAAAAGACTCAAACAATTGATTTGGTTTCTCTTGTAGTTACAAGTTTTCCAGCCATTCTTCGTGTCTCTTTCCCTACCTTATTCTGTTGTACGTGGAGAGGAAGTGGCCATAACAGCACTTGTCTTCAACTACCTAGAGGACCCTCAAGAGGTAATATTGATATTAATATTGTGCTGTCATAAAGCACGCGGGTGTTGGCAGAACACGAGAGAAGTGTTAGGAGAAGCACGACGTTTGGCGGAGTGCTTCTGGATACTTCTCGAGTGTTCTGCCAATCCCCAAGTGCTTCATGACTGCACACAGCACAGCAAGCAAGTTTTTGATTTTTTATAAAATACAAATTACAATAATAGGTAGGAATGACGCAACGGAAAGTGCACGCGCGTGCAATGTGCTCTCATAAAGCACGCGGTCAAAACCAATCAGAATGCGACATTCATAACAGTTATTTTATAATGTTATGTGTTGATAACTTACTCCTTGATGTTCAATGTTCATGGCGAAGCAGTCATACTTTTGAGCTAAATTTTCCATAACCCTCCCCCTGGAGTTGAGTCCTTCTTGACAAACTTCTTGGAGGGGGTGGGTTAGGTCCTATCTACCCTGCCCTCATAATAGGGGTTAGCTTGGGGTTGAACGGACTACCCTACCCTTTAGAACCCACAATGGAGATGCAACTCGAGTGACTCTGTTTCCGAATTTTACAATCTAGTTTTGAAATGTCGATATTGGACGAGAAAATCGCCTAGGTTTCTGCCAACTTTGAGGCCGTTACTAGCCTTAGAACTGGAATAAACCCCCATGCAATTTACTTAAAAATGTTAGGGGATATTTCTGCATTACATTATCCTATATCTTAGTTGTTTTTCTTTATATCGGCCCCTAATTTTACACTATATCATACTTAACAAGCATTTTCTGACAATGTCACCAAAATCCTAAATTTTGTAAGAAGAAAATAATTTCGTTACATCGTCACTTGGGCACACTTTAACACGTCATTTGTAACATGTTGTTTGCATTGCAGGTCACCATCACATTCAAAGCTTCCGAACACTGGTCAGCCATCAACGAACTAGGAGCCCGCGGTCAGGAAGGGGACATGAAAGAGGTGGTGACAGTACCTGCTGGACAAGGCAAAGCTATTGCCTTTCCTGTCATTCCCAAGACACTGGGTAACATCCCCATAGTGGTACAAGCACAGTCTTATGATGCTGCTGATGCGGTCAGAAGGAACTTATTGGTGGAGGTAAGAACTGGGGAACCGGTACAACAACCTATTCTAATTTGGAGGCATGATACTAATCTACTAATTAATCACTTACGATTAAAGGCTGCGCCTTAATATGGAGACCACAAAGTCTTCCACTGGTCATAAATGTAAAGCGCATTGAGACGATGTATAAGTGCGCTGTACAAGAACCTTCCATTATTATTATTTGCAGTAAACACGTTTGAATGCTAATTAGGTAAGCTAGATAGGGCGTAATTTCGTAACCTACCAGCATGACAGGATTAATAATATATACAATCACTTAAAACCAATTATTATTGTTCTTAAGATGCAGTTTAAATACTTGGAATGTTTGAAATGTCCTTAAGATGTGATTAATTTAAATGTTCTTGCAATGTTCACTGTGCAGCTTAATACCGCTTTCTGCATTCTAAGTAATACATCTTTGTATCTTGCTCCAAAGATATTCTTCATCTCAGGCTCCATCTCTTTAGACCATCCTCCAAGAGCGTCCAAAATGAGGTTCACTTGCAAGATCGTGTATCCTGGGTGTTGTTTTGTGAGCTCAAGTCTAAGTGCTCCATACTTCTTCGTCTTCTCTTTGTCTTTCTTTTCTCGGTTGTTAACCCACGGACAGCTCATTTACACCATGAGTACTTTCTTGTTATTGTGGTCGATGAAACGCGCGTCCACACGGTTAGATCGTACATACATGTGGTCAGCATATACAGGTACATCCCAGTATGCTTCAGCGTCAGTTGATTTGTAGAGTGGTTTGGGTTTGACATCAGAAAACCATGGGGGTGTACTATCAGCCAGTTTGAGATCTCTTAGCATCTCAAAGAAAAACACTTTCAAAGCAGCGTTGTGTCTATCCAGGTACTTGGACTGTGCAAGAGACGGACATCCAGCCAGTACATGTGCCAGACATTCGGAACCCTCGCCGCACATTCTGCATGTGACATTATTCTTGTCTGTTGTTCCCGTCTTGTAGGCGGAGTAGACTCTCGTTGGGGTTAGCTGTTCGTACAATTCCATAATGCCTGCAACACAATGGGTAGGAGCGCTTACCCACTTGTTAAGCCATGCAAAGCAACCTTCATGACTTAATTGATCATCCTGCCATCTTGCTTTCAGTAGACTTCCTTGCCAATGTTGATCTTCAACCTTCCCCACGAGTTTTTCATTTACAGCTTTCTTAAGGTGTTTCTTGATGTGCATTCCCTTGATCTTTATCTCCGGTTCTTCTAATGGGCTACATGACGGTTCAGGGGTATTTAGGTTCAGAGTTGTTCTCAGTTCCTGGGCAAATTTCTTTGCATCACTAATGAGAGAGGAGAATCCCTTGTCTGCAGCTCTTTCTTCAAACTGTTGAACAGCTCTCATCATAGGGTCCGGACTCTCGTAAAGTTTGACAGCAGCCTTGATCTTGATCAGCTTATACTCTTGTTCAATGGATCGCAGTCCTCGTCCTCCTTTCTCTCTAGGTAGATATAATACAGCTGTTGAGCTAAGTGGATGTCGTCCTCCATTCCCGCTGATGATCTTCCTTGTTTCTCTATCGATAATACGTAGCTCAGCAAGTGGCCAGTGCTGGGTCCACATAGGATATGTGAGCACCGGAAGTGCAAACTGGTTGGTAGCAAGGACGCGATTATAATCAGATAGTGGGCTTGTCCAGATCACAGATAGCCTACTCAAATACTCCTTTGCTGCTTCTGTAATTATTATTATTATCATTATCATTATTATTATTATTATTATTATTGGAAACCATATTTAAAGAATTTCCTTGGTATCATGCTCTCAGATCTCAGTCAGTGGTGAGAATTTTCCTGCCCCATCCCCTTATCAGATTCCTTGGATGCTGACAAATATTTTTTTACACGTAGCCTGAAGGAGTCCCCCAGGAATACTCCTACAGCGTACTGATGAACATGAATACAAGTAAGGACGCTAGTTTATATTGAACCTTTATCAAGACAGAGAGGTATTCTTTTGTTTTTTATTAAAGGAGCAGGCGTAGCTCAGAGGTCAATAGTTCGACTTCTCTCTGTTCTGTGTAAAAAGGAACACTGTTAGTAAGAGGGGGTAGAGGGCGCACCTTCAAGCGCATTAAACATGAGCCCCTGGCTCGGGAGAATTGGGCAACCACTCCCCGCGTTATCGAAGTAAAATAAATTACCTTTACCTCTTTTACCTTTTATTTTAACTCACCAGATTGGGAATTAGGGAGTGAGTGAGTGAATAATTTATTTAATCTCAGAAAAAAAGTTTCATTAATATACGAATTTTGTTTCCTGAAAGCTGAGTAAAATTAAATTAAAGGAATATATAGGCTCCTGATCCTTTTGATAATTGAAATGCTTTCTTATACAGCATCATCCTTCACCAAAACACTGGAGCTTGCTTTACCTAAAAGTGCAGTCGACGGTTCTGCCTTTGCCAAGATCTCAGTCATTGGTAAGAAATTAATTGAGTAAAATAATATAACTGTATTTTTAGGATGAGCGCTTTTCGAGCGCAAAGATGAGAGCAACGTTGCGTGGGTCCGTGGCCTGCTTGAATTCAGCAAGATTTATCTAAGTCTTAAATCTTAAAACAAAAAAAATTGATAAGAAATGATGAGTAGAAATCATACACAGCCTTATCTAACATCTTTTCTCATCAAGACTTAGATGATTAAGGCCCAGCCCAGGATCATGCGTGCGCATAAATTAATCAAATTATACAGTCAATGTCATTAACGTTGTCCACCAAAAAAAGACATTTACACATTTACACATTTAGACATTTAGACTGAAAGAAATATCACGTGTTTCCTCGAAGGTTCTGGCATAAGCCAAATGCTGAAATACCATTCTCCATCTTAAATCCTCAGGGCATTCTGGATTTTCGATTCACGAGTTGAATTTTGCATTTAAAGTTCAGGCTGACGAACACGAGGCAAAGAATACATAATGAAACACGTGATATATCTTTTAGTCTGTGTAAATGTCTAAATGTCTAAATGTGTAAATGTGTAAATGTCTCTTTTCGGTGGACAACGTTAATGACATTGACTGTAACTGGTCACTATAAACCCACGCCCTTATTTTCATGTTACTATGTGACGCATACTCAAACAGAAAACTGCTGACTCTGGGCAGATGTTCTTTTTGTAACGATTCTGAACAACAAAAACAAAAGCCAGAAAAGTGAGCTAGAAAAGACTCGGCGAAAAGAGAAGACGAAAAGCGAGCTATGCTAGCAGGGTACTCCTCGTTATTTTACCTTCACTTTCATTCTTCCCAGGTGACATTTTGGGCTCTTCCTTCAACAATCTAGACAACCTACTGCGCATGCCCTATGGCTGCGGCGAGCAAAACATGGTGAACTTTGCTCCCAACATCTTTATTTTGAAGTACTTAACTGCGGTAAACCAGGTCACTCCTGCTATTAGAGAAAAATCTGAGAGATACATGGTGCAAGGTAGGGATAAGTTGCAGAGGCATAGTCTTGAACAAATAAGTGGTCATTCTTTCCTTGATATGGGGACGGGGGGAGGAATTGAGGGAAATATCGACATTTACAGTCAAAAATAACTATTTCGTTCCTCCTTACCCCTCAACACTTGACTCTTTAGAAAAATCACGTGATCTTTTTAATTGATTACTCTTTTGTGGATGTTTTTCACACGGCAGACAAGCCAACAGCTTTTTTTAGTTGAGAAGTGAATTTAATATGCACCAGCTAATCAGTCAAAATTGGTGGCATTTTTGTTGTAAAATGCAAATCAATTCCTATTTGGAAAGGAGTTGACCACCTGTGGTTCTGTCGGTCGCATAGTTTAGTTCGCGTGTATACCTCGACGTCACCCAAACTAGTTCTCCCACTAGTTATTATTTCAGATTACGAAGTGCTTTTCGATGTTCTAATTCAGTACCCTTCTGTAATGATTGCTCTTGTCGTAGGATATCAACGAGAACAGACCTACAGACACAGAGATGGTTCTTACAGTGCATTTGGTGAGAGAGACTCGGAGGGAAGCATGTGGTAGGTGGTCATCTAATCCCGTGGAGGAGTGGGAGGAGGAGGAGGGAGGGGCGTAAACCAAGGGATTTACATACAGCACAGTTAATACTCTTCCATCATCTCAATCATCTCGGTGCCTTACATCCCAAGTGATTTGCACGGCAAAATTCAAAAAGCGGCATTAAAAAGTGAGAACATCTTAAAGCAACAATTGAAAAAAATTGAAGTTTTCCTTTTACAACTGTATTGTGTGTTTCTGAAGCTTTCAGGAAACGCATACTTGAGTATTTAAATTCAGCCATTCGTTGAAGTCCTTAGGAACGTCACGCAACTCTTTTTTTCCCCACGCAATGTGAGAAGCGTTGTGTGACGACACTAAGAACAACTGAGCTGTTCCTGAATTTTCCCTGATATTTTATATCTCAGTACCTTGAGTAAGTACTGATTGGGTCAAAATATTCAAGTAAAACCTGAGAGCGTTTACGAAAAGTTTCTTAGAACTTAGGACAGGGTCTGGAAGGGGGGTCCGAATCCCGAATCGTTCGCTTTTTTTCCCGGAAATTGTAAGCAATTGTAAGCATATTCAAAGACGTTTTAATATCTATTCTATTTATTAATGTTTTCACGTTTTCCCCGAAAATCCGAAAGCAAAATCCCACACCCCGGCAATGAATTCGGTAATTCCCGAAGCTCACATACCCTTTATCGCCTTCTCCTTTGGACCTAATTTAAAGCTGCACTACGTTTAACTAATGACTCTTTATCTTGGTTATTCAGGTTGACAGCGTTTGTAGTCAAGTCATTTGCGCAGGCGCGCAAGTACATATACGTGGATCCTAAGTCATTGGACTTGAGTCTGTCGTTCATGGTGCGCAGGCAGAACAAAGATGGCTCGTTCCCAACAGTTGGTACTGTCCATGGCAGCTACCTCAAGGTAATTTGATAAATCGCTCATAGATTTTCATTGACTGCCATCTCATTGATCGTAGATAACGTCTTAAGATTTTCAAAACTTGTGTGGAATCACGAGCGCAGCAAGTGGCTTCAATGTAAAGTTTTGAACATTTTAAACAAAGTGGTCATAAATTTCCATTGACTGTCCTCTTAATTATAGAAATTTGTATGTTATCATAAAAAAATATTATTGATCCAGGGTTACTCTCGGCTGTTTTCCTCCCAAATTGGGTAAAGCTATTTTTTTTCAATGGAAAACTGGAAATTATGTTCAGCGTAGAAACCTCAGCGTACTATGTCCAAAGATAAATCCAAACTTATTACTTGATCTTTAATTTTTATCTTTCTTTATAGGGTGGGATGAAAGGTGAATTTTCGCTGACTGCTTTTATTGTCATTGCACTAGCTGAAGCTAAAAGCGAATCTAAGGTAAGATTGATATGCGATTATCTTGTAATGGCACGGATTTGTGAACAAATTCAACTGCGATTGTTGTTTGCAAAGATCAAAACAAGATGCACTTCAGATGTCGCCGTTATGTGAAGAAATATGTCGCATTCAAATAAGCTACATTACATCCTATAGAATCTTTCAAACCATGCAACAACACTAAACTAACGTTGGCTGGCTTGATTTCTGATGTAAACAGCCATTAATAACGAGCCCCTTGCTTGGAAGAATGCGCAAACACACTAGATAAATGGTGGAGTAATAGGAGCAAAAGTGTGCAATTTGTTCCTTTACTTTTTATCTACTGTCACCCTCTATTTTTATCCTTTATTTACACCCTGTGCATACCCATGGTACTTTGCGGGCGGGGAGTGGCCTTTCTTTTATCTTATTCGGGGAAGACCATTCTATCTAGTTGTAAACTACATACTAAAAAGTGTACTTGTTTACTGATACTTAGAATGTGGATGTGGCAAAGAAAGATGCTGTGCGTTACCTTGAGAATAACTTGGACGCCATGGAGAGGGCAGACGACGTGTATGCACTGGCTATTTCAGCTTATGCACTTAGACTGGTTAACAGTGGATCCAGTGCTAGCAAGGCCTGGTCTGCTCTGTTATCCAGGGCGATAAGAAAAGGTAAGGACATTGAGGGGAGGGGAGGGAAGGGAAGGGGTTTGGTTAACAGTAGATCAAATGCTAGCAAGGCCCGGTCTGTTCTGTTATCCAGGGCGATAAGAAAAGGTAAGGATAATAAGGGGAGGGGAGGGAAGGGAAGGGGTTTGGTTAACAGTGGATCCAGTGCTAGCAAGGCCTGGTCTGCTTTGTTATCCAGGGCGATAAGAAAAGGTAAGAAAATTAAGTGGAGGGGAGGGAAGGGGTGGGGTTTGGTTAACAGTAGATCAGGTCTGCTCTGTTTTCAGGGCGATAAGAAAAGGTATGGTGGACATTGAAGGGAGCAAGGAGGGGAAGGGTGGGAAGGGTGTTGGTTAACAGTGGATCCATTTCTAGTAAGGCCTGTTTCCTCTGCTTTACAGTGCGACAAGGAAAGGTATGGGCATGTTGGGTAATAGGTTTTCAACAGATTACTTAATTAAAATTGTTGGCACACTCTAAGAGGACAGCGTGTATTTTCTATTTTGATTCGTTGTTGTCCCTGTACTGTCGCTCATGGCAATTCTTCTTTCTTAATAGATGGAACAATTCACTGGTCTAATGCTAAGCAAAATAACGACAAGTCGACAGAGTATCGACCCTACTACAGGCCCCGTTCTGCAGACGTGGAAATCACAGCATATGCACTGCTTACCCTGAGTCTGAACCAAGATATTTCTACTGGGCTTCCTGTGGTACGGTGGCTGTCGCAACAAAGAAACTCACTTGGCGGTTATTCTTCCACTCAGGTAAGAACAGCAGTGACGTCCTTTGTCTCTAGTCAAAGTAAAGAAAGGTTGTCTTCCATTAGTTTTTTAGCTCAAAATATTTTCACCCAAAATCTGCCTAAAATTGAAATTTTCGATGACCCCGGGGTGGGGAGAAATTTCGATTTCGGCAATTCATAATATGTGGACTGTTTTTCACTAAAGTAGGTTTTTAGTCCAAAAATGTTTTCACCCAAAATCAAAATGTAAATTTTCAATGAGTCTGGCATTAGTTTTTTAGCTCAAAAAGTTTTAACTTTTCCCCCTCCACCTGTTTCCCTTATCTACCTTCTTTGATATTCTCTCTCTCTATCTCTCTCATTTCCCCTCCCTATTTCTTTTCGTAACATGTGTTGGAAATCACGGTGTTTACAGTGGTACGAAATTCACGATGGTCAGGTTGAACCAATCAAAGCGCGAGAGTTTGCTGCTCATGCAGTTAGAATGCTCAAGCAATACAGCATGCCATGCATGCAGACCTTCCACTGATATAACTATCTCAAAAAACCTTTTTCTCAAATTGTGAATGATTGTAACGTGCATTTTATCAAATCTCTTTTAGGACACAGTTCTTGGCATTCAAGCCATGTCAGAGTTTGCCAGGCTTATCTACTCCTCATCTCAAAAGTTCACTGTAAGACTGACGCAGACCACTGATAAAGGGTTCAGCAAGACTATCAACGTAGATCAATCCAATGCTATGGTATTACAACAAGTACTGGTAAGTGAATAATGCGTAACTATCTTGCTCTTACTTTCCATACACTGGTCAAATACAAAGCAATTAGTCGAGGTTACGAGGTCCAAGTTCGAATAATCCTTTGAAAAATGGCTTGAAACCTCCCTTCAGTGTTTTGTGTTTGACCAATGAACCGATGTATGGAAAATGGTGAATAGTAAAAATTGAACACACAACACACGATTCTTTGGTCTTGTTAAGCATATCTGAATGATGTTACTTGTTGGTGTTGTGTAGTGTTCAAAATGCAAGTAGTGCTGCGTGACAAATGTTGCGTGACATGAGGTGATCTGTTGTGTGGTGTTCTAGAAATGCGTCACCATAGTGCTACGTGATAATGTTGCGCTACGATACTCATTTGGTACTATGGCGCAATCACTTCTACCTTTTCTTGATTTTTAGATCTCGAAGGTCGAAGGAAGTTTAAAGATCCAAGCCAATGGTCACGGTATTGGAATACTACAGGTTGGCGTGACATACCACGTGGACAAAGCGCCTGATATGAGTAATTTTGATTTCGTGATTAAGGTACGTCTTGTAATAAAGCGTTTTTCGTATGAGTGGTGTAAACGATACGACAAATTTGTGGTCGTAATTTAGTCGTTCCCTAACCGTAACTATTCGTTGTGGTTGGATGAATTATGGAAAGACAATGGCTAGTCATTTTGATGTTACTTTATGTGGTATTGCGTACGTGCTGAATTCTGTACCCTGGAACCCAATCTTAAACCACGGAGATGAGAGACGATGGCAGTACCACTGCACCACCTCTAATTTCCTAGGACCAACTAAGTCGTTTGTCATGATTAATTTTATCAGCTAACACAAGCGTTTCTTTAATCCATACAGGTGTTGGAAGCTGGTAACTATGAGATGAAAACCCACGCATGCGCAACATGGCTGGGCGAAGGACCAGACTCGGACATGGCTGTCATGGAGCTTGGAGTGAGTTCTGGTTTTGCACCCGATCAAGACGCCGTGAATGAGGTAAATGTTTTCTTGTAAAGCGGACTCTGTTTAAAATGTTGTCATTGGAAATTGATAAAGCACGTGGTAGGGGCATAAATGTCACGTGACATTGCCTGTATTCATTGGCTTTCATTTCTGTCTCGATTTGAAATATCCCGTTGGAAGATAAGAAGTAGCACGTGATGGGTATATGTATGACACGTGACAGATGCATGGACTGTACGTGATAGCGCGTACTTTTTTTCTGTTTCTAATTGAAATTTTGCAATGGAAAACTAGAAGTAGGTCAGCACATGACAGGTGCGTGAATGGCGCGTGACATCGCTTGACATCGCCTTTTTTGGCCGGCTTTTTTGTGTATAGTTAGATTCACGTCGAGTTTATTAATTGAATAGTTTTCTGTGATTAATTTGTCTGTTTTTATGGTTTTCTTAGATGTTGAAAGACAGAAGTGTAAACGTCAAGAGAGCCGAGACGGTTGACAAGAAACTCATTCTTTACTTTGATAAGGTGAGCTAAACATCTCAACTCACTGCGTATTACGTCATTGCACTAACAGGTCACGTGACCACATCACCCTAAAATCAAGCACTAGTTTGAAAAGGAACTCCAAAAGTGAAAAAAATCATCTCGATATTACTAATGAAGTGACGCCATTATCGTAACAAAGCTTCGTATATTTGCTCCCCTGAACGTCCCATAATGCCTTGCGATTCAAGATGGCCGCCGTGTTGTCGAAGATGTCCATTGTTTACTAGTTATTTGTTATTTCACTCCAGATCAGTAAAATCAAAGCTACATGTATCAACATGCGATATGAGCGAACCCATCCTGTTGGGAAAGGACAGCCTGTACCTGCCGTCATATACGACTATTACAACCCCGGTATGTATTGAGGAAATAGATAACGCGCGCGTGTGCTTTGTGCAGTCATAAAGCACGCGGGGGTTGGCGGAACACGAGAGACGTGTTAGGAAAAGAACGACGCGTAGTGTAGTGGACACTTCTCGACTGAGTGTTCTGCCAATCCCCAAGTGCTTTATAACGGCACACGGCACCGCAAGCGAGTTTTAAATTTCTTTTATAAAATACAAATTACAATGATAAGTAGGAATGACGCAACGGAAAGTGCGCGCGAGTGCAATGTGCTCTTATAAAGCACGCGCTCCAAGCCAATCAGAACGCGACATTCATTACAGTGATTTTATAATTATAAGTAATACCGACATAATATCTATATACGATATACGTATACATATACATATGCAATCCCAATATACATAGGTCCCGATATCTATCTTGATATACATCTGTAGTAACCTTGGTATGTATTCGATATACACCTAATTGAAAAAACGTTGTCGGGTTCAAAAAAAGGTTATATCATCAAAGCTAAGACTGAAGGGGAGCATGGGAAGACAAACAATTATGCTAATTTCATGCGTATTGCAATTTTCCCTGGTTCCTGTGCACATTTTATGCATCATGGCTTTGGCATGTTGTTAATCTAGGTCGACCGACTTTGCTCTACTGTGCATTTTTACATGTCTATATGCAAATATAATACACATTTCGGAGTACCCAAAATTCTTTTCGGTCTTAGCTTCGATGATATGACCTTCTCGAACCCGACTACGTTTTTTCCGTTAGGTGTATACACGCTCTTGAATTTAGGTTTCATCTCTATCCTGTTTAACTCTGTCTTTGCACTGGGCAAGATTCTTTGATAGTATTCCACTATTGGTGGCATTATTAATTATATGTATTTTGCTCTGATTGGCTGTTATGTCAATACATTCTCACGCGCGTTCTGATTGGTCTTTAAGTACACCCCAGTCTCATATGAAACTCATAAAATCAGGCTTTCGTGCAGAAAGCTTTTCCTCTAATCTAACAAAGCCAAGTTTCCCACTGTGTACTTTAATTGCTGAACTCTGCTCTATAAGAGCATATTGTTTGTTATTTAAAGCGCTTGGGATTATATACCGATCAAGTAATAACACTGATTATGATCCATGATCCTGCTATGATTAATGTTATTGCAGTCATTCGTAGAGGTCTCTTTGTCGTGTTCGTGTTTCAGTGATTTTACGATAAGAATTGTTCAAAAAAAATATCTAGAAAGATGGATCCAGGTTTTGAAAGATAAACAAAACCTCTTATTTATCATAGTTTCCTTGTTATAAAAGAAAAAAACCCGGGTTTTTCTTATTTTGCTTCGCAATCGAGTCGCTCCTTAAAAGTATTCCATCTCATCATCTTTCGTACTTTTTGGCGCTCTAGGTTGATTAACAACATTACGAACAGCACCGCGTTATTTTGTTTTGCTCAAAAATTTTTTCGTAATTGTTAAAAAACTCAAGATTATCGCACAATTTTACAATTTTTGGAACAAAGTTTTTGCAGAACTTTTACTTTAAACATTTTTCGTATTGAACGTTTTTACATTCGGATTTTGTACATCCTCATAAAATCGTTCAATCAAAACGCGTTCTGTTTATAAAATTCATAAAAAAATTGTCAATTGTTCTAAATTTTACACAAATCTCTTGTCTGTTTTATTTCCATTGCTAACTAACTCCCCTTAAAAGACTCCAGATTTAATTGTATTATCGTACAATTTGTACTTTACAGTACTCTTTGTTATCGTAAATCCCTTCAAGCATTCCAAACGTTACTGCTCCAAAGTTTGGCAGAAGTTATAAATATTGGCAAATTTTCACAGCCTGCTGTCGCACGTCTGTACACTCATGCAGTAAGCTTCTGAAATTCGTTTATAAAATTACATTGACTGGATGATTATATTTGCTCGACTTTTTGTACTTTGTTTACACTTTTTAGAAAGAATTCTACCTTGTTATCAAGACATTCCACATAACACGAAAGACCAACTCTTAATTGGCTTTTCACTATCGTGTTTGCAACTTATAAACCAAAAATGTATCCCAAGTTATAGCTTTCAATAGTTAAAAATCATTTAATGAACGGAAGTTTTGCTTACAATCGTGAAATCGTTCTAATTTCGTTAAGAAAATAAATAACCATCGTTTATAATTGGTTTGCTTGAGTCGGCAATTAAGAATATGAGTGCAAATGAGAATCGGCACAAAAATGGATTCCCTACCACTTTGATATCAAACTAAAAGTAGTGTACTTCATAAATCAGATGAAATCTGGAATTTTGTATTCATTCGATGCAAAATAAAGACGATTTGAACTGCTTCGATCTGATAAGCTACAATTTAATTACTGTCAGTGATTATTGACGATAAAAACCGCTTTTTGTTATTGTTTTAAGTGAGCTTGTTATTGTCCTAAAAGAGGTGTTATTGCGATGGCGTAGAGATTTGAAATTAAAAAGCCAATCGGAGAGGTCATTACATCATTTGTTAATCTTACTTCTCATAATAGAGGATTCTGATCTTAAGGATTATTCGGTCTGTATGGAGTATGAATATTGAAAAGGGTGATATTTTAGCGAGTCGCTTTTTGTCGAGAGAAGATGGTTTGCGAAGCTTCTTAAAAAGAGCTTGGAAAACGTGTAAGCTTTGGTGAACGTCAAAAGCGTGTGATTTTTGGTGTGAGCTTTGGCGAAAGTCAGTTCTGTTTGGTTTCCATCTACCCAACTAGAACTTTACACTTATAATTAACAAAAACAATTATCAATTACAATAATTTGCTTTAAAAAAAATTACCATTACAAACGTGGTATTGTGAAGCTTTTGAGCCTCAAGAAGAATGAGTGAATTCTTGTTCAAAGCATTCCATCTTCTCAGGATTTTTACAGCTTTCAACCACTTCGAGCCATCAATATATCAACACCTGTCGAGAATGGGGGAAAACTACTCGGCTCCTAACTGATAGTCATAATATTTGTTTGATTCAAATATACTCGTTCTTCGACGAAGAAATGGTGGACAGCTTGAATGCAAATTTCGATGTCGTTGACGTCGCATACAATTTACTGCTGTTCTCGACAAGGAAAGAATGTACCAGAGCTGTTGCTTATCAAGAGCTTGAAGATAAAAGTCTTGCTAAAGCTATACAACGCTGGGTAAGGAGTGACGAAGAGATTTATCTCGGGTTTTTACTGCTGTACGAAGGAATTAACGTCTTGTACTATGGAACGACGGGGAACGAAGATAACCCGGGAATGGCCGAAAATCACGAGCCGAATGAGAAGGAAAAAATGCTGCAGGGTGAAGAGAATAACGAGTCTTTTCAACCAAAGACACAACAAACGAATCGAAAAGGAAGATTTAAAGGAATCTTTCAGTGTCTTCGTTCAAGGAAAGATAAAAATATCTCAACGAAAAGCGGATCTGACCAGGAAATCGAATTATCCTCGCTGTCTTGTATCCCAGAAACAAGCGAAAAATCCCTCAAAGAAAGCGCGGAAGAACAATTGCAAGACTCTATTGATGGACTCGATTTTTTCAACGATGGTTTTCGTGTGACGATTTGTGAACCTGAATTAGATCTTACGACAACCGAAGATGAAGAAGACAATACGACGCATGCGCGAGGAAGAATAGCGGACACTCTTTCTAATGGCGTCCATACAAAACCTCTTGGTCAATCGCGCAATGAAAACATTAACTTAATTACCACTTCAAGATTCTTAGAAGCGAGGTCGAAATTTCAAGAAGTCGATAGTCGTCTGAAAAGATACCCTTTAGACCAGAGACAGATCTCCTTATCAAACAGATTAAAGTTTTTTCGATTAGCGATAGCTTGTACCATGCTTATGACCATTAATGACCCAAAATTAGGTCTCGACGACTGTAGAAATCGTATTGACCAGTTGAACTCAATGAAATACGTAAGACGTTTAGTTACGAAAGCGCTTGAGGCACCGTCTGGTCTGAGACGACGAGTAAATAGAAAACTGTGCGGTCAAAAGTGGAGAAAAATGCTGGAAAAAGTGCATTTTGTAAATTACATGGTTTGGCAGTGGATAATGATGTGGAAGGATACGCCAAAAACCGGTTTGGAACTGGAAATTCCTGTTATCCATGCAGATTTTGGCGCCGTTCAACCTGTAGATGACTGGAAACTACGAGACAAGTGTCAGACGTGTGTGGAATTTGGGCAACAGATGGTTCACTCGTGCACCTTGGCTGTCAACAGTAAAGATCAATTGATTCTAATAGACGCTAATAATATCGTTAGTACTTATACCATAGAGGGCAAGCAAGTAATGTCATTCAGAGCCTCGACTCGAAGACACCCTCATTCCAGATGGATCATTGGATTAGATGAAATGGATAACATCTACGTTGGTAGTACTCTGGGAATACGCTACCATAAAAAGCGACCTCTCTCGGTATTCAGTCCCGCGGGACGCCTCGTAAGTGAGCCCGAACTGCGCGGGATGCGAGGAAAGTTCAACCTTTACACCGTGACGAAGAAGGGACTAATTTTAGTCCTTACCGTCGGAGCGTCTGTCGGGAATGTGGTATCAGTACACCAGCAACAGGACAAGCAACTCGTTACGTCTTTTCAAGTGAGAGAGATTGAATTCCCCCGCCATTTCACTACAGGTAAAGACACCATTATCGTCGGCGGAATGACTTCCACAGAATCTAACGAGTTCGCTTTTCAAGTATTCGATCAATCTGGTCAGCAGTTGTTCTTTTTCAAACCGGAAGTGGATTTCCAAACCTGTGCAGTCGATCCGTGGACTGGGAACATTTTACTGGTGAAAATCAACAGGCTTCGAGATTATCGGTATTATATGTGCGATACTGTCGTATTGACCGGTGAAATCCATATCCTGTCACCGACTGGTGAAATCATTCAGTCCAGGGTTAAATTAAGGTGGCCATTTTTGGTCGTTGCCGGGGTAACGGTGCTGAGATGCGGACTAGTTGCCTTGGTAACGGTTGAAGATCCATACTATGCAATCCATATCATTTGATTCCAGAATTTGACATGAAATACCTCTTTAGCTTTGGCCGAGATTGTCTTTTCACATTTCAGACCACATGTCATTCCCTAGAGTATCATTTCTTTGTTTAACGGTTGTGCACGAGAAGACACATGAATATAGTTACAACGCGAACAAAGAATCTTATTCTCACTGAAGGGAATGACACGTTGCCTGAAATGGGGAAACATTACTTCCAAGTTAAACATTGCGCACTAGCTATAGTACCATTCTAAGGAATATACTGTATTTACCACAGACAGGAGAATAATAAGGAATTAATGTCAAGCTTATCACTAACATAAGAATAATATTTTATTAAAACACATGTACAAGTAGAGCTTTTTTCTTTAGAGTTATTGAAATAAATTAAAACCACTTCTGGAATGATTGTAATATCTGGTTGTAGAGAGAGTGTAAGCAAACTAACCTTGAAATTACCCCTTATATTAGCAATTGTGGCGTAGATGCGCGCGCTACTAGAGAAGCAAAAGGTCAATAGTTCGAACCCCTAGCCATGACCTCACACACTTGTTCAGACCCCTCTATAGTCTGGGTAACTTTAGCTTTAATTTCTGAGCACCTATGGAGACGGGACGTAAAGTGCGCACAATCAGCTTCTGAGAAGACCAGCCAAGGGTGGATCCAGCCAAAATTGGGGGGGGGGGGGGGGCTAATTGAGTTTCTTCCATCAACACAACGGAAAACAATGAAAAAAAGCATCTAATTCTTCAGTTTTGTTTTGTTTTGTTTTCCGCCCTTTGCCCCCCCCCCCCCCCCCCCCTGGATCCGCCCTTGCCAGCTACACCAGTTACTAGCTGAAGGAACATTGCCTTTTTTGCCTTTGGCTTTGGGTGGGCTATAGTTGCTTGTTGTAGGAATGGATGAGTGCATATCTTATATCCGTGAAAAACATAACTAGCAAAATTGTACGAATTAATGCAAAGTTTTGTTGATCCACTGAGGTCTACTGAGGTCTACTGAACTTACGTAATTTGTGCAAATTTGTGCAATTTCTTACGACGTTTTTCACTCTTGTGTTGTTTTTTTTTTTCGATGATGGTCTTCAAGATGTTAATCGTTAAATATATTTGTTGTATTCCAGAACACCGTGCAGAAGCGTTGTACACATCTGACAAGCTAAGAAACACTGGTGTGTGTCGCGTGTGTCCCATGTGCATCAACTGCAATCATGCATACAAACCCAAAGATGATCCTTCCAGAAGTTCATCTTCAAATCATCGAAACATCATCACTATTACTGTTTACCTGGTTACCCTGGCGTTATTTGCTGTGTGTTAATGTACAGAGGAGAAAAACGACAAGGCTGCTACTTTCGCTATTTTTTTCTTTATCTCTCATTCATGCTTAAAAACGTTTAGTGTTTCATTCGTGTCTCTTGTGTTTTAAACTTTTCACCAAATTCTGCTAACCTCGAGCAATAGTCCCCTTCAAAGTTCCCTGCGCCATCTTGAAAGGCAGCCGTGCCTCTGCATCGAAGCGAGACGAACGGTGAGCTTGCAATGATAGAGACCTTTTTTTAACACCTTGGACAATTATTCACATGTCTCTATCATTACCAAGCTCACCGTTCGTCTCGCTTCGATGCAGAGGCACGGCTGCCTTTCAAGATGGCGCAGGGAACCGTGAAGGGGACTATTCTACTTCGAGGTATTAGCGAAAATGTTAGTTTTCGTGCTGATCAAAATATCATCTCTCCCAACGTTCAGGGCGTTATATCTCAAATACGCATTCCTTAAATTTCCCCAAATTTTGGTATTTTGTTAATCAGCCCCAAAAGAGCCTGTTTATGAAATATAAAGCTTATTAACGCATAAACGTCGAAAGTAGAACCCGTTTTTCTGCCCTGTTGTGTTAATGTACTGCATGGGAACTACTGGATGGTGGCAGCGGAAGAGTGTCTATTAGGATGTGGGAAGGGTTGGGTGGGCAAACGTATGGGGTCCCAGTGTTATATTGCACTGGGAACGACTTTAAACATTTTAATTTTTTTTACAACTTTTAGATGATCATTATTTTCACACCTGAATTTTTCAGTTGAATTTAAAAATTGAAAGAAAAAAGAATGATAATAATAAGATAATGCCATCGTGCAAACGTCCTTTGCTGAATTCATGCTTGTATTTCTAAAAGTATTAAACACAAAAATTCGTTTTTAGATCAATCAAATATTGTTACGTTACATGTACTGGATAATTAGAAATTTTTTAAAGACCACAGCTTTATAAATGCCCTGCTTCGAGAGTTCTTTTTGTAGTGTGTTTCGTTTTATTTTGCTGGTTTTCATTTTTGTGGTTCGAAAAGATGAAATACAAGCCATTACATAGCGAAAAAAGAAAGAAAAAAAACGACCTCTGCTAGCAGGGTGTTTTGTAAATAATATTGCAGTAGACTTTTTAGTTTTTCGATCGTATACCACGTGTCATTCCCTTGAATATTGTTACGTTACATGTACTGGATAATTAGAAATTTTTTAAAGACCACAGCTTTATAAATGCCCTGCTTCGAGAGTTCTTTTTGTAGTGTGTTTCGTTTTATTTTGCTGGTTTTCATTTTTGTGGTTCGAAAAGATGAAATACAAGCCATTACATAGCGAAAAAAGAAAGGAAAAAAAGGACCTCTGCTAGCAGGGTGTTTCGTAAATAATATTGCAGTAGACTTTTTAGTTTTTCGATCGTATGCCACGTGTCATTCCCTTGAGTATTGTTTCTGTGTTTACCAGCATTATTTGAGAAGTTACATCGTCATGGACTGCTGTACTCAAAACCAAAGATCTCGTCCTCAAGGGAATGATACAAGGTCTAGAGTAACAAAACATGATGTCCAATAATTTTTAATTATTTATATTTACTCTAAAGAGAGAACATACTCACTGATAAATAAAATAAGTAGCGTTATAAACGCTTTAAACACCATCTTCAGTTTGTCCCAGTGCCTTTGGAATGTGTCTATGTATATTAATTAATTTAAACCTACTAATGATCTATCACATGCATGATTCCTGCGCGCTGATTGGCTGAGCTACTATATTAATATATTAGTAACAGACCACAAGTAGCGAAAAATGGCAGTAAACAACGCAAAAAAAAATTATTTCAGTCCGCAATTTCAAGTTTGTATCAATTTTTGGATCAATAGTAAAACAACTAGACCTCTCGCCCTCATGTTTAGCTGCGTAGCGGCGCTTTAGGGGATTAGGGAAAGGATGGAGGGGAGTGGGCGTAATCTCTTTCTCTCTCTTCCCCCCTCCCACAATCCTCTAGAGCACCGCTACAAAGTTTACATCATGGACACCTCGTGGTCTACGAGTAAATAGCTCATCAGTCGGCCTTTTTACCATCCTTTGTTATTATATTATTTACTGGGGTGCATGTTTATTTTCCTTGTCAGAAAATGCAGAAATTGCGCAATAGTCCACTAGTCCTTTGCGGGCATATGATATAGAGATCCAAGCTCGTGCAGTAAATGTTCTTGTCTGCAAACGTTCCCAGATAGATAGGAAAACATAGCTCTACTTTTCGCGGATCCATAATGTTTATAGTGAAACGTCTGATCGAACTTATACAGGCTTATAAGCAACCGACTAGGAATAAATCTTTTTTCACTAAAAAGATTTCCTTATTGTCGAAGATTTAAATCTAATAAAAAATGTATAAAAAGAAAGGAAAGATCTTATGTAGATAAGATGGGATTCGAACCCACCAAAAGAAATTCAAAAAATACGACTCAACTGTGCCATACCCCCGAGACATCCGCAGAGCTGAGGCGGCGTATGGACTTCGGACCTGACGGCGATTAAATCCTTCTGCCCTTGGGTGTACGAATTACGCAAGAAAATGTTCTAGCCGAAGCATCAGGGGAGAGACCAGCCGGCCCCCAGACCATATCGGCTAATCCCTTGCATCTCTGCCACGCACGGAATCGGTTGAAAGTATAATGTTAAAAAGTCTAGTCTATTCGGTGCATTGTTTTCACGGCTATTGTTATGCTGATTGACCTGGAACCGTGGTCCAGTGGATAAATCGTTGTCGTTCAAGATACTGAGTCAAGCTCGTCTGAGGAGGGTTAGCACTTGGATGGGTGACCTAAACATTATACCTACTCACACTTTGCTCATTTTTTCCGTTTTTTTGTTTGTTTGTTTTTTTCATTTCAAAAATAATAAAATATAGAACAGTGAAGCTTTTCTATTTTTGAGTAACCTATTTCTGTCTAGTCAAATCCGTTAAATTGAAATCCAAAAAAGAATATGCGTAGACATTATTTTCCAACACACGATTGCCAGCCCCATTTCCAAACGATGATTTTGATAAATTGAACATTGATTGGCAACTGTCACTTGAATATAAATCAGACTTTAAATGGGATCCCTGTAACATATGTCCGCAAAGGACTCTTGGGTAGTGCCTTGAAGACCTTTGGGTACTATTGCGCAATTTGGGCATTTACGTGACGCAGAATACGGAGACACGCAACTCATCTTTAGAAACTGCTGATCAACAATTCCTAGTACGTGGGTTGCCTGTGGCGATCCCATGATGCATTTTTAATTACCATGCTATATCGTGTGTACAGGTCTTGTTTACGTGTGAATTTTATTTATTCTCGATATTTCAATTCTTCGATGGCTGAATTAAAAACGGCTGATCTGAGTGATGCATATAGTGATATTCTCCAATATGCAGAGCCAATTTTCAAAGATTATGGCGGTAAAAAGACGTTCGGAGGAAAGATATCTACCGTGAAATGTTTTGAGGACAACGTATTGGTGAAAAAAGCCCTATCTGAACATGGACACGGCAAGGTAAAGGTTCTTGAATAAGTGTGTTGATTTCCAGTTCCAATATTATATATATTAAGAACATATGAGCGTTCTTACACGTTGCATTGAAAAAAGCTGTACCACAGGAAGCCCATCACACTTCGGACTTTGGACAAGTGAAAACTTGTGGAATGCCCTCATCAACGTGTGTTGCACTGCTAATGTGGTGCATGGTTCTCTGTGACCAATGCGACCCAGTTTGTTCCTGGGCTCGGTATCATATGTGTATAGAGTTGCATGTTGGTACTCCAGCATCTCTATTTTTTCCTCCTTCTGCAAAAATCAACTTCTAATTTTCAATAGACCTTTATCAGGCTAGCGTGACATTATAAGATATTAGATTTGTAGAAATAATTCTGATAAATCAAATATTTTATAGGCAGTGTCTAGATACCCGGCATTGATTTTCAAAATACTAGATACTAGTATCCTGGCAGCTTTTGATTTTCATGAAAAATCCTAAGCCCTAATCCTAAACCTTTGAATCCCTGAAAGTTATTATAAGATATGATTTTTCTTGAAAATCAAAAGCTACTGGGTATCTAGTATTTTGAAAATCAATCCCGCGTTCCTGAGTAGCTAGACACTTCATATTTTATAATGTCATGCTAGAGTGATAAGGATCAATTCAAGCTGGCATCGATTTTTTAAAGTATTTAACCACTGGCTTAGGAGACTACACGTAGGTAATCATGCACTCCCTTCCTCAGTGCTTGACTTAAAAAAACATTTACATTGATTTGGGACATGGTAATCAATTTCAGGTTCTCGTCGTTGATGGTGGTGGATCGATGAGAAGAGGAATGCTTGGAGATAATTTAGCTACCATGGCGGTTAACAATGGTTGGTCTGGCGTCATCATGTATGGATGTATCAGAGATTCAGAAGATATATCAAAAATAAGTATTGGTGTTAAAGCACTTGGAACTATGCCACTAAAGAGTATAAAAAAAGGAGAAGGTGATCGCGATATCCCTGTGAAGTTTGCTGGAGTGACGTTTATGCCTGGTCAATATGCTTATGCTGATGTTGATGGAGTAATTGTTTCACCCAAGGAACTTACTTTACCTCCTCCAAAATTATGATATGAAGTAAATAAAAAATTATAAAGAAATTGTAGTTCTAGTAAACACCTAAAGATATATCCAATCCATCAATCAATCAATCAATCATCAAAGATATCAAAGATATATCCCTTATTCAAAGAAGGGTTGATCAATTTTAATCTTCATTCTGGATGCCACTCTACCAATGGCCCTGGGTTGGGGGGAGGGGGGGGGGGGGGGATGCCGGGGTAAAAGCAATGGGTATGCTTGTCAAAAATTTTCAAAAATAAGAAGAAGACATGGCCAGATGATTTTTAACCCCTAAGAGATACTCTAAGAAATACCAAGAAATGCCTAAATTCTAAATTTCAATTTTAACACCCTAAAAGATGCCAAATCGCTGCTTTTTACCCCTAAGAGATATGATGAGCATATCTGATACTGTCACTGCCGAGTTCCTCCATCCCCCTATAGTGGGGGTACCCATGTGCTGAATCTAGTGTAATGAATTAGAAGTGGCATAGTGGCAGCACCATTCACATATGCCCATAACATCATACCCTCATCATTCCTTGGAAATTTAAGCCATTCTCTTCAATTCTTAGTTATCAACTCATGTTAAATTTCTTAAAAATATGATCTGAATGTAATTTTCTATAACAAAAACACATTTTTTATGATGGAGCATGTTCATTGAAATGATGTAATAAATGAAAAGGATGTAAATTATCCTAAGAATTTTAAAAAATGACTCTATTTAAAGTTTAACTAATTCTTTTTTGATTACAATTAGTGAGAAGAAGGGAGCATTTTATTTATACCTCAGAAAAAATATTCTAGAATCTTAAAGAGTCATAAACTAATATAACTGCAAATACAAATTGATACTGGGTTTAACGTGTGACATGGTAAAAAATTGGTAAAGATTGAAGACCAAATCCTCCCTCCCCTAGCCCCAGGCATCTTTAGGGGCAATCCAAAAATCCCTCCATATGAACGGTGTCTGTGGAAAGGGATTTTTGTTGCTGCACTAAGGCATGCCTGATAAGGAGGCTACCCCCCCCCCCCCTTCCCCCCCACTTCACACAAGGGACATTTGGCATAATGTTTGTTATAAGCTGTTGTTTCTCGACAGTTATGTAATAATTCACACAAAACATGGGGGGAAAAAACAGGAAAGTTAGAAAAAAAAGTTTTAAAAATTTAAAAATTCTTATCTGGTTACTGTGTTCAAACTTTGTTCTGAAAAATGACTAAACACAGCTGTAAGCTATTCTTTAATTTTTTTAAAATTTTTCCTAGCATGCCATATAAGGAATATACTGAAATAAAGTGCCTTCAATTTTTAAAGACAGTCTCCTAGCAACCATAAGATGCAGCGGAAACCCTAATCCGGTCATGTTTCCGTTTTCCCGCCACCCCACCCCACACGGGGGGAACACTCCCTTGTTGATCTAAATATGGTATATCGATCCCAGTCTCTTGACGTCCATCATGCAGTGGCATGCGAACAGGAAGGCAAGATGTTGTGGTAAAGACTAAAAAATCTAAAGATATTTTACAAACATTCCTGACTTCGAACTTTCAGGCATCTCTGCCGACACCAAGCTTGGGGATTCATTAAAGAGTGGACGCCATGGCTGACGAATCGGGGGACGTAGAGGCCGATGTTCTGGGTACGTTTGTGTGTGTGTATAGTCACACCAAGTCAAGGTCTCTTATCTTCTCCAACATATACCACATTCCACACTTCTCTACATAGACTTAACTAATCTTTTATTCCATGCTTTGTTGATAATTGTAGCCCTTGTTAAGGCGACTGTTCGTCAGGAAATGGACTTGGATTTTGCCAAGAAAGTGAAAGTAGAATACAAAGGAGAAAGGACAGAGACACGAATTTTGGTGAGGCTTTTTTGGTTTCTAATCTTGAGACCTTAGTTTGCTATTTCCTGTTCATTGAATCCTGAAAATACGCCAAGGGTATCTTTTACCACCGTTAGATAAACCCGAGATTTTTTCTGATCGACAATTTCGATTTTTGAGTTTATAACTAAAAGGGTTTTTTGGCCTTTTAGCTTATGTATCAACTGTACGAAAAGTGCTCATACGATCGAGTTAGTCATGCCCATATAAATAGATTGATCCGAAACTTTAAACTTGTTTAGAAAATTCCTTCAGAATTCTTAACCCTAATATCTTAAGTATTTAATCCTCTGCAACGGTGTTCATTATTTTTTTCTGGTTCTCACAAGTAATATGATTCTAACTTGAACTCGTTAGTAAAAATGGGTAAAAACTATGCCCAAAAATAACTGTCTTTCTTAGAGGTAGCATAGTTAGAAGTAGGCGTGTACGATGTAAAACATTTTACGGTTTATGCATGCTTTATTCTTTATGTTATTACAACCCAAGTCGTAAAGTATCAAAACCCAGTTTATTTTATAATAATGTCACGATTGATTTTATTTTGCCTATCAGCTGATGTACGTCGCCAGTAGATGACAACTTGACTCCTCAAACTTGCATGTCCACACATATTAAATTAATAAGCGATGCTCTTGTAAAGTTTACGATGAACATTTTATAACAATCCTTTGTTATAAGTTCTTATAAGACCTAAGATTAAAATGTTTAGAAATATATTTTAGAAAGATTCAATTTTTTAATTATTTGTTCTTAGTTTCAAGTTTCTTTTTCTTAAACGAAAATTTTATAGTTGCATTTGCGTCACAAAATAAAGCAGTTTTTCGTTATGATGGCTGATATATATAGCCGCAGAAATGTTCATCTCAAAGCTTATTAATTATATCTCACAGAACTTTGAATTTATAGACCTGAAAACGGTTTCAAACCAGTTATTTTTGTTGCATATGGAAATAAATGAAATAATAGTTTCAATCTGTTATCATTCATAATTTCAATTACAAAATTTGATTAATAAAAACATTAACTTATTTTAGGTGATAGCTTCCAATAAGTCAGAATTTATAAGGGTTTGAAAAATAGTGATTCTTGATAATGAGAATTAGAATCCTTTTGTCCCAGCTCAATTAATTTTCTGAATTTGAGTGAAAAAAAATGCTAGAAATTCATAGATTGGAATTAATATTGCTTATATACCCTCGCAAGGCCAATCTGGGTTTTTTCCCCATGTATTTCAATATTTTACGTTTGGGTGTGTGCACTACTTCAATGTCTCCCAATTGTCTATCATAAAAATATGTTTGACTTTGTATCTTTTTGTTTATTTATCATTTGATTGTAGTTACAAATGAATAACTAGTTATTTATCTAAAAAATGTTATAAGTCTGTGTAAAAACCTTGTTGATTTTTCAGTTTCAATATTGCAACATCACAGGCTATATTCTAGGGTTATAACCTATTTCCTCGTGGCCAGTGTATTTCCCTACGTCTGACATGTTCTCCATAACCAGACACTCTGTCTATCCATTTTAGAATTAACATTCATACTCAATATCTACCTTACTCCCTGAGATAACATGGCCTTGTCATAACTAAAGACATCGGGATTTAGAATTTTAAATGAAAAGTCAAAGGTTAAACTAACTTTTACATCATGGAATGCATTCAATTTATTTCTAAATGCTTATACTCCAAGCGTGATTCATTTTGGTATTTAGAAACAGGAAGTTTATTTTCATAAGCGCTTTTCTTTGTTATGAATTTTTTTCAAATCGAACCTTGAAATTTATTTTGCTCTTTATGGATTAGAGCTGCCTTACAATATAATCATTCAGTTTATTTTATTAGTATTGTATTCATTTAATACCTTATGTTTAAGTCAAGTTTACTGCTTTTATTATTTTAATACATGTACTTCAGAAGAATTACTTCTGTAGCTATATTTATTGTTTTTATGGTTGATTACTTCTCTAAATTAAAATTTAGATAAAAGAACTCATGAAATTAATTAAATATTAAAGTGGTCAGTCCAGATGTATTGCTACGAGTGTCCTTTTGGTCATCACATGTTTTGGTTGTCAGATTGTACACTGTACATGGAATAAATTGTGTTCAAGTTATTTCAATTAATAAGCTAGGAGATGTAAAAATAAAATGAAGACAAGGTTAATCTTTCTCTTTTTCTGAGCATAATATTTATTAGCCTATGGCTAAAAACCTTTGGCCCTGACTTCAGGATGAAATTAGAATGTAGTCTAGGTTTTATTTTGTGATTCAACAAGTTTTTCATACCACAAGTGCAGAAAAGCCAAGCGCTTAAATAATATGGCTGCTTTGTTTCATTAGAAACACTGACACAGCTCACACTAATGGTAAGAAGTTAGAAATTCCTAACACAATGTTGTGAGAAAATTCACATTTTGAGTAAAGGATTTAGTGACTTTAATTTTTTCTGGTTCAAATTACTCATAGATAATATTAATTGATCTTAAAATGATTTCATTGTGTCTGGTATTTAATTACAACATAATGTGGTAATGTTTCAGCCACATTTCTGCCAAAGCATGTTACAAAATTAGTGGCACGTCTTTGTTTTAATAAAGTATTTATTATAAAAAAATGTTACAAATTTATCCTCTGCTGTCGGCTTTTAGGCTGCTGCCAGTGGCGTATATTTTATCAAATGACAGTAAATTTATTTATTGAACTTAACAGGATTACTTTCTTTGTTATTCTAATGCTATGTCACAATATTTTAAAAGTTCATACATGGTAGATAGATTGTAATCGATTTTCTCATAAGTAAGATTTTTGTCTGAGTAACATTAATATCAATATTAAGCATTAATTGCAAACAAGGGAATAATACTCAAAGGAATGGTGATACCTAAAAAACACTGTAATCTAAATTCCATTCTACTACACATATACCAAGGTATAAAAAACACCTTCAACATTGTGGGGGGGGGGGGGGGGGGGGGGGGGCTTAGATTTAAACCTCCCTCCCCCAATTGATGGTTTTCATGGTGGCCATGTTGGAGGAACTTAACGAAAGAATTATCATTGAATTCTTTTGTTATACCCTCCAACATGGATGCCGTGTCTTTTGTTATTTAATTCTCTTGGGAATGGTTGAAAACCATCAATAGTATTAGACTATGTAACAATTAAACCATTGTCGAATAATCTATGAGTCAACACTCTTTGACCCATAGATCATGAGGGCGTTATAGACGCACGAGAGAAAATATAAAGAACATACAGTAGAAAGGCGTAGCTGAGTGCACTCTAGCTCGTTAAGAATTCTATATATTTTCTCAAGTGCATCTTTAACACAATGGGCGAGCCACTTTCTGTTGTCTAATTGATTTATAATATAGCTAGATTCAAGAAAAGATAAACTGTGCAGCCCATGGAAAAATAGTTCATAGGTTTTCAACCAATCAGAGCGTGCGTTATATCACTTATCTCGCTCGTGCGCTCCCTATCGACGCTATCAGATTTGAAAATTTAGAGAAAAAAGGTGAGCGTCCTTTGAGATCAGCGTGTGTGAGCGTGCAACCCATGGGGAAATGGTTCATTGGTTTTTGGCCAACCAGAGCGCACGTAATAATCTAGCTATATTATAATAGTCAATAGCCCATTTGTCATTTGGGCTCAAGGACTAATTGGTAGTAAGACTAAAAGTAGGGAACTGACATTTGAAAATTTAGTGGATGATTAGATAGGACTTGGCTTGAATTGGACAGGCTAAAATGTACCACCCATTGTTTAGAGACAACTTCCAGTGTTGTCCCAGTGTAACTTACCTTTGAGATTGTGTTCTTACACGTACTTATTGTTTTTATTTTCTAGGCCTTATCAGCCTACCGGGTGTACATAGTGAGCAACAGCAAGACAGCTCCAAAGGTAACATTGTATTAATGTAGCTATCATCTCTTGTAACTGACATCTTTCTACTGGTCAGGAGAAAGATTAGAGTTAGAAAGTGTTCTACAGTACAGTAAAATAATATGAAGCTAGAAAAGTAATTTGTAGAATGTACAGTACAGTATGTCTTGCAGTCACAACTGGAACTCAGGGCTTAAAATACACTGTAATGGCTGGATACACACAAAAGTATTTTTTCATATTTTGCCAAAGACTTTAATTTCATTGCAAATATGAAGACCTTACACTATTAATGATCATCAGAAGTGAAGTATTTTAAACCTTGTGTTCAAGCAAGGTCTTGTGTGACCATGCTGTTGGAGATGAATTCATATAAAACAGCCTTTTCCATGCTCTGTTCTAATACAGCATGCAAGAAATAATGTATGATATGGGAGACAATGAAGTCTGCTTAAAAAGCCAAAAATGGTTTCCCCAAAATGAATTAAGCTACAGTAAGTTAATTTTTCAAGTTTTTTAAATGTAAAATAATAGAGGTACGATTTATATTTTGTTTTTCACAGATTGAATCCAGTTTTCATATCCTGGCAATTCAAACAATAGAGAGTCTAAAGCCTCTCCTGGTAAGTACAGTATAAGTTTTTAACCAGGTTTACTTCAGAAGGGTTAATATAGTGTTTTTTTGAATATTGTGTATACTTAAACTGTAGTTGTGCAATGCCGAAATTAGGATTTGGTCTATTGTCACCAGTTATAAATGTAAGAGGCACCAACTGATTATTTTTGATTGACAGCAGTGAAAACCCACATTTTAGCAGACAGCTCACAAGTACTGACTAAGCTTACCTGTAATATCGAAAACTGTTGTATACAAATGATATCTGTAAAATAAATGTCATGAGACCTTAAAAAGGGAAATCTTGCATCGAAATGAAAAAGGCGTAGTTCTGTACTTTACAAAGCCCTCTCTATTAGTGTATGGAACAGATACGCAATAATGTGGACTTTTTTTACCTTTTTTACACTCTGTGTATAAGTCGAAGTTGATTTTTCATGGTCAATTTTAGGTGATAAAAAGTCTACTAATACACCAGCAAATACGGTAGTTGAAAATTGTGAGTGTATAACAGTGTTCGTTGTTGTTGCTTTTCTCTAGTGCAACATAACTGCAGCAGAAAAGTTGTATAACATTAAAGTATTCCAACCAAAAGACTGTATAGAGATCATAGCAAACATCCAGGCAGCACTCAAGTCTTCTTTTCCTGCTGGAAACCCTGAGTAAGTACTTGCTTTTTGCTCTAGGATCAATAGACCCTTTCTCAGACTAATTCAAAGGTTGTTGGTTTTAATCTTCAACAAGGTCATGCATCCTCAAGAACATAACATTTTTGGCAAATAACATTAATATATTATGGTTACTACCCACTGACATTAATTATTAACCTTGGTTATTGCTCATTACTGTAGTCTAACTTATTCTAAAAGTTAGGATATATCTGTGTGTGTTAAGTCGTTTCAGGCTCTCACTTGGACCATCGGAAGAAATAGAGACCAGATTAATGAAAATAAACAATCTTGTCAACACATTACGAAACACTGAAGCTGATGCTGAGTTTGGACCTTGTGGTAAGTATGGGACCATTGGTCTTGTAAATCTATAAAAACAGAGCTGAAGACAATGGTAAATTATGGTCAACTGCCTTTTAGAAGGATTCTTTTGACCAGTCACATTGACTGGTAACATATCAATCAGTCCAATGTGGACAGTCATGTTTGACCAAAAATCCACTTACAGTATCAGCAGCAGTAAGGGGGACTCGCGATCGATGCCAAAGATATACGGGTTTAACTCGCGGATTTACGAAGACGGGTACAGCAGATTTACGGGTATTTTGGTATCGTAAACGGAGGTTAAAATATTCCTTAGATATACATGGCCACCATCAACGACATTCAAAACAAAACTGTGCGCAGGCTCGGAAATCAGGTGATGGATAACTCAGACGCTGACTTTGTCTTCGCTACATTTATGGAGGGAAAGACAGACAAAACTATGAATCACAAAATGGCTGAAAAGATAATCAACAGAATGCCGGCCGGTGACTACCGTTTGGAGTTGACATTCGTAAAGTACTTAGACGGTGAGTGGATAATAGAAAAGGGTCGTAATCCTATCAGAGCGTCTGGTAAGCAGAACCTGTTCGTTTTGAATAAGCACACACGACCGGGAGCACTTGAGGGAATAGACATGCTCTTCTACGAGGTCGCTTACCCGGTTACCGTGGTCATCTACGGTGCATACGAAATTAAGAAGCCGGATGTTAAGAAGTTGCGACCAATGCGACATCCTGGTAACTGTGTCGGGAAGCTGGTTAGGGAGTTTTTCGAAGATTCCTCTCGGGGTGGTAAGCTTACGCCAAAAAGAAGAGAAGCCATCAGGAAATGGGAGCATTCTACTCGTAAAACTGGAGGCTCCATCGAAAACATCAAAAAGTTAGAAACTGCCTTAGAACGCCGCATACACGTGAAGGACATCACCGACGGTTTCATTTACGAAGGGACGAAAAAGTATGGAGGCCGGGGAGCGCCTATTGTTATCTATCAACACAACGCGCACGCATGGAGAGAACTTAGGTTTCCAAGAAAGAAGGAGACAAAGGTCTACAAGGGGTCACCACTCATAGATTTGATCCACGAGAATTCCATATGGCTAATGGATTCGGAAGGAAATCAATTCATGACGCAAGACGGCACTCTTTACCGGCCCGAGAGCGAACACCAGCGCATCCAAAGCGCCTGCGAAACCCTTGGTGAGGACTTTTCAGATGAGGTCCTTAGCTCCCGCAGTTTGGACTTCCTGGCCGCAAAGAAAAGAAACGGCTGGAAACCCACCCCAAAAGAATTCGGAGACATAGCCAAAGCCTGTGTAGAACACGGCCATGGAGGTCTGTGGAACATGGAGTACGACGAAGATCAATACGTATCCCTGGATATGAAACATTGCTACCCTGCCAGTTTTAAAGGCCTTGGGGATTGTAAGGAGTATTACGATAGATACGGGCATCCCGACTCACAATTCTTTCGTGTCGCGTTAGACTGTAAATACGACGCACCAGCAACAGGATTCGTCAGACTAACCACATGGGAGTTAGCAGAAGACTTACATCCAATAATTTACGCGTGGTACGGGAAACATCTACAGGAGAAAGAATGGATCCCTGTGCCCCTGCTGAAGTTTCTCGAAGAGCGTAAACTCCTCACATACACAGCGCATGAAGCCATACTTTGCCATAGCGCCTTCACACAATGGCTCCCAGAGCACAACCCCACAGCGCGGGTTGTCATAGGAAAGTTCACACAGGGCGCTAAGGAAGGAGAAAAACACATGCAACGGCGTTTGATAACAGACGACGGTGAGTTGAGCTTCTTAATAAAACGCGCGCATGAGCAAGGAACCATGGTGTCCGTAGAGAAGTGGAATTATTTCATAGAAGGCCAAGGGGAACGGCAATGGAATGCGCTGTGTTATTACCAAGATCATCGCCCGCAATATTACCATCTTCGGGCCAGCATGTTAGCATATGCGCACATTAATCTATTGTCAATGCTGTTGCGGTTTGACAAAGAGGATATCCCACGCGTAGCCACGGATTCTTTGTATGTAAAGCCAGAAGTGTTAGAAAAGATGCAGGAATTCTATACAGAGGACGAACTTGCAGAGAGCGGTCAATGGCGCGTCAAAGACGAAGAAATAAAGGCCTGGAGAGAACGCGTAGAATACCACGGGGAACACACACATGGTTCAATAACGCCCACTGTGGAGCCTTTACCGTCGGTTGCCAATCCAATATCTTACAAACGCTTCTCTTACCTCTACGGAACCGGTGGCAGTGGTAAAACTACGCGTGTCTTGAAACTATTTCCAAAGATAAAGGTGTTAACACCAACGCATCGTCTGGAGCGAGAATTAACGGAGATGGGTTACGATGCGCAGACCTACCACAGCTTCTTTCGCTGGAATGGTCAAAAGTGGGTACCAGAAGCCATCCACGACATACCCCCGGTGATACTTTGGGATGAGATTTGCACCGTTCCTTTAGAAATCCTGCAGGAGTTCGTAGAATTCCTCCGTGGAAAGTGTCAAGTGATATTCGCCGGAGATCCTTGCCAGCCTCCTCCAATAACCGGAGAGATGCCCCATAAATGGTTAAAAGAAATGGTAGACCACTCCGAAGAAATTAACACCGACTACCGCAGTAAGGATCAAATAAGAAACCTGAAAGCAGAACTTCGGGGCCTTAGTGACGCGGAACAAAACAAGATACTGCGCAAACGTGTACGAGCGAAGTCCTACGAGGACTTCCTTTACGCATGGCATCCAAAGGATCTGGTGCTGAGCAGCAAACGCGCAGCACAGTCTCGCATACAAAAGGATTTGCTAAATATACACCGAGAGCGCTTCCCTACGCATCCCGTACCTGTTTCTTACAAACCCCACGATACCCGAATGCAAAAAAGAGATGTCTGGGTACCTGGTACCGACATCCAACTACAAAATGCTGTAACACATGATAAAGCCTGGGTACCCATAGAAAAAGTAGAAAGAATTACCTCACACCCCGATTGGCGCTTAGGCTATTGCATGACAGTCCACAGCGCGCAAGGGCTTACCATAAAAGAAACCTTATGGATCATAGACCAGCGGCTGTGTTGGAGCAACCTTATCTACACTGCCGTAAGCCGCGTAGAATATGCCAAGCAGTTAAAAAGAGCCTGGGGTCCGCAACTGCGCTACGACCGCACCCCAGAGGACGTAGCCAAAGAGAACATTGCTAAGAAACTCCTTCGCTACAAAAGACACGACGAAGAAAAGAGTACGGATCCCCGCTATGCGGGGGTCAAATTCGACCTATGCGTGGACGACGTCTATAAGAAAGGGGCACGGTGTGCCAAGTGTAACATACCGCTACTATGGAGGTTTGACCCAAATGACGATCAGCAGTTCTCCGTGGATCGTATAAATAACAAACGCGGCCATTGTAGAGGCAATGTAAGACTGACATGCCTAGAGTGCAATCGGGCGCGCGGTGCTGCGCTACTTTGAAGGGCAGCTAGCACTACTCTGAGTCTTTGGGGACTATGAGCAGCTCTTCCTTGACAAATCCACGACTTGGGCCATTTAGGTAATACAACACGGGTTGCCCTTCCTTGGTGACGGACTTCGAAATCTCATACGTTTCCAGGGACCAGTTAGGATCCGTGGCTCTCTTACTGCCACCTTCGAGTTCCCCCGGCTGATAGAGGTATCTGACCACTATGTCGCGGGGTAGCTTTTTTTCCTTCAGTCCGACCGCCCTTGAACTTCTGACGTAGGACTTGTGTTCCACGTGTTTCTTTTTTATGGCATCCTTGGGTTTCATTCCCGTAGCCCTGGCCACCTCGTTGTTCAAAGCCACGATGACCTGGGGGAGCCTCTGAGTCCATTCCCTGTTGCGTTTGGAGGGATCTTCCAGCTCTTTCCAATACTGGTATCCAAAGAGACGCTCGGCCAAGGTCTTATTGAATCTTTCGACGATGCTCTGACCCCTGTGGTACTCAGCTTCGGCTCTCCTAATCTTGGTGTCGTGGTCTTTCAGGGTTTTGGTAACCACGCCCATGAACTCTGTCCCCGCATCCACTTGCAGCAGCTTAGGCCATTTCAAGACGCGCTTATAAATCCTACCTAGGGCTTCTGCGACTTCCCCAGAATCCTTGCTGGTTATGGGTTCGGCGTCCTTGTATCTGCTTGCGATATCGACTACGGTCAAAGCGTACCTATAGGTCTTTTTTCTCACCTTATCGTGCGGCAAGAAAAGCAAATCTGCCTGATGAACTTCATTGGGGGCATTTACGGTAAAGCTGGGCCTGGGAATGTACTTGGGCACGGGAAGATAAACCTGCCAGAGGGTTTGTTTTTTTAGCCAGTTCTTAGCCGTTTCTTCTGATACCCTGGCCGCGGTCGCGAGTTTCTTGATGGCCGACGCTCCTCTCCAATAGCCTTCAGGTCCATAGTAAATCCTTTTGAGTTTGTCCTCTACGCGGCCCATTATATGAATTCCAAAACGAGATTGATCTTACGTCCGTTAAAATCCACCGTCTTTCCGTCCACTTTGATGGTGATGTTTATGCTTTCTACCAAATTAGACAAATCATAGCTTAAAGAAATGGGAGTGTATTCTTCTGAGTCAAATGGATTACCTTTGGGCAGAAACTTGGACATAAGAGAAGACTTTTCTCCATTGTTGTAACTATGAACCAAGTCGCAATAGACTTCGTAAGAGGATGCGACTTTCCATTTCACAGGTATGGCTGTGTTGGTAATTTCCTTGCCTGAGACACCTAGTAAAGATCCTAATGCATCAGCTTTTCCTAGGGTTACCGAGAAATTGTTAGGAAGATTATGTTTGAAGGTCATTTCGTGCGGCAGCCCTGTGGTGAGAGTATAACCGCGCTTGGCGAGCTCCTTAGCAAGGGTGATTGGCGTGTAATGTCCATCGGGTAGCATTACGCTTTGATAATTGTTAGATCCCTTATGCACAGTGACCATACCATTGACTAAATTATACCAAGAATTGTACAAAGAGCAACTAACCAGCCTAGCCTTATGGGCTTTGATGGGGGGGTTCAGATAAGTGGTAAAGTTATTCTTGTCGCTTTCCAAAAAGACGATCATATATTTCAGGAAACACAGTTCCCCTCTAGTGATCTGAGCGCAGCTTAGACTAAATACGCCAAAGCTACGCCTCCCGCCAGCCCTGCGACTCCTACAAAGACCAATTCATTGTCTTTTTGTTTCTTAGAAGGCTGGTAGTAATTCTTGAACTGAGGCTTTTTCGACCCCGTTAATGCCGCGGGGTGCGCTTGCGCATAAAGTTTAAAGGCGTAGTCTGTGTTTTCGAAGTTCTTATCCGCCTGCATTTTGTCTTGGTAGTTCTTGTCCAACCAATCCCTGTAAGCTTGTCTTTTTTCATTCCAAGCCGCCACGTCTCGCTGATATTTCTCCAGCGCTAAGTCGTGTCTCTTCCTTTCGGCGGCTAAATCTCCGCTGCGATCACCTCTAACTAATCTATCCAAATATTGACCACCATAATTAGCTCCAGTGAATGCTAAAGCTGCAATAACTCCACCTGCGACTAAGCCAGCCATTATATATTACGCCGTAGGCAGGTACTTTTCCTTTCGTAGGTAATCCTTTAGCATGATAGCCCCGCCTACGGCAGCGGTCATTTTAGCAAAATTAGCGAAGCTCTTGCTTGGGTCTTCAGTAAAGTCTTCTTTGAGCACTTTCTTACCTACCCAACCAATACCCGCAACGATGGAAGTAATGATAGCTGCTTCTTCAACAGTTTTCAACAACGCGGTTGACATTATATTACAAAGCGAGAAGGAAAATCTAGGTCGCCACGGCACGTGGTGATAAATTTACTCCATTTCAGGGATCTTACTTTTTCTAACAGCTGGTTCCACAGGTGCGTGATATGTTGGTGGTTCTACCTTTTTCGTAGCCCGCCATTGTAAGTAGAGGCTGTCTGCTGCTATAGCGACTCCTAACGCGCCAATGACGTATCCCGGATTAATAAAGGATTCCTCTTCTTCTACCTTTTCTTCTTTTTTGGCTTTGTTCTTCTTATTCATCTCCGCGAGCTTCTTTCCGGCAGCGACTCTGCCTGGAGATTTAGCCTTGGTAATCTTGGTATCTTCTACGGGTGGTTGTTCTTCGGTGCCACTCATCTTATATTAAGGGACTTGAAGGACTTGACAAGTAACTTGATGACGACTTGACAATGACTTGACTAAGTACTTGACAACGACTTGATTAAGTACTTGAGGTGACTTGACAACGACTTGACTAAGTACTTGACAACGACTTGACTAAGTACTTGAGGCGACTTGATCAGGTACCTCGGCAAGTGCCGCCTGGAAGACCTTTTCGACTTCTCTATCCTTCTTGAAGTCCTTCCAAGATGTTCCGAAGGAACCTAGTACCTCCTTCAAGTCGACGTGCTGAGCTACGTGAAGTGCCGCAGAGGCGACTGCCATTAACTTACCGCACTTCAAAGACAACCAACCGCAGGTTATCTTAAGTTCTTGGGCGATGACATAGTCCTCGCTTATGTCCTTCCGCAGTTGCTCCACGTCGTCTATAGGCAGCGCAAGTCCAAGGAGCTTGGTGGCAAGTCGGATAGCGGAGTCTGCTACGGCGTCCGTGGTCTTACTTGCAAGGGCGGCCTCGTACCTCTTATGGAACTTTTTGACTTCCTCTTCTGACAACTTATTAACCTGCTCATGGGTAAGTTCCTTGCCTATCATTTCTTTGCACTTCCCAGAAGACACCAGGATGTTAAGTTGTTCCTTAAGGTTACTTTCGTCTAACTGCGTGGGGACTTCATCTAAGAGCTGCTCAATATCCATATACATTAGGAATCATAGATTCCAACCGTGTAGGGAAACCTCAAAGAGAAGATCATCTTGGAATGTTGGTGCGTTTTTAAATGCCGCATGTATTCATGCAACTGTTCCTTGGATATCTCACCGCCGTAGTCGCTTAAGATGGTTTCCAGGTCACTCCGGCTCAGAGTATAAAATACGACAAGTGAGCCTATGTTTTCCCTGAAGGGCTTAGAGACACTGGTAAGCTGCTGGGAAAGCAACCAAACGCTGATATTGTCATGCCTACCGCTGAAGGCGAGTTTAACGAGCTCGGAAGTGCGTCTTTTTACGTCGTCCCCGCAGGCAATGTCATCCAATATGAGGAGCGTCTGCGTATCTTTAGGGAATTGCTTGTGCCAGAACTTCAAATGGCTGGATAACTCGTTAGGGTCTAAGATATCCACAAAGAAGTCGTCATCTTTCACTCCTATGCCTTCCCAGGTGCGGTTATTCACGTAGGTGGGGCATAATAGGACAATATAGTCGAAGCGGTATCTAAAGGGTCCTAATAGCTGCTCCACGACGAACTGCGTTTTGCCGCAGCCGGTGGGTCCTACGATCAGAGCATTGCAGGGAATATGGTTCGGATCCATTATATATACGATGGACCCAGTGGACGCAGTAAGAAGGATTGCCGGCGACGCAAAAGATAAAAGAGACACCATAGAAATGCAAAGGGAGGAGATAGACCGGTTAAAAGAGCGCGTGCAGGAATTGTACGATGAAATGTGCGGTCTGAAGCGCGCAGAACGGTTTGGTGCGCTTTTGACGATGGCCGGTTGGGCAAAAGAAAGCGTGCAGGACTTTATTAAGTATCCCTTATAAGGCTTAAATAACACTTAGTTATAATGAAGTGCAAGCAATGTGAAAGGGAGTTCAGCAGCAAGCAAAGATTGCAATATCACGTCGAAAGACGGGTATGCAGTAAGGAAGTAAACAACGTTACCGTTTGCGAGGACTGTGATAAGCAGTTTAGCAGCGCGCAGGCGTTGGAGTACCATCGTAGCAGAAGGGTTTGTTTAAAGAACGTATGCGTGCGCTGCGACGAGGACGTTACCGACGCCTGGCACCGACATAGATGCCTTGGTAATTACGATCTGCTGGGCGTAGCATGTGAGGAGCACGGTGACGTTGCCGCCCGATGTTGTCCGGTTGACACCACGAAAGAGTTAACGCAAAGGAAGAAAGAAATAGACGAAACGTTTGCGGAGTTTGACCTCGTAGAAGGTGTAAGGTGGGAAAATAGAGAGTACTGGGAGGCCAACTGTGAGCGCTGCGGCTGTCAAAGGAGCGGTCAACACATTTGGCAGTGTTTGTATGAGGGTCAAGGCGGCTTTAAAGAGTACTTAGATCGCTTCGAAGCTTGGCATGCCAGTAACGAGGTGGCAAGGAAAGCCCGTAGAAGTTAGGAAGGGAACTAAAATAGTAAAATAGGGTTTGTGCAAAGAGTCTCAAATCCCATTCTTATTTTTCTTGTTGTTTGTTAAGTATCATCAACATTTAACAAAACAACAATAAAAATAAGGACCCCCTTTAAAGGTATATGCTAGCCTACGCAGCCGCATTCTTTGGAGGATTCCTAATCGCCCTTTCAATATATGGACTGTATTACTTGCGAACTACCTGCCGACTGCATACCGATACCCAAACCGCGTAAAAAATACACCTGCCTTCATTGCGACAGGGTATTCTCCGAAGGATCCTTTGTGGGGCATTGGTGCTCCGCGGATCCTAAAGCGCAGCGGGCGCTTAACTACAAAGAGGAGATGGAGTGACTCTTCTTTCAATGTCAAACTTCCATCGGCCATTTACCTTACCATAGCTGCGTAAGTGGGTGAATTCCTCGCCCTGAATTACGTACCGCACGCAATCCGGCGCCCAAAGGGAATACTCTATACCCTCTGAGTCTTTGAGGACTAACCGCAGACGGTTGATGTCTTCGAAGACGACGTAATTTTTTATTTCATACGCTGCGCCTTCCACCAAATCACGCCAATGTATCAAATTGAGTCGCATTATATCTATGAAATATTTCCAAATGCGTTGTCAGCGTCTCCGTGCTTTTAAAACGTTTGCAGCACCACCGACAAGGAATACGAATACCTTCCGCATAACCGCTAATGGCACGACAGATGACGTCGTAATCGTCACAAACCATAGTTAAGAAACCATTTGCGTCATACTGCGAAATTAACTTGCGTTGATCTGGGGAAAGTATGCCGTTCCCTTTCGGTGTCTTCAATTCAATACAGAACCCGCGGTAATGCTTGTGGGCGTTCAAGATAAGCAGGTCAGGCTGGCCGCGTTTGTAACCCTTTTGCCAGCTTTTTATGCGTTTGCTGTCAGAGTCTTGTAATTCCCCTAAGCCGGGTGTTATGAGCATCTGTGGATAGAAGCGGCGGATGTAATCCACGACTTTCTTATGCAGGTCGAACTCATTTTCGATCTTAAATACCAACTTGTTGGGGGTGTCGAACCGCTTTTCTATCTCATACTTACCGGTTTTCCTTAGCGTGGGTAGGACTTCCTCGAGGACCCAATCCTGGAATGTTTCTGCCGTTGGCATCTTTGAGCTAAATATCAACTGATACAACCCAGATTCGGTTACGTACAGGGAATGTGGGTGTGAATTGGGAGGGAGGCGATTCACCTCCATTCTAAGTTCGCTAAGCTTTTTCTTATACTTTTCGTGAACATGCACCTTAATCGCATCTTTTGGGTCTGCGTAACCTAACGCCAAAGCCACCCCTCTTGCCTTAAAATACAGCTTATCGCCTTGCACTATGCATTGCAGTTTGGTTTCGTTGTTTTCGAATACGCGCAGCATGGTATATCAAAAAGATATTCTATCTTTTTTTCTAGAGGCAAACAAGTTTATCAAAAATGTCCTAGTACGCAACGCTTTTTAGCTGATTCATTTCCACGCTTAGCTGCGCGTCTGAGACTACGAAAATGTACGCGTTTATCTTAGTAGTGTCGCTGGCATGTTTGGTGCGCTTGATCTCCAACGTAATGCCGTCCTGGGTATTTACCAGGCGTAAACCCTGACCATGTAGGTCTTCGTCGTTCGTTGTGCGCATGTCGATCCACAGCGCATACTTATCCTTAAAGAATTCCTTTGGGCAATTTGGTCGCCAAACTTACGCGCGACTTCCCGGTACATGTCCTCGGGCTTTATCCCTTGTGAGTAAACCTTATTAGGCACTCCGTTAATGCTAACGCCTACGTTAGTGATGTTAGGATTAAAGAACGCCTCAGAGTCACGCAATCCTGCCGTGTATGTCTTTGCGAACAGCAACATTATCCCTGTGAGGCTGCGCCTGGGAAGGTTAATGCTTTGGTTGATGACCTCTTCGACGTTGTTTGTAAAGCTGAACGTCTTGTACATCACGACGTGATCGTAAAGGAAAGCCTTCCCGGCGCTGTATTCCATACCGGCGCTACGTGCTAAATCTTCGCTGTATACCGTTTCGTACTGCAGCTCTAAGTTAGTAACGGAGTATGGGTGGACGGCTGAGGAACTTACGTCCTTTCCCTGCAGGATGTTTGTAGTGTCTGCTAGGGTTACTTCGAACTGCAGTTCGCTTAGCTGCCTTGGGTAGTATGCACCGTGGTTCGTGATAACTTCGAAATCTAATGGAACGACATATTTAGTACCATAAGCCGTCTTTATTTCGTCTTCTCCTGAGGCGCCAGAGGCTGCGCTCCTTACCTTGCGTATGGCATCACTGGCGATTCCCTGCTCTATCCTTTGCGCGCGGTCAAATGCAGTCAACCATAAGTCTTTGTACGTGGTATACAAATCATACCTGTTTAAGTCCAGCAAGGATTCCCCGGCGAACTTTACGCGTATTTTGGAAACGAGGTTTCTACCCACGTTATTGACGACGTAACGCACGTCCGCAGTGTTTGGTTGTATTGCTAGGTCAAACCTTAGCGCCAGGGTGCCAGGAACCAACACTAGGTTATCTGTTAGGCGGGGCACGCCTACGTACAGCGTTTCCCCTGGCTTTGCGCTACTGGGGGTAAAGGTGACCCGGTGAAAGGTGCGTTCCGCTTTCAGCCCGCCAACCTGCTTAGGTAATACGTTGGGATTTAACTTTGAGCTTATCATATATAATGGAAGTAGAAGGAACGGATTTTGACCCCCTTACCGAAGAAGGCCAAGTAGACATTAACGACGAAGAATACGAGTCTTTACTTCCTGATGACAACGTTGACGGGCGGGGCCTTTTTGACAAGCTAAGACGCAAATATGGCAGCAGGGCCCGCGAGGCCTGGCGTTCCTTAGAGGATAAGTGGCAATCAAGGAACCCAGGGCGACCTATTCCAGAATATTTGGAATTGCAAAACTTGGATTCCACGGACCTAAGAACTGAAATGCTAAGGGGGCTTTTAGACGACGTAAGGGAGAAATTTCCAAATGTGGACTTGACCCGCCTTAATTTCCAAACCGGAGATAAGGGGCAAATTCAAATCCAGTATCAAGGAAGGGATAAGTGGTATAATCTCTACCAAAGGAGAGACTCCGACAGGCTCACCAGTAATCTCCCAAAAGAAATCAAAAACGCATTAGGAAGACCTAATTTGGTGGAAAGACTAAGAGAAAACGATGAAAACACCAGCGAAGCCTTTGAAAAGTTCAAGACCCTAATGCAGCGGCAACAAAAAGGCATCGAAGCGAAAAGGGAAGTCGAAGGACTAAAGGAAACAATGGAGGAAAGGGAGGCAGAATACATGCGACAAAACCGACTACTCCTCGATGCTCAAAAAAGAGAACTTGACGACAAAAACCAAAGAATGATAGGAATGAGAGAACAAACAGACAAAGCCCTGCGCGATAGCAACCAAGCCCAAAAGGCCTTCGAACTTGCCCTGCAAGACCTAGACATAAGCAAGGAAGAAGCTAAGAACTTACGTACCACCATAGCTGGCTCTTTAGAGGAACGGCGGCAGTTGGTTGCCGAAATTAACACTAAGGAAGAACAAATCCGGCAAAGAGATCAGGCCATCGAAGACCTGGAGGGACAAATAGAGCGGCAGCAGGAAATAATCAATGACCAAACTCGTCCCGAAGAGGAAAGGGAGGCAGCACAAAGGGAAGTGGAGGCCCTTCAGGAGAGAGTTGCGGAATTACAGGCGCAAAAGGACAACCTGGAAAGAGAATTGGGACTTACCACCAAGGAAAAGGTAAAAAGAGCCCTTTTGAAGTATGGCGTTCCGCTGGCATTTGCGGTCGCTATTTCGAGCGTAGTAGGAGTTATCCTATCCACGCTTAAGGCTACGGGCGCGGGCGTAAAGAAATTAGGCAGTGGGCTGACGGACTTGGGAAAAAAGATGGCAGCCGGTCTTCCTGGGCTGCTGGGTTCGGTTGTTTCCTTGGCACTTAGGGCCGGCGGAGAACTGTTGAAGTTCGTGGGGAATAACATTTGGATCTTGGTCGTAGCTATTGGAGTGGTACTCCTGAAGAAGATGAAGGGTTAATCTTATCAGGCTTATCGTCGTCGGGCGCCCGAGGCGTCCTCGACTGGGGATAAGTAAAGATAGTATTCACACCGCCCTGATAATTTGGTATCAGGGGTAGGGCAGTCATAGTAGAAATGGGTTTATGGCACCAAGCAGCATCCGTTGGAGGATCTTTTGACGGGGCGGCATTTATCCGAAGGTAGGCAACGTCGTTGGGAAGAACCTGAAGCTTCGCATATTGACAATTGGCTATCATATGAAAAGTTACCGGCGTTAAGTCTTCTGTGCTTAACGGTGGGGGCTCCGACGAGAAATGAGCTGGGTTCCTATTATTATCTTTTTTTCTGTAGGGTAGTAATGGGTGGTTATCCTCATCGACAATCCTAAACCCGACATTACACGAATACCCCGTCGAAATGCTAATGGTACACATGATCAATCCCAGGCCCCCAACCTTCACCCACAGCCCGGTGTCATGCCAATGCTGTTCTAAGTAGTCCTTCTCCTCCAAAAAATGTAGAAACCAATCTTCCTTCGCGTGTGGGTTCATATATTTCAGGGAATAAATTCCCTTCTATAGACTCATTACCGTTAAAGTGCTAATGGTCTTGTGATTATAAACCGTATCTCTCTGATTTTCTATGCTATTTATGCAAACGCTCCCGGTGTCATCTACGCGCATTTGCAGCTTTACCTTCCCATGGCAATCGGCGACCATGTGGAAAGTCCAAACCGATAGATTTTCGGCGCTGCCGGGGTTGGGCTCTACGGAGAAATGCGTAGGCTCCCTGTTGTTCGTCTTATTTCTCATAGGCTGCAGTACGCCATTCTCATCCAGGAACCTAAAGCCCACGTTGGCATGGCTGCTCGTGCCAATGCAAATACTACAAAGGATCAATTTCTTTCCTGAGTAATTCAAATTCACGGACATCCCCGTGACATCAACCCGTGACATCAACCCAAGACGCCTGGGTGTATTTTTTCTCGCCTGTGTAAGTCGTATAAACACAATCTACTCCAGCTACGTAGGGGTTGTTCATCGCCATATATAATAGCTCAGACCAATGCTTGCAGCTGCTAAGCCGGCTTTTAATAAGTTATGGTCATATTCCTCGGTAACCTTCTTTACTGGTTTCTTTGGTGGCACGTACGCCTTTTTTAATGGTTTTTCTACCTCTTTTTTTGGTTTCTCTACGAAGTGAGTAATGCCCTTGGTCATGTCAGAGTTCACGTCATTCACCCCAAACTTCATATCCTTAGTAGCTCGCTGCAGCTTGTTGTTATAACCCACAACGGAATTGGTGTTAATGACCAAATTACTTGGCATCAACCAACAACCAGGCGACAAAGCGTAATCCAGCCTCACCCTTGACTGTTGCACCGCCAATTGATATCTTTGAATCGACTCAGATATGCCACCTTCTATTATCGCGGCTTCAAACAGCCTTAGGAATTCCTCTTGCGTTTCCCGCGAAGCGCCTTGGGCTCCAATAATGGGGCTACGGTTCTTTACCTGCGCTCCCAGGACGCAGTACACAAATGTCTCTATGCTGCGGTTGATCCTGCTTAGGTTCCTTAGACCTTTCCCTTTCATCAATACAAACGGGTCCCAAGTGCCGAGGTAATTCGATTGAATTCTGGTAATTAACGAATTATTACCCTTATCACCACCCATATCACCAAACTCCAACTCATGACTTGGGTATTCTTGATGCCCATAGTCGGCCGGCTTCTCACCATTAGGGCTCCAAACGTAGACTATACCCAACCCATGCGTCTTACCCTCCTTATAACGAAAATCTTTTTGCTGTGGTTTGAACTCGTTAAATAACCTTTCTAGGGCTACGGCGTCGTAGTGGTTATTCATTGGATTAAATGCCTTATCTCCCGGTAAAGGTACGTTAAGCTCCTTCAACAACCTCCTTACCGTAAAGGCAACGTGAAACCGCATGATCGGAACGTGAAACATATCCGCGGCAACGCCACAACCTTTAGTGGCGGCCCAGACAGCAAAGTTTAACTGCTGCGGCCAATATCGCATATTGGGTCCTGCTAACCATTCCCTGGCCTCTTTACCCGACGTATGCTTTAACATCGTATCCCCATAGATATTCCTTACTACTACATCAAATTGAATTGATTTCCACTGAAATCTTCAGGAACGTTACCATCGTTTCAAAGTCGTTTACACCACCTTCAGCATCGTAAAATGGGTAATCTTCCGTGGTTAACAATAAATTATCCGGGAAATTGGGTTGTTTGCTCACCTTTTGCTTTGGCGCATACGTAAATATTTGCCCTTCTTTCTTCACCGGCGCGGAATGCTGCTGCTCCTCTACGTTATTCCCAAAGGCGTCGTACATTAGTATATAATGGATGTTATACCATCAGCACCTCCGGTTTATCCTGAACTTCCTAATGAATTAAACGCTGAAAACTTTCGTTTGAATAAAGCGAACATAATCCTGGCTTACTTAGAAGGGCAAGCGAAACACTACGAAAAGGTCAGGAAAAAGTACGCCAGAGCCCGAAGCATACTACATAAAATCGCGATAACTTCCGGCTCCATGTCCGTGGCGTTAACAGGCACTGGCGTTGCTACCTCACTCACCGGACCTGGAATAGTCGTTGGCGTTCCTTTGGCAAGCGTTGGAGCTGTCTGCGGCATTGTTTCCGCTGTTACGACAGGCATTATAAAGCAATTGTCCGGTAAGATATCCAAGCACGACACCCACATAGCCCTAGCAAGAGCAAAGGCTAACACCATTGCCGACTTGGTGTCTCAGGCTTTGCGGGACCGCCGCATAGACGACACGGAGTTCTCTTTGATCCTCGCGGAGGAAAAGAAATACGGGGAGCTAAAGTCGGGTAATAAAAAAACCATCGTGAAAGATCTTGCAAAAGAGGAGCTACAAAGAAAACTCGCTCAGTAGACATTTGCTTTGAAAAGAACGTAGGTGGATTTCGGCTGCACATTTCATCTTCTCGGAATCCATTCTAACAGCGGGTGGTTGGGGTCGATTTCGTGAAATATTTCGTAGATTACGTCAGGGTAATAAGGAATATCCTTATCCAGCCGACAAAACATCCACTCGGCTCTTGTCATATCTGGGACATGAGGAATACGCCTACCGGTAATTTCAGACAAAAGATAGGGAATAGCTTTGTAATATTTCCCTAGCTTTAATTTTTTCAATGTCTTCCGTAGACTTTGTGGGGTTGGCTCTTCTAAATGGTCTATGATTTTCTTCTTTACTTCGTCGCTTAAATATATCGGATGTAAACCTTGGATATGACTCATCCAGTCCCTGAAGTATTTTATTCTCTTATATGGCATTTTCTTACGACCTCCATTGGCGTAATACTGCTCTCTGGTAGCATTTGGTACGGCATTACGAATATTCTTACCACATTCGTAACACTGCGCTGACGTGTCGTCTTCTATTTGCATTTTTTTACCACAACACCAAAAGGGTTCTGGCTTAGGTACGATAACTTTAGGTCTTAGACAAATTATGCAAAAGTCGTTAACGAACTTCTTACATTCGTGCATCGTATATTTATAAGATATTTTAACCTCCGTTTGCGATAAATCTGCTGTACCCGTCTTCGTAAATCCGCGAGTTAAACCCGTATATCTTTGGCATCGATCGCGAGTCCCCCTTACTGCTGCTGTATCTGGCCAAATGGTTCTAAGGCCAGTCCTCTTGACCAGTCACATTGCCTGGTAACATATTGATCAGTCCAATGAGGGCAGTCAGGTTTGACCAAAAATCCACTTAAAGTATCTGGTCAAATGGTTCTTAGGCCAGTCCTCTTGACCAGTCACATTGTTGGGTAACATATTGATCAGTCCAATGTGGTTAGTCATTTGACCAAAAATCCACTTACAGTATCTGGCCAAACGGCTCTTAGGCCAGTCCTCTTGACCAGTCACATTGACTGGTCACATGTTGGTCAGTCCAATTTGTCTAGTCATCATGTCTGGCCATTGAGCAGCTGTAATTTTTAACCCTGAAAAGTGACCTTTATTAAAAAATGAGATTTAGCAGTGCTTCTGTTAGTAACACTTCTTCCAAAGCAAAAGTCATCATTTCTGATTTCTAATTCATTTTCACAGGTGGATTTTCTAAAGTCTATGCTTGTATGTGTAATTACTATGGAACACAATACCTAGAAGAAGTTGCTTGGGTAAGAGAGAGTCTTTAAATAATGTACAACATATCAACTGGCTTATTTGTATTTATCAAGGATTTATAAGGGAATAAATGGAGGCGCATAGCACTGTTGCACTTGCCTCTAAGCCTGTCCCTTGATTGACATATTTTTCTAAGCATATTCCATCTTTTTTACTCCCTTAGCAAAACCTAACATGCTAAATGACAACTAAATCTGTGAGTTAACCATGTTTTGACTTTGATCAGCCAAGTCGTTGTTTCAGGGTTCAATTTGTAAGTTAGCTAAGCCCTGACTCTGATCAGCCCAGAAGTTGTTTCAGGGTTTAATCTGTGAGTTAGCTGTGCCCTGACTTAGATCCGCCCAGAAGTTGTTTAATGGTGTTGATAAAATCAGAAGCATGTCTTGTTCTGATATTTTGTACCCTTTTGTCTTTCAGGATGTTGATACAATCTATTTGTCACATGACACTAAAGAATTTAACCTTCAGGATTTTGATCATCTTGACCAAAAGTAAGTTAAAGCTGATTGAATATTTATCCCAAGTTGATAGATGCTCCTCCATCCATCTATCCTATCCTATTTATCCATTATTTTTTTTATTTTATTTTTTTAAATTAATTGATCCCCCATCCCTTTCCTCACTTCCTCTCTCCTTTCCTTGCTCCTTCCATGGATGGATTGATTGTTTTTATGATTGTGAATTCATTCATTCTAACATTTATTTGGGTACTTTCTTTATTTTGATATATTTTAACATTTAAAATATTGTATGTTTTCTCTTTTTACTTTTATATACTAGAATAAACAATATTGTATATATGTATATAAAAGAGGATTCGTGCAGGTCCTTGAAGTCCTTGAAAAGCCCTTGAATTTATGATAAGAATTCAAGGGTGCTTGAAAACCTCTTGAAAAAATAAAAAGTCCTTGAATACTCCTTGAAAAGTAAAAATATATTTTGTTAACGATGTGATTTTGGTTTGAAATTGAGATAAATAAATAACATAAAAATTCAGTAAATCTAATCGATTGAAAAAACATTGTTATTACAGAAATTTTGGTTATTTGGGCTACCTGTAGTTACCTGGAAAATCTGCAGGGTATGCTAAATGAGTAACCATGAACAAAGAAATGATCCCATTTGGGGGGGGGGAGGGGAGGGGATAAGGAGGCATTGACTGTTGACTCCTTTGTCGAGTGCAACAACAAGTTTTGAATGTCCTTGAAAATTCAAAGTTTTGTTCTTGTATACTCCTTGAAAAGCCCTTTTTTCCTGGGAATCCAGCACAAATGCTGAAATAACTGTCATACTAACCTTCTTCCTCCAGGGATTTGATTCCAATTATTTCTGTTCTTGAGTATAACTCCTGGTTCACCAAACTTGTCTGCAGATCATTCAAACTGGTAAGATTGAAAACAACCCACAAAATATAGCATCCTGTTCCCTTATATTTTAGCAACAACTACAATCACTAGAATACTGTACCTATCTCAAGTGAGAGCCTGATAACACAGGAAACCCAATTCTATTATGAAGCAAGTTTCCCTCAAACCCTACTCCCCCTAAGTGTTGAATGGATAAAATTCAAAAGCATCACCACTTACCACCAATTGTTATGCAAAACAACATTAGTTAATACTGGGAGGGTGATTTATAGGATTCGTCAAATGGTATCTTATTTTCTCGTGATGCAAAATTTTTGTTTCACAGAACTCAGATGTTGGTGAAATCATCATTAGAATTATCAAGAAATCTACAACACTTGAGGAATTGGTGCTTGATGGAGTTAGTCTGGGAAAGTGAGTTGATGGAATGTGAAGAAAGATTTTGACCTAAATATATTTCCAACCATTATCATCACCAGCACTATCATCACCACCAGCATCATAATCACCATCACCACCACCACCATCATCACCATCATCATCACCAGCATTATCATCACCATCACCACCATCATCATCATCACCATCATCATCACCAGCATTATCATCACCATCACCACCATCATCATCACCTCCATCATCATCACCACCAGCATCATCATAACCATCACCACCACCATCATCACCACCATCACCATCATCATCACCACCAGCATCATCACCAGCATCATCATCACCATCTTCATTTATGTTCTATTTTCACAAAGTACTGTAACGTACATGTTGAAAATATCATTTATGTTGTGACTTTTCAGGGAATACTTTCAAAAAGTTGCATTGGCTTTGACATCAAACCCCAAGACAGCCCTAAACACTTTTGATTTCCCTAACAATGCCATGGAAGACAGAGGTACTGTATGTCACACACTTGCATTGTCTGTGAATCTAGTAAACAAGATCAAATTTCTTATACTGATAAAGTGTTTGTGGTTCTGTCCAGGACTTAGTCATCTGACAGGAGTGTTGAACAAACTACAATGTATAGTGTCTCTATCATTGAATGATAACAACCTGACCGGAAAAAGTAAGTTGAAGTATTGTCCTACATGTTTATTTATCATTTCAGTCACTTTTAATGATATCTCATTTACATGTACTTAGTAATTCAGCTGTTCTTTCGTGGGGGTTTCTTTAAGGGTCGGGGATTGGCAAATGCTCTGGTAAATGAGTATAATTCTCTGGCTTAATTAATAGCTTTTAAAAAATTATAGCTTGGTAATAATTAGTAATTATTAGTCCCCAGGAATTTCCAGCTAGTTCGTGACCTTCTACCATCATTTTAGAACTTAATGAAACCTCTGTTTTCATCTTTTCTATTCCATCTATCAATCTCATTTCTTTCTATTTAATTTTCTTATTATTTTCTTATTCTATTTTTTCATGTGATCTTTGTCCATTACTTATTGTTGTCTTATTTTCTTCCTTACTTTCTTCACTAGAATATTATTTTTCTAATCCACAAATTGGTATAGAATTCAGAGAAGCTATTACTAAACTCAGTAATTGGACAGCATTTTTCAGTGGGAAAAACAACAGATAATCATGTGCAGTTTGAATTTGGTATCAATTTGTAGATTTTTTCCCAGTTTCCCAAACACCTCAAAAAACCATCCCAGTTTATTTCTTTATATACATATCTTGTGCATTTCTCTTTTTCTATCATTTGTTTTTCTTTTCATTTCCCCCTCCATTATTTCAGATTGTATTTCCATTGTATTCTATCTATATTTCTATTTCCTTTCTGATTTAACTTGTATTTGTGCTTGTTCAACCAGGTGTCCAATCTCTGGGGAATGCATTGAAGGCTAACAAACATGCACAGAACACGTTAAAAAGGTTAGATCAAGAAAAAAGTCTAATATTATTATCAGTTTAATTATAATAGTTGATGTGATATCTTACCAATTTAATCAACTCAATAAAATGTAGATGTAGATAATTTTGTTTAGAAATTGGTTTGCTAAATGATAAGAAAAGAGGGGGAAACTTTGACTACCAACAAATGGTACACGAGTACCAGAAGTACGTATCAAAAAGAGCAGGAAAGTAGGGGAGTGCTTACCATTTAAACCAATCAATCCAGTTTGAAATTGGTTTGCTAACAGTAAGGAAAGAGCAGGAACCTTTGACTACCAACAAACTGTACATGCATCTACTAGACTAACCAAAAAGAGTGGGATTACTTCAATCAGCAGTCCAAGTTTTCCAGAACTTTCTGACCAGAATAAAACATACCATATTTTGTTTTCCAACTGGAATTTCCTTTTTTCATGGGTGAATGGTAAGCGCCTCTGATTCATCAACTACAATGTACTGTATGGTTGATGAGTTGAGCAAAGTTGATCATGAGCAATTAGTCAGCTTTTCATGATCAATTATCATTTCATTTATTTCTTCATCTGAATTATGGGAATCAAATATACACTCTTTTTTACGTAGGATTAATGTAAATAAGGATTTTCTTTCTCATTGAATAATTTCAAATCTTTTTATTTTGAAGATTAAATCTTTCTAAGAATCCACTGAAACCTGAGGGAATAACAGTAAGTGTCATATCTGTGTCATGACTTTGTAAAATTGTACCTCAAAAATAGCGGAAAACTGAACAAACAAAATGGTGGAAATGGAAGTTTTTAAAAAATCATATTTTTGATTAGATTTTTTTGAGAATTCAGTGGTCCTCTTTCAAGGAGCAGCCATATATGTTGGTTTGATCAATAGTTTCCCTCATACCCTTGCATTCAAGTACTTGAAAATAAATTTATGCGGGTTAAACAAAGATTGTTTTCTCATGAGAATAAACATGGCCAACGCGTTATGAAGGTCCATCAATTTCAAATGTTGGTGCCAAATTTGTGAGAACTTTTTCCTGCCAAAATTTTGAAAATCGGAAAAAAGTAAAAAACATAGGCTTTTGAAGAATTTGGAGCTGTGTTTCTTGGTCAAGTTTGAAAAAGTTTAGAAAAGTTATTTCGACCATGCTGATTTCAGATGCTTTTGTGTGCAATATCCATATAATTGAAATTGAAATTGAAATTGTTCTGGATTTACCACTGTCATATATACCATCGAAAGTCTGTAGATTATCAAAACAATGGTATCGTTATATATTTTTAATTTTACCAACTCTTAAACAAGGCTAATTCAGGGCATTCAAATGAATTTACAGCTGTATAGTCAAGGATCGTGCCATGCTATTTACATCCTGTTTTTTGTCTCTTGTCAGGCTCTTTCTGAATTCCTTGCGCAACCTAATGCCCTAACACACTTGGATCTGTCCTACACTGACATCTCTCTGGATCTGGTAATAAAACTGTTTTAGATTATTATTTTTTTATTCTTGTAAAGTAGAGTCTCGTTATCTCAAACCTCCTGGGGAACAGGGAAAAGGCTCAAAATAATGGGAGTTCAAAATATACATGTACCATTCAATGCCCCCAATGCATATAGTCCTTTTATAATTTCAACAAACATGGTGCATCCTGGTCTACCTGAGTATACACATGATTAACAAAAAATGTTTGTACCCAATGCATCCCAGCATGCACCATGTTTGCTATTGCGGGAAAGGTCTATTCAGGTGCAGTAAAACTCACACAAGCTTAAAAGTAACGATTTGGAGGAGGAAGTGGAAAAAAGTGATAACACAGAAATATGGACATCTTATTTTGTGATAGGATAGTAGTAGTTAGGTTTTTCTCCCTCCACAAAAATTGATTATGGAACAATGGCCACAGATTTAAAAGCCACTGGCGATTTAATGCTAATCTTACAGCATAACATTAGGGACAATTTATCATGAACCCTATATGTTGCATTTCTTATTTCAGCTGTTTGGAGCATTAATGAGGGGATGTGTACAAAACCTGATGCATCTGAATCTTGCTGGAAACAACTTCACAGCAAGGTAATTAATTATCTTACATTTTGACATTTTACCTCTGAATGCTGTGGTTCTTAAGGATTGCAAATTTAAGGTTGTGCAGTGGTAGTGCCCTTGCCTCACACTTAGGTGAAGTTAAAACATTAACTTTATTTGTTAATTCTCTTTCAAAGGAAAAAGGAAATCACTATACAGCAATCCTTCCAGCAGGTTGGTAACAGTGCACAGTCAATGGTTTTTTTTATTGTAACAAAAAAATGGGCCTGGGTGTTACCAGCTGTCTTGGTTCACTCCATTTTGTCATTATGCCACACCTAGAGGACTGGCAGGTTCCTATGGCAGCACAGAAAGCAAGACAAAAACAAGTCAAAAATTGAGTTTGCATTAATCTACAGATTTGTGTGGGAAAAAATGCAAACTCTTATTTTAACTTGTTTCAAGTCATTTCTCCCCATTTTTTACCCATTTCCATTGTCATAGCTATCAACTTGGACTGGGTCATGAATATTTTTATTATTTGTTATTTTTGTTTATGTAATGTTTAGTTTCTTTATATGTTGTGTATTTTGTAGTTTTTTTTGTATTGTGTTGAATACTTTATTATTTGCTATTTTTTGTTTGTGTAATGGTTAGTTTCTTTGTATGTTGTGTATTTTGTAGGATTTTTTGTGTTGTGTTTTCATTCTTTTCACTTTCTTATTTTGCACATTTTATATCTTTTTTCTCATTTTTCCAATCTTTTTTTCCTCTCAGAACTTCTATTTCCATTATTCAATTCTTTGATCCCAAAAATACATAAATAAAATTGGCATTGGTTACTTTTAAAATAATTTTTTTCTGTTAAATGATTTTATTTATTTTCATTATACCTATTAACGTTAGGCATTGAAATAATCCTAAAATACCAAATTAAATCCATGAAAAACTGAATTATATTAAAAGATATGAACTTTATGTACTATAAACAGCAATATAAGCATGCACTAATAGTTAAACTTTGAATCTTATTGCTGCACTTTGCACAGCCTGGCACTGGACGACAAGTGTACATCAAGGTGAATAAATTATAAACGAGGACTGTTTTAAAAACAAACAACAAGCAAGGACTGTTTGAACATGTGGCGAAGATGACAAAGAGTTTAAGTTTGAAATATACTTTTCTTATACTTTCTACTGAACTGAACTATAAGATATAAACAAAGCATAGAAACCAGTTACTCTGTAGTAAAATCTACTAAAAAGATTTTTACATCATTGATTTATGAACTCCATCTTTACTCATCTGGTATGTACTTATCTGTAATCTTCTTTTACTAGTTCTGCCTTACCCCTGAACTTTCTTTCTTGCACAGTCTGTACAACTTTTTCTTGCACCAAAAAAATTATTTGTGATCGTGTACAAAAACTGTTTTCAAATAAATAGAGCAAATTTTTATTACACACAGCACAGCTTTAATAAACGAAAAGATCCTACAATCTATTGACAACCTAAATACCAACGACCCAATGACACCCTACCAATAACCCATAGATACCCTACCAACAACCCACTGACACCCTACCAACAACCCACTGACACCCTACCTACAACCTACTGACACCCTACCAACTCACTGACACCCTACCAACAACCCACTGACACCCTACCAACAACCCACTGACACCCTACCAAAAACCCACTGACACCCTACCAACAACCCACTGACACCCTACCAACAACCCACTGACACCCTACCAATAACCCACTGACACCCTTCCGAAGATCAGTAGAAAATCCTCCAATAACCCACTGACACCCAACTTACAACATACGGACAACAAACAGCTGGATACAGAAAGTGTGGTAGTTGGTATTTAAACTGCTTTCAGACAGTTATTTAAAATCTGATAAGTTATGTGCTTATTGATGTACTGTTAAACCTTAGTTTTTCAGCCTTGCTCAAGATTTGAAGTTTGTAGACTTGTCTAACTGTAAACTCCCAGCAGAGTCAATAAGGTATATAAGCTAACAAAATATCATTCAGAACATGAAATTATAGAATGGATCCCTTGAACTAAATCCCTACATTGCGGTCCAGTAAATGAAAAATATTAACATCAAAAAAGGTTTCAATCGAGAGAAGGCAATTTTTTTGTATTGGCCCACCCCCAGATTGGGAATTAGTGCAGGGATCTATTCAAAGGGGTTTGGGCAGCTTGAATTCCCTCCCTCCGGGAATAATTGTAGCGGCATGCATGGCAGTAATGTTGAAGTTCATAACAAGAAAAGCCTTAAAGAAATTTTGTTAATTCATTATACTGAAAAGGCTCCAATGATGTTACATGAAGTCCTAGAATACACCACCTAGATAATAAAATTCCCAAATGGTCTTATTAACTTTATTATTATTTGGCTTAAAATAACGGCTTGACATCAGACAATGTCTGCCCAGAATTGGAACTTGTCCGTTCAAATCTTTGCCTTGCAAACTGTACCATTTAAGCCAGAAATGAGGTATGACTGAGATAAAGCTAATTTGGCCAGTAATCATGACAGTTGACTTACTGTCCATATTATTTTTCCAGGCCTTTATTAACTGGTTTTGCAGAAAATGCTGTGATTTCAGATGTGGAACTTGACATTAGCAAGAATGAGGTAAGTAAAAACTGAATATGATATGGAATCGTTTGTGCATCATTCTGTAATTATAATGATTATTTCACACTGTTTAATGATTTTGAACAGCTCAAAAGCAGTGGAGCTAAAGCATTGTCAGAATGTTTACACAAGATAAAGAATGTCAGGAAACTGAATATCAGTGATAATGGTAAGTCTGTGAAATCCTCACATTTTAACAATTCCCTGAAACAACCTCTGGGTTGATCAAAGTCAGGGTATGCCCAACTCACAGATGGAACGCTGAAACAACTTCTGCGTTGATCAAAGTCAGGGTATGGCTAACTCTGGGCTGATCTAAGACACCAACTGAATTAGGATAAATTTTAGCATGTTATGTTTTGCGGAGGGAGGAAACTTAGAGCACCAATCTAGTTGTGAGTTCAGAAGGAAAACCAGAGAACCTGGATAAAATCCCTTGTAGCACAGAAGAGAATCAAGAAGCAACTTTGTAACTTACATGTGACACCACCTGTGCTTCCCCATATTCTGTGTCATTTTATTCCTGGTATATAACTATATATTTTTCTATTTCAGGATTTGAAGGAGATTTTGTTAATGTGATCGAAAGCTTGGGTAAAAATGAATCCATTCAAGAACTACACGTGGGACAGAACTTCAAATATAGGTACTGGGATTTATAAGGGACTGCTTTCATGATTTATATATGGCATGTTGTCCTCTCCATATGAATAGATGATATGGCAGCCATGTTGGATGACAGAACAAAATAACCCCAAACAAATATTTTATTAAATTCAATCAAAAATTAGAAATTGCTGGTTTGCAATCAATCCCAAGAGAATGAAATAACAAAGACACGGTGGCCATGTTGGATGATATAACAAAAGAGACTAATGACAAATCTTTTGTTAAATTCATCCAACATGGCGGCTGTGAAAACCAGCAATAGTATTCAATAAGTGGTGTGCACCTCTTTGCATGAGAATAAAAGGACAAATGTCTTTGCAGGCATTATCTTTTTCCTTATCTAGTTCATGGCATTTTTCTTTCAGGGTTTCCAATGTTGGAATCGAGGCCTTGGTACAACTCATTTCAGAAGAAAACTCGGTAAATACTAAACATTGAGTCTCTGATTCAGCCTCTTAGACAGACAAGGTAGTGGTCATAACTTAATTACTCCCCCCCCCCCCCCCCTCTGTAATTATGGCACTGGCCCCTTAGGTCCCCTCCCTTGGCCATTGTCTCACACATTTCTGAACTAAGCAGCAGATCGGAAACAGTCTCTAAATCAACCTCTTATACAGACAAGGTAGTGGTTAATAACATAACCACACCCATTTCCCATAAACATTTCTATTGACCCTTTTCTTTCAGCACATTCATTACTTATCGCTGGCTGATTCTAAACTCAAACAAGACCTCATCCCTCTACTTGATGCATTAGGGACTAATGAGACACTCACCACTCTGGACATCAGGTACGCTGTCTAGTTCCTATCAATAAGATTGTCTGTTTCTTACATGTTTAAAATGAGTTAGAAATTTGCGGTATTTATGTCAGGATCGCCTTTGACCAACACTTATGACGTCTAAGGAGACCATTCAAGGCCACCAAAAGTGTCAAATACAAGCTGTGTAGTACTGTCTATTATAGCTTCGTAAACCTTGAATTAGAAGGCAGACCCAGTTTTTTGATCCATCCACATTCTTTATCATTCTTTATATAGATGTCGTCACTTTTTTGAAACTTTATCCCTGTCTGACTTCACGTTATCTTAATTGAATATCTAAAAAACTCGTTAAAAACTGGCTTTATCCTTGGACTCTTGCACTCTGTATCGGTTGTTATCAAACTGACTAATGGTGGCTTTATACTTTGTGTTTGTTAGTGGTAATGGCATTGGAGACGATGGTGCTCGTATACTCGCCAAAGCATTACAACTTAACTCAAAACTCAGGTAACTTTAACAGGGCCGTAACCAGGGGTCTTGCAGGATGGGTGCACAGGAAATGCAACAATATCTAAACTAACATGGTATAACATTCCAAGGATTTGCAGGGGGAAAAAGATGAATGACTTTTGCCAAGGTCGATCTTTTGGGAAGGTCGTTTATACATTGGAGGGGAGGGCTGTAGAATACACAGTAAAGTAAAGATGGTTGTAGCCCTCAGTAAGCTAAAGATGGCTGTAGTCCTCTCCCTTTCACTCACTATGAAATTCACGAACCTCCTGTTGAGTCAACAAGAAACTAGCTTTCATCAAAATAATACTAAGGTTTGACCCTCCAAAAAACTTGAAATTTTAATGATGACTCTCCTCTGTGAACGTACCTTACCTTAGTGATTTTCTTTGACCCAACAAATGCTACTGGCTACAAAGTGATGATAGTTTACTTCAAATCTCACTCAACTATGAATATGAAATATTTTTCTTATTGTTTCCCCCTTAAATGTTTAGAACTCTCATATTGGATAGAAATGGTATAACTCATCGAGGGTATGGTGATATCGCTGCTGCTCTTGAAAGGTATTGATAAACGTTTTGGCGGTAGCCATGTGGGATGGTAGGAACATGAGAAGCATTGGACTACTTCGACGATAAGGCGGCCATCTTCCCAGGGAGCAAAACAAAACAAAGATGACGGAAATTATATCGAGTTTCGTGTGTTTGTGTTTCTTTTATGAGTAAAGGTGATTGATGTGTCGTCTCAATTCATCTTTGTTGTATTCTCTTGTGGTGAGCTGTTAATATCAATCCACGTCATCACTATAACAAAGCTTTATTTGCCTCCTGGACGCCCCATAATGCCTTGCGATACAAGATAGTCGCCGTATCGTCAAAATAGTCCATTCAATACCATCTAACATGGCCGCAGTATAGTAACGTGTTCTTGCAAAACCTCCTGACTATTTATCGTCTTCTGACATACCGAGCTATGAGTAGCATGGAATTTTCCCATACTTTGTCTGCAGATTTCTACAGCAAAATATCTTCTGTGCTAACATTATTTATTTATGAATCATTTTCGTGCCCAGATCCTTCTCACCTTTCTAACGAAAGAAGGGTCTGGGTACGAGAATGTATATGTGGTGTGTTTAGTAAACATGTAACATGGAACAAAAACCTTCACCAACCTTGTCTGAAATAGCTGCATGTCTTTTATACATAAGCTCCATGCGATGAGGGGTTAAAAAATGCTTACTTTAATCAGATGTTCTATTGTGTTACAGGAACCATACTCTACACTCTATCCCCTTCCCTCTTCACGATGCGTCACAGTGTCTTAAAGCCCAAGGTGTGTCAAAGTGTGAACAACACCTTAGAAAGGTAGGAAACCTTAAAAATGAATTATTTTAATGTTACTATCCAGCTGTTAGCCAATCAAAATCGAGAACATTTGCAAAACTGTGGTGTCACTTTTCCTCTTGAAATTGCGAATTTCCAGGCCACCAAATAAATCAAAAAGAAAAAACGTTACTAATATACGCGCTTACTAACAGTGACACAGTAACTTAAATTAGAATAAGTTTTATATTTTTGTTGTAATGGTGTTTTTTTCGGCGATCCGAATTTTCGCATGATTCCTGATACCTCAGTTTTGCATTGACGCCATTTCTACGTCAGTATTTCAGATCAGCTGCATGCATTTTATTTATGTTTTTGAAAAATGAGTCCTTACTCTAATTGACTTTTATAGATCGAACAAATCCTACTGCGAAACCAGTCTCCACATAAGATAGTACCTGAACAAGCATACAGGTTACAGCAAGGATTGTTAGTCGCCTCGACCCAACAGCAGGTCAGTAAAATGTACTCTTTATCATAAATATATTTTTTGTGGCGTATGGGTTTACCGCTCGCCACTCACCGCTGTGCTCCGGGTTCGTGCCCGGCTCAGACTGGATGAGTTGAGTTTGTTTGTTGTGTTGTTCTCTCCCTCTCTTGCCACCAGGGTTTTCTACGGTTTCCTCCCTCAGTAAAAATCAACATGTGAGTTGAACGTTGTATGTTGTAAATATATAATGTGGTGGTACTGTATTGTGTGTAGAAGGAACCTTACGGAAGAGCACCGTACGGGGAGTGTTGGTTGTAAAATATAAGTTTTATTATGACTATGTTATTACAGTGATATCACTCTACATGTACGACTTTTCTAGCGCATTAGTAGATGAAGTGGTTACAATGTGTTACGTCAGCTATTTACGTACTGTCTTTTAAGTAGTATAGTGTGACATAAGTACTATTATTAATATGGGTTATTATATGCGTCTAGCATGTGACTTCATTCTTTGAGATGAGTAGTATACGGATATTATTAGTGTGTGACGTCTTTCTATGAAGGATTTCAATACGATTATATTTATCTCAGTATTACTATTTGCCACGCAACAGGCTGTTGATCGTCTGATAGTTCAAATACAAGAAAACATTCACGCGCTACGAACATCTGAGGATGAGAAGATCCAAAAAGAAATCTCCATCGCTAAACAGTACATACAGGACGCTGATAAGCTGAAACAACTGCTTCTCAAGTTTCATTTGTGCACCGACGACAGTGATATCGAGGAAGAATTTACTCAGTTATCCGTTAAGTTTTACCAAGCCTCACAGGACAAAATGAAGGTATTGCTGGGTTTTCAATCATTCCGAAGAGAGTGAAATAACAAAACACACGGCGACTGTGTTAGATGACAAAAGGATTCATTGACAATTCTTTCGTTACATTCATCCAAGATGGCGGCAATGGTGCCATATGCAAACGAGGAATTGTCGTTAAAAGTTTTAACTGGCTTGCTAACACAACACTAGAATCCAAGGGTAGGATAGCGGTAATGCATTTGCGTCTTAACTCTGGGTTCTCAGGTATGAATTTTGGATTCAGGATCACCGAATATGTTGGGTCTCATTCTTGATCCGAGGGTTTTTATCGGGGTTCTTTAGTCCCCTCCCTACCCCCTCCCCCTACGCAGAACCCAATACGCTGAAGAATTCCGCTTCGATCTGTGAGTTAGCGTCCTGAACTTGATTAACCCCGGGGTTATTTCAGGGTTTGAATTTTTTTAAGAAACTTAGAACAGCATTACTGATAGCTTACCGATATCTTGATGTCAATTTATCTTACGATATTGTTCCCGCAAGTGGGAATTAAAAACTAACTTGTCTTGTGTTTCCCTCCAAGGAAAATGTGGAGAAGATGTTGTCATGTGCACATGAAGTATGTCCCTACATTACATCTAAAGAGGTATGACATCATATCACTAGAATATGAACCGGATGTTACGCAACTAGAAACTTACAGTGTAGGCATGGAGTACTGTAACCATGACTTTACTATGTCTAATTGGATAGAGCAGATAGCTATGAGAAACTTACAGTGTAAACATGCAGTATCGTGTCCGTGACGGTGTCGTGTCCATGAATTCTGATTGGATAGAGCAGATAGCTATGAGAAACTTATAGTGTAAACATGCAGTACCGTGTCCGCGACGGTGCCTTGTTTAAAAATTCTGACTGGATAGAGAAGAAAACTATGAATACACCTTTTTCGATTTCTGGATTACTGACTTATTTAATCAGGGCCAGCCTCGTATCAGTGCCTAAATATTCACAAATACCAACGGTAAAGTAAAGAATGCACAACTTCAACAATACAAACACTTTGAAATTCCATGGACCTTCACTGGAATACATGAATATTCTAAACAAAATTGAGGCTTACCCTGATCAGAGAACTCCAAACTAGTACCTTACTTACTGTCCAAACATGCAGTGCTGTGAGCATGACGATACCCTGTCCAAAAATTCTTATTGGTTAAAGCAGATAAACTACCGACCTCTCCGAGACCCACAGATCGTCCAGCCCGTAGCTCCAGCGCGTGCGATCTGGTTGGGTTGCCTGTGCTTTATTCAGTGTTCTTGATTTAATACGGAGAAGAAGGACTTTGCGAAAACTTATCAGAATACTTGCAGTCGAGACAAAACGTGCCTTTTCTTTCTTCACAATTTGCTTGACTGCAATTATTGTTTCTTAAGGATGTCCAAAGCAGCTTGACAACGGTTACCACTAGCAACCAACGGCTCAGCCAAACGTTTGTTGAAGAAGTGATCTTAACCCACGCAGCTTCCACCATTATAAATAGAATAAGGTTAGTCATCAGAAACTATTAGCCTTTCCGAGATTGATAAAAAAATGGGGCGAGTTGGCATTTCAGTGCACTATAGTATTTGTCAATTGGTCTTCCTGTGGTATGGATGCACATGCGGTTTCTTAAAAGTCATGCGGGCTCATAAGTAAACAAATATGGCCGATGATAAATAATATTATGTACGCCGCCATCTTTGATATTTACTTGAGCCCACGCTTTTCGCGGATAATCGTATTCGTTAGCACATGTCATTACCACAGGAAGACCAATCAGCAAATTTATGTCTGCCGTGCTCCCTTGTATAGGCCACCATAAAACAGCCTTACATTGCACTCATTTCAGTCTTCCCCTCAAACTCGTAATTGCTAAAAAATGTGTAAATCGTCGCTGATTCATTATATTTTGTTTATACGGGATAATCAATGCTAACCCTTTATATATCTTTTTCAGTGAGGACAAGCTGACATTAGCGTCGATAATAGCCGATACCATTATGGATATGGTGATACGACACATGGAGACATGTAATGTGAATCTGGTGAGTATGACGACATCAGTGATAGGAGTAAAAATTGGAGTTCCTAACCAAAGAATGGTGGATTTCTCCAGTCCCTAGTTCTAACCATTGTTGGGTCTCTTGACCATGTGGGATGGAATAATCAGTGTAATATGAGCATGCGTGTTGGATTATCAGGCAAAGAATGTCCCTGGCATAAGATATATCTAGTTTTAACCATTGTTGGGTCTTAAGACCATGTGGGATGGAATAACAAGTTTCATATGAGCATGTGTGTTGGTTCATCTGACGAATCCTTAACAACTGTTGGTTGTCTAAAGCTGAACAGAATAGTTTTCGAAACAATTTTAGTCATTAAAGCGGATCCACATTCCGCCACTAAATAAGCACAAAATACTTATAAATTATTGCCATTTTTAATCGCAAATACGCCCAATCAAACTTATAGGAGAATGGCGACACACGTTCCTATGTGTCCTGTTGCATAGTTAATACAGTCATCTAGAGTTACTAAAATGGATATTGTACCAAAATAGTCTCTTACCTTTGTAGCTCTTATTGCCATCGTTTTGGGAAGCTAAACAGTGGACTTGACTCGATGTAGAACTAATTAAGAATAGCAGTTTTGTGATCTGATCGTGTGTTGCGTGACAGTCATGTCAAATTCGATGCCATCAGTAAAGTAGTTTAGGAAGGTGAAATTCCACCCAAAACACGAGGCACATAAGAGCACTTTGATTGGATGTTTCTTAAAACAATAAAATCGTACAGCCTTTATGATTGGCTCGCTTTATCGCAAAAATGATTGGATAGTTTTGATGAACATCTGAGTATGTTATTGGTAGATGACCCCAGAGGTCAGGTCACGCTGACTCTTCCACTAAGTGTCCCTTGATAAATCAAACTATACGATCTGCTTCAGTCCTACCATGTTGTGAGGAACGTCAAGGGTAATCTCTACCATGCAGTGTTCGAGCAGCCAGACAACAGGTGTTCAGGTTGTCCTGACGTTAAATCAGGTATCAGAATCTACCATTACCGACAAACATTCTAATCTCGTTATTTCGAGTCTTCTTGTGCTTGTCGTCGTTTTTTATCGACTGAATCATCTGTATCAAGGTTATAATCTTTTTCGTTCATGATATGGACGGTATTGGTGCAATACTTGCCTTTGTTGCTGACAGCAGGCATCCCAGGCCTCCTATATATCCTATATTTCCTATAATTTGTATAGGATCCTATAAAGAGCCTATATCTAAAGAAAACCTCCTATATTTCCTATAAATAGGACGAGTGCTGAGTGATATATTTAGATTTTACACTGTTTAGCATATTTGGCGAAGGTAATAAAATGGTGCTCCCTTTTTTTGGTTCCTTTTTTTTTTTTTTTTTTTTTTTTTTTTTTGTTGGCTTTTTGGTTCTGCAAATCATTGCCGCTTACGCCACTGAAAAGCTATTTTAGCTCCTATAAAGTGCATATACTTTTGGGAAAAAATCCTATATTTTCCTATATCTAGAACTTACACAACCTATATTTCCTATCAAATTTGTATTAAAAATGGCTGGGATGCCTGTGACAGTGTAATACAATCATATTTGTTAAAATGCTTCTACGCTTTATTTTGCAATTGATATCGTTTGGTAAAGTTTATTATTTATTTTTTGTGTGCCCGAAATACTAAACAAAAAGTGTCTGTCTCGCCAGTTTGGATAGTTTTTGATATTATTATAGCATCCATGGAATATGTCTTTTCTAATTTCCTATTTTTTCTTTCTTTCTTTCCTTTCTTTTCTTTCTTTTTTTCTTCTTTCTTTGAAGACAAAACCCATAATGAATCTAGACCATATTTTACTTTTGCCAAAACGGTTGCACTAAGTTGATTGCTCTCCTTAGGTAAAGGCTGCTGATTAATCCAGTTCGAATTAGAATTCCGAAATATATTTTTGCGAAGGAAGAAAATCCAAAGAACCCCCAAAAAACCTTCAAAATTGACCTTTTTTGCTCAGGCGTAATGTTTTCCCATTTCAGACCACGTATTATTCCCTTGAGAATAGGATTCTTTGTTTAACTTGTATCATATTCATGCATCTTCTCATGTGCAACCATTAAACAAAGAAATGATACTCTAGGGAATAACACGTGGTCTGATATGGTAAAACATGCCCAAGGTAAAGAGGTCTATAGAGAACCAACAAGCAACGGAGCTCGCGGAAAGCGACATTCCAGCAGCCCACACCACTTGCCCCCCCCCCCCCCCCCCCCCACATGACTAGAATAGTCTATGACGTTCAAAAACGACCATGGGGTATTTTCTTCAGCTAGGATATATTTTCGTGTAATGCTTATTTACAATATTTATTCTGTATGCAGGAACTTCTCCTGAAGGGCTATCGCCAGAAACAGGCCCTGAACGATGAATGTGACCAGGGACCGGAAAAAGAAACTGATGATGCAGCTGTCGTAAGTATTATTACTTACTCTCTTCACGCTACAGACGTACCGTGCCGTGCAGGTCATGGTGCCACGTCGATGCATTCAAAGCATTTTGATTGGACGAGCAGTAATCTCGCGCGCTGTGATTGGTGCAACGGATGTTGCGAACCCTATAGAGCTTTTACTTTATGACGTGTTTCCTGGCCAAACTTCACACGAAAACCTCTAATATATAGTGAAAAAAAAGACCGTTTTCGAAGTAGTCAAATACTGCTGTGTTCCTCGATCACAGACTCATTTATGGGGGGTTAGCTTCCATTCAGCGTCAGAATAGTCAAATAACAACTGTAAAGTAAAGAATGCACAACTTAAACCCCTTGCACTGAGTCCAGAAAGGAATTGTTCTGGGGGGCAAACAATCTATTTTTTTGCGTAAGAAAAGACGGCCTTTCTTTTGTCTCCCAGAACAATTCCTCTAGGTAATCAATGCAAGGGGTCTACACAAACGTTTTGAAATCCACGGACCTTCACTGGAACACATTAATATCCAAAATAATTCAATACGAAATCGAAGCTAACCCTGCAATTCGAAACTGGGCCCGTTTGTACGAAGGGTGGATAGCGCTATCCGACGGATAAATCGGCCTTATCCAGTGAATGAGTCCATGCTGTTTCAGTTATCCAATAAATTTATCCACTGAATAAGATTTACCCGTCTTATAGCGCTATCCACCCTTCGCACAACCGTGGTGTGTGATTCTTATACATTTTTTAGAGGTTCTCTTATACATTTCTCAGAGGTTCACTCTCATTATTGGTTCTCAGTCTTACGTCTCGTTCCTTGAACACAGGAGCGTGAGGTTTCTCTGGGTCACAACTCTAGGGCAACACAAATCCAGATGATTTCGCTTCTCTCAACCTGAACTCAGCGAACATTTTCGGCTCCGTAAAATGACAGCTTTTACTCGAAAATATAATATATAAAAAACTCATTGGTGGAAAGATTCACCAAATATTAATGAATAGCATATTTCGTTTTCGTTGGTAGAAAACATTTCGTTTTGACAAGACATAATAAAATACTTGGAAATTTTCGCAATTGTGACAGACAGTGCTTTACTCGCCTTGATTCCAAATCATTTGGATCAAACCCTTCGTGCAACTTGTTTGTTTGAAAGATCTACGTGAGGGAGAGAAAGAAACGTTTGTTTTTTTTCTTATCCAAAAGAACAACACAGTCGGTTCCCCACTTCAGTTGCGTGACATTAGGAAACGTGATATGACGTGACATAGGCTTCAGCTCAGCCTGATTCAACTTTCCTGAGCCCAAAAGTGGTAAAGAAGGTTCAGGGCTCTGGGAATCTCCTACTTCACACTTCTTTGACCCTCCACAAAAATGCAATTTTTGCCCAGCACGTTTGATTTTTGACTCCAGTTTTTTTTGGAGAAACATTTTTCACTGTTGAATCATTGTTTGAATCTTTCACTTTCGAAAGTCTTGACTCAGTTCTAAATTTACAAACTAACAAAGGTAAAAACGAAAGTTCAATACTGATTTTCTCATATACTTGAGTGCTGGCTTAGGCCGATATCATTTCTCTAAACTCGAATCAAAAACATAGAGGAACACGAATGTGTCTTCAAATAATGCTGGCGTTTTTTTCAAACTCTTTACAGGCTGCAAGAAAAGCAAAGAATCGGCTTAGTTCGGCTTTACTCGTTGCTGGCGACAATACCGAGGAAGTTCCAAGGAGTCGCAAGAGAAGACCTACGGTTAGTCGTCAGAAACCAAAGAACAGTATCTCGGAGGAAAACCTTGAGGAAAAAGAAGAAGTTCATAAAGATGCTGACGTGAAAAAGTTTGAAGAAGTGAGCGTTGTTATTGCCAAGAAAGAGAAAGGTTCGCCAATGGTGACGAAGAAAGGCAAGGCTCCAACGCCGCCGAAAATTTCGGTAGAGTTCGGTGAGTAGATAATTAATTCCTCCAAAATTTCTGTTTAAACTTTTTATGTGGTCTCATTCTGTATTACCTGGGTCGTATGCAGAATCAGAGGTTTCGAAACCGATGATACTTATTCTAGTTGAACGATATAAGACTACAAGACGTAATAGAATTTGTTTTAATATACAATTGTCAATGAAACATCTGTCTGTCTGTCTGTCTGTGTCTTTTTCCCCTGAGTCTCTTTATTTGACTATGCATTTCATTGCCTCTGTCTGTCTGTCCGTCCATATGTCTGTCTGTCTGTCTGTCTCTCCGTCACATCACGCGTACATGTAGTCTTCACAAGTGAAATTGTCACCATCTTTAAACCATCCCATTATCAATATTATAATTTCCCTCTTCAAAGTAGCTTTGAAAATGAGACTAACAAGAAATTACATAAGAAATACCTCCCACAAGCCAAGAAAAAAATTTCATTTTCATCTCACTCAGGATAACTTTGAAAGTAGTTTCCAGATATTTCTACTCAAAATGAAAATTCGTGTCTCCGCTCGATCATTTAATATTCTTTATTTATTTCGTTTTCTTTGAGACCAATGCACGATGTAAGACATTAGTTAGAGTTTCCTGTCGTGCTTTGGCTGACGTCCAGTTCTTCAATTGCTTCGTATTATTACCAGAAGCTTCAAGTCTTGGTGTTTTCCGGCTCTACATTCTATTAGTAGCTCATTTTTTGCGCAGCTCGGAATGTTTTCGTGGGTTTTACATTTTTCTTAGAAAAAAAGGAAAGAAAACCATTGTATTTATTCGAATCGCTAAGCTAGCGGGTAGTACTGAAGCAGCGTAACTTGATTGCGTTACGTAATTGCTTAATCAATTGCTTTACGTACGGCTACAATACATTGAGGTACGGACGTACTGTGCAGTTGGGTCGTGTTCTAACATTTCCTTCCACCGTTAAACATGAACATTGCGTTCTCACTCACGTGACAAGGCAGCCGTATTAATTTATCAAACAATAGAAACTTTCTGAACAGTTTCTGCATAAAAATAGAGTTCAATTCCCCGAGGATAGAAAGTTTATTATTTTGGTACACCAAAAGGTCGCTGTGCATGACGTCACCATGGCAGCGTGACCGTCACGTCACGTCCGTAAACTTTTCACAGTCATTCGGAATAGACCTTTTTCGAGTTCCAAATTACCGCTGTGTTGCTTGATTACAGACAATATTCACAAATACCAACGGTAAAGTAAAGAATGCACAACTTCAACAAAATATACACTTTTAAAATTCTACACGCCTTTACTGGAAGACGTGAATATTCTACGCAAAATCGAGGCGAACCCTGACCAACAGAGAGCTCGAAACTGGAGTATAAATATTTTCTCTAGATAATATAACACTGTGATATATATTTAACTTTTATTTTCATCTCATTCTCTTCTACATTTGTTGACACAGCTAGTGAGAACGTTGTGTACTCATAGTCTTGTATTCTTCCTGTAGACCTAAATGCAGTGGAGAAGAAAGATGGTGGGCTCAACCACCTTGGGAAAGACCGACCACGCCCTGCTCAGGGACGGCGACTTCCTACTCGACCGTCTAACCGACCACAGGTGACCAATGGAATAACTAAGGAGAAAAATGAGGACGAGGATAACAGTATTGATCATTTCTGGGAAACGCCTCCTCCTGAAAATGAGTAAGTACTATCTATCGTCACTTGTATTTTTCAGTTGCGTGATATATTGTCATGTCACACAAATAGTAATTCTTCAGTTTTGTGACATATTGTCATGTCACACAAGTAGTAATTCTTCAGTTGCGTGATATATTGTCATGTCACACAAGTAGTAATTCTTCAGTTGCGTGACATATATCACACAAGTAGAAACTCTTCATTTGCGTGACATTGTCATGTCACACAAGTATTAACAGCTTCAGAAAGACGTGAGATGACATTAGTTTTTCATTACTAACGAGATGCATGAGTCCAAGCATGAGTAATAGAACTTGTACCTTCTCAGAGAGCATCGTGGTAATGTTTTTGCACTTGGTTACCAGAACAAGATACATACTCATGTCTGCTAGCCATCTTCGTTAATAAACTCTCCAAGTAGACTGGTGTAGAGTGATTGTGATTGGTTGCTCTTAGTATAATTATATTGTACACACCACCACTAGACATAACAACAGTACACGATTCTGCTTCTGCTTTTCATTTCTTCTGCCCATGTTACTAATGACAGCCACGCTTTAATTTAGGTACATTAGCAAGTGCAGCAAAATTGTGCCACTTGTTGTTCGACTTGTTGCATCGCAAGCTGTAGAGGACACTAGAGAAAAATGTTTGTGCATGCGTGCCTTTCAGCACGTTTTTGTGAAGGGTCGTGAACGGGTCTATTTGCATGTCAAGCTTCATGCTTAACTCCCTACCCTCACCCCTCTCAAACGATTTTGTCATTTAATGTTTGTTTATCCAAAGGCCAAAAGCCAAGCCAAAGAAGGAAGCCAAACCTCCAGCTAAGACACCACCCAGACCTGCACCTAAACCAGCTCCTAAACCCAAGCCTGTAGTCAAGAACACAGAGGTAACAAGCATTTCTTTACCAAGTTATTGTATTTATATTTTCTTTTATATCTTCTTCCAAAAAGAGAATCATGCAAAGACAGGTTCTTTGGGCTAGCATAATCTATAATATCTTGATAAAATATCTTACTATATATCTTTATCTTGTATTAAAAGAAAAACAGGGGTTTTGCACCATCGGCAGCAGTGTTAGATGGCAGCAACAGTACAATTATTTTCATTTTTTACTGTTGCCACTGCAATGCAATGAGGTCTGCATAGCAACTGCATTGCAAACTCGACACAGTTATTCCCTCAACCTCGGTGGCTTACACGATAGGCCTCCGTTTTCAAATGTCTTCACTCTGGAGAACGTTTTCAAATGTATGGGTTTTGGACGAAAAAGCTCAGCGTTTTTTGGGTCGTTTTGCTGTGTAGTCGCATAGAAAAGCATGGGTTTTCAAACGAAAACGCATTTGTATTAGTGTGGACGGACCTTAGAGTCCACAACGCACAGGATAGCATTTATTACGGGAAACCGTAGCAACCGCAGCAACCGTAGTAATACTTTATATAAATGCCTAAATTGTGTATCGTCTTGTCACGCAATCAATGTTGTGTGACAGAATATACAATACGAGGTAACATGTGCTATAGGCGTGCAGCAAATGTAGAAACATTTGAAGCGTACTGTATATTAGTTGCAGTGTAGTGTCACATAATCTCGTGTGACTCACTGTTGAATAAATAGTTGTAACGGAGTGTCACGCAAGCGCAGGCTTCTCATTATTGAGGTTTCATGGACAGGACAACAGGTGTTACAAGAACACAACAGAACTTGGAGTATGCTGTACAGAAACATGCATGATTAATTGTAACACATTCATCTCACAAACGCATGTTCCTACTGCAGGAAAACGAACAGACGACATCAGAAAAGGACGATAAGGTATAAGAAAAGTCATAAAAAAACTACATACTGATAACTATGTCACACATCTGTTAATAGAAAATCGTCACTAAATGATAATGTCACGCTCGTTGTCACGTAATCCTAACAATAGAAATTAATGTCACACTACGTTAAAACTAATCAGAGAAAATCCTGCAACCTTGAATAATAATAATAATAATAATGATATCCCTGAATGTCTGAAATATAATGCACTTAGATTTTGTAACAAATTAATCTACGATAGTCACGCAAACCCATGACATCATGGACTAGAAAACAATATTTCAACAATTGAACTTAACTTTTACTCTTTTGTTGCAATTTCATTTTTACAAAATGTTCAAGTTAGGTGAGCCTGCAATTCTATCCACAACTACTTTTTTTTCGGCCCTGTCATTTTATCGCACTAAATGCACCATACTAGAGTATAAAGGCTATAAGCGTGCATCTGCACTATTTAGCACTAAATAGCACTAAACAGCACTAATTAAACAACAGAATTAGCATAATCAAGCAGTATTTAGTTCTATTTAGGTTATACACTTTTAGTTTTCGTACTCTAAGCACTAATGGATAACGTCTCCTGTTTGCACATGGTATTCATTTTTTCAGCAAGATTTTTTATTACGATCCAATTTTACTGTAAGTAACTTTATATTTCTCTAGGAATCCAAAAAGGCTGGATGGATTCCCAAAGGGTAAGTACTTGTTCGTACGTTCATTTTTCCAATATACAAGTGGTGATAACTAGTAGAACTAGCAATATACAGCTATTTCAAAAAACGTTGAAGAGGCGAACGGTAAATGGCGATCGGTGATTGCACGACAGCAACATCTGTGTCATTGACAAGAATAAGAATAAGAAACACAAGTCATTCCAGCTATTCTGGCATCTCCTATCGTTTATCGCCTATCGCTCATTGCCTATCGTTGTTCGTCGCACTGAACTTACTAATTTGCGCAAATTTGTGCAATTTCTTACAAAGATATTATATGGTGTATTGAATATATGGTATGCACTCTAGCATGAGTAAACAGTGTTAGAAAGATGATCAACTTGTACCAAGTGAATTAAGAAAAGAACACAGGTGTGACAAAGAGGACAAACATAAGGAAAGCCTGAGTCCTAAATAAACCTGTCATAGTAATTGCTTTTGGAGTTCACGGGGACCAGCAACTTGTTTTTTTTGTACAATGTTTATTAACTATGTCGGGGTAAACAAGTCAAAATAAAATTCATATTGTCACAGTGTTTCCCCATTTCAGACCACGTTTCATTCTCTTGAGAATAAGATTCTTTGTTTGAGTTGTGCCCATATTCATGTCTTCTCGTGCGCTACCATTAAACAAAGAAATGATACTCTTGGAAAGAACACTTGGTCTGAAGTGGGACATTGCATCCAGACAAAGTTGGTATATTACCATGAATCTTGGCTACATTTTTCATTAATTTCCTCTTTCTCTTGATATTCTTTTTCCCCTTAGTGGCATAAGTCTGCCAGGGTTCTTCAAGAAGAAACGAACCAGTTCAGGAACAGAAGGAAGTAACGATGGTATGAGAAGCCAATGGTTTACAACATCCAGTACCACAGGTGAGGGAGGAGGAGGAGAGGGGAGAGCTTTTTTCATCACATCTAAACTACTTATAACCTTAAAGACGCGATTACACGTAGCAATGTTCTCTGCAACATGTCTCGCTACATCGTTGCGAAACAAAGTGCAAGAGTGTTTACACGGCGCAACGGAGACGTAATCGTTGACAAAAATAGAAACGAGTTCTACTTTGGCAGCAATTACTGCAACTTGTCTCGCAACCTTTAAAAAAAATTGCGCTGTAGGTTACACGCTGCAATGCTTCGTGAAAATTGCTCCTTGTAATCGCGCCGTTAATCCTATGCTTTAAATATTAATGGTTTCTACGTGAAATGAAAAACGCCTTGTGGTTTATGGATTAGAGTAATAGGTGATTTAGATGTGAATAATTTAAAGCTAAATATCAGTTAAGCATTAAATAATATAATAAATGTTTATAACAATAAGCATTAAAAACAAAGTTAAAAGCTATACTTAATTTACAGTTAGACTGTTTTTGCTAAAGTCGCCATTAAACAATGGTTAATAATAATTGTTCTTAAATTAGCCATTCCGATGTCGAAGAAAAAACTGGGTAGAATAAGCCTGAAGCGAGATGACGTTTTGCCCCTGTCTCTAGACCATAATCCTTTTCACACTGCTTTTGTTCTTTAATTATGACTGTTGTTCCTGTATTCCCTAAGGAATCAAAAATTTTAATATGAAAGAATTTTAAAAACTATTATGGTATAGAGACGGGGATAAAACGGCATTTCGCTTTAGGCTTATTGGCACCGATGTACATTGTGGGACTAGTCAGGGGACGAAATAGACGCCATCTTGGAAACAGTCCCACAATGCACTGCGATACCAACTCGACCCAGTTTTCCCCTCAACCTTGGAAAAAGAATAAGCGGTTAAGTGCTGTTAAATCTAATAAGTAAGTTTAATTCAATATTGAGTAAGCAATAAATGCCGATGGTAAACACTAAATGCTGATCCTTAAACGATATAACAGATATAAAATTTGTAATTAAGAGCTTTGGCGCAGACACCTACTCTAAGTCTATCGCGTTGATATGAAGGTAGGGTGACCCTACTGCTAAAATAACGTTTTTGGTTCCCCCTGGGGAAAGAAAGTGTAAGATTTGAAGGTAATCTCTTCAGTGTGTAATCCCAGAAGGAGTGGACGAAAATAGGGACTTTAAAGTAAGAGTAATAATTGTCGTTGTTTCGTCCCCTAAACAGCCCCATTATGCTACGCGCATCGGATCTTTTTTGAAACAGCTGTATATTTGCTTACCGTTGGTAGGTGCGATTGATCTTACTACTCTTCCCAGTACGCCGAGGCAGTTCGTAGGGACTGTTATGTTTACACCACGCGATCGAACTGCAATCGAGTTTTTATCGCTTGGTGAAAAAACACTTTCCACGTGGTACAACATTGGCATCACGTGGTCGATTTGAAATGCATCTGCGGTTAACATAAGAGACGCTACAAATGCGATAAAAAATCACAACTGCCTCGGTCTACTGGGAATTGTAGTAGTAATCCATGAACCGTATTAAATGTGTAAACTCATCTCAACACATGATTTAACTTTAATTTCTAGACGCTAAACCCGAAATAAGCCCCTCTGTGCCTTACTCAGGTAAACACGTGTTTTACTAAACATTAGCTTCGATTTAAATCCTCTTTAAATTTCTTAAGAAAACTAAATTATAACTTTTTTTTAGTTTTTCTAAGCTCTCCTTTTCCTCTTTTCTTCCTTCCCATGGTCCATTGCGTGATTTATTAGGCAATCCAATCCCATGCCTCACTGCGCACCTCAATGAGCCTGCACTTGTTATAATCCTCCATTAATGTGTTCTTTCTCATTCACTCATTTATTTTACTTATTAAGAATAACCTTCCATTGTTGAGTTTTGTCTTTCCTCGTTCGTTATAATCCTCCATTAATGTGTTCCTTCTCATTCACTCTCATTTATTCTACTTATTAAGAATATCCTTCCATTATTGACTTGTGTCTTTCTTCGTTCATTCTCTTTCTAGTTTATTTCATTGCATTTTTTCATATATGGTTATTTTCATAAGGAAATATTCCAACATCGGACACATTTCCTGTGTCTTCGGTAGACTGGCAGCTTGGTCGTAATTTGAGGCCTGAGGAAACAAGAGTTTTTCCATTAGATTACATTTACGGTCAATAAAGGAATAATACTCAAGGGAACGTGTTTTAAAATGGGAAAACATTGCTTGTGTTTGCATGACACGTGATTGTAACACAATTTTGTCCAGTGTTGTAACGCTTTCCTTCTTTTGTATGTTTCCTTTCGGTCACAGTGCACTATTAGTAGCAATGACTCTTTCTGAGACAGCGAACTTGGAGCATTGTGGCCCAGCTTGGGTACATCTTGTTTATCATGCCTTATATGGTGTTGTCTGTGTTGAAGCTATACAATGATGCATCCTGTTTATTGAATTCAGAAAATGCCTAAAGTCACATCACTTACGAGACATTCTTTTCTTTTTTTTAAAAAAAAAAAGCAACAGCAAAAAAGACGTCCCCAACTACTGCGAAGGCAAAAGAAGCCAAGAAACCACCACCCCCAAAACCTGCGCCTCCCAAAGACCGACCAACCTCCGTCATCCCACCCAAACCGCCCGTCAAACCTCGTGACCGCTTGGCCACAGCACCAGGTTCCCGTCCAATTGCACGAGAAAGGACTAATCCCACGACTGAAGGTGACAACAAGGCTGCTGATAAAGAAGCGGAGAAGGAAGCGGAGAAGGAAGAACAAGTCCAGGAAAAGCCAAAGTTTGGTCCACCGAAGTTTGGTATTGGTATTGGGGGTATGGCTGGAGGTGGGCTGCTGGCTGAGATGAAGATGAGACAAGAAAGAACTAGCAGTTTTGGAAAGGTTAGTTTGATTTATAATAGGGACTTTATAAGCTGCAGGAGTTACTTTTTGATGGGTTGCAAGCTTTCCCAAGGGAGACAAAAGACAAAAACACGGCGGCCATCTTGGTGCCGTTAACAATGGATGCTATTGAGAAATCTTTTGTTAAATGGCACCAACATGGCCGCGATGTAACGTGCAATACAAGAATATCAAACTAAGGAACGAAGAAACGCATCGGTCACCTAATGATTTACACCATTTACAACATTGAGTGTTTCTTCATCTAGTGATTTCTGTTGATGGTTATAATATTTTTTTACCTTTTTCCCCCGAATTATTTCTGATTATGTTTTTCTTTTATACTCAGGTTCCTCCAGAAACGGTACCAAAACCGGCCAGACGGCCTTCTGCGGAAAAGGTATACACCGTATACACATTTTCAATTGTGGTGGCCAATCAAATCTCTCGTGGATCCCATTAGCCACACTGGGTCGAGTTGGCATTGCAGTTCATTGTGGGACTGTTTTAGGGGACGAAATAGACGCCATCTTGGAAATATGTGCCCTAAAACAGCCCCAAGATGCATTGCAATGTCAACTCGGCCCAGTTTTCCCCTCAACCTCCAAAAGGCTAATTCAGTACAGCTCAATTTGGAGGAAATAGAAAGGATTCCGGGTTTGTTTTTTTTTTTTTCACTTCAATTAATTAAAATTTTGTTGTGTTGTCTTCCAAATTAAGCCCTAATGAGAATCACTGCAAGGGTCAGTACATCAAAACTATCCAAATTATTTCCTCAGGGTTCAGAACCACGAATTACGCGTAAGACGTCAAACGAAGATTTGGCGCCCGTCCCTCGTCCCAGGGTCCCCACGGCCGAACGTGAACCGGGGAAAATTAACAAGGAGGGACTGGTGAGACCGTCCTATATAAAAAGGCCAGAGGTAACACCACCAAAACCACAAGTCAAACCTAGAGAAAAACAGGAAGAAACGGAAAAGAAAGAGAAAACAGAAGATGAGAAAAAGAAAGAGGAATCCAAAAAGGAGGAGCCCGCGAAAGCTGCGCCAGAGGAGAGCGTAGACGCAGGAAAACGTGAAGAAAAAACAGAAGCTAAAGAAGAGAAACTTAAGCTAAAGGTCAAGCCAGGTGAGGAAGACAACGTAACGAGTTAACCCTGGTTCACACCTGACACGTAATTGCAGGCAGATGTACCTTTATTTACTACTGCGCTTTGGTATCTTAATGGACCCTTCTCAAAAGTATCGTGGACGCGAGGTTAACATGAAAATACAAAAGCAATGCCATAAATTCCACCGCGAAAAAGTGTGATTTCTTTCGTATTTCCATGTTAACCTCGCGTCCACGATACTTTTGAGAAGGGTCCATTAAGATACCAAAGCGCAGTAGTGCTGTTTACATCAAGAACATGTTTTGTCTTGTGTTAGTAAACACATGTTTGAAACGTTAAAACCACAGACCCGAGCGCAAGCCCAAGAAAATTAAAAGTTTTCATTCTTGCGTTTGAGTTGCTGTAATTCACACGTAATTTTCTGCTTGTATTTGCATTTGCATTGCTTGTGTGAACCCGCCTTTACAGCCAGGGAGTCGGTATGGGGTGCGTGCATACCTTTTGTTGGTTGACATAACAAAACGAACCGTTTTGCACCAAATGTATTGTAAAACGTTTGACGCGGGTTCCCTCGCGGTTTAAACCTGTCTTGAAAAGCAAGAGAAACACTCGGCTACGGCTCCGCGTATTCTTAAGCTTGCTTCTCTCGTGTTCTACAGCTCCCAGCGTGTTTGGATAACCCTTTCTTATTATTTAATAATACTTTAGATGCTGCAGATGCAGATTTATGGGTTAAACGTGACGCTCCAAGTCCCAAACGAAGTCCTAAATCAAACCGTCCAGCATCTCCACCACCACTTGACGCAGATAAAACATCCAAGACACCCACTGAAAAGACCCCAAGGACCCCAACAGACCACGCTCCAATGTCACCCTTGACTCGTGCAGCAACGCTACCCAAGCCTTGGTCACCTAGTGCCTTAAGTACAAACCGCTCTATTCCGAGAACGTATAGCTTTGATAGTGATCGAAAGACAGACGAGAAAGTTAATGTCGAGAAAAAGGAAGAGACGGAGGAAGAGAAATCGAAAGATGTGGTAGAAACTGAAAGGAATGGTGATATAAAAGATGAAAAGAAAGAAAATAAGGAAGAAGAAAAGGTGTCTGAATCACGCCATACGAGGTAAGACAGTTTTAGAGTATAGCTACAGTGCTTACAAGTTATGATATGCCATCAAATCACAACACTCAGTTACGGTAACCTGTCCCTAGCCCTATACTTGGTACCTTCATTACCCCTGTCCCTGTCAGCCCCTGCCATCCTCTACCCCTGTCCCTGTCAGCCCCTGTCATCCTCTACCCCTGTCCCTGTCAGCCCCTGTCAGCCACTGCCATCCTCTACCCCTGTGCCGGTCAGCCCCTGCCATCCCTGTGCCTGCTGCAGCTTCCAGCTCATTCATTTACATTCCCGGCCATTTATGCGCCATTTTGTTCTCTAGTGTTTCTCCATTTCACCTGCCGTCCAGAAAAGGATCTTCAAAAGAAACCAGCAATGAAAAAGTCATTCCCTTCACCACAGAGGACAAGTTAGAAAATGAAAAACACGACGATCAAATGGACGAGAAGTTAACGAAGGCCGAAAGCCCAAAGATAACGAAAACGACGGAGAAGACTACAGTGAGTTTGGCAGAAGAGGTAAAGAGCCATCCTCTTGAAGACGGCGAATCTGATCCGTTGCACAAGGATTCTTTGTCCGTCAGCTCAGAAAGTGATAATGAGACGAAAAAAGAACGACCACTATCGACACACAGTGATAACACCTTGCTATGATGAAGGGAATCCTCTGCTTTCTTGGCCTAGGATACCTTTACTAGTTGGACGGACTTTGTATAAATTCCTTTCATTTTTTCGTGAACATCAGGCGTCATTATGAAGCGTTATACGCTTAATTATTTGAAAATTACCAGTTATAGGAAACATGTATACGAGTGAAATATTTCAATGCTTGCATCTTCAAAATGAAAAAAAAAGAGAGAAATCAGTTGCAAGATACTTTCGTGGCAATTGCTTGGCATCAATTGACGTCATTTATGGTCTTGCGCGCGGTTTTTATCAGATGAAGGTGGTTGTTGCATTAATTAGATATTGATAATGAGTAGATGCATGCAATGTATTCATCCAATTGATTCCAAGCAATGCCTAAAAATCCGGCTGAGCGTAGCAGAAAGAATATAACGAAATTAGGTCGCATGTTAGCATCACGGTAACCATGGAGACGAAAATAATATTTTTCCAAAAATACAATAATCAATTAACGTAGAAAAAGAAAAAAAAATCGTGCTTTTTTTCTCAAAAGTTGCGTTTGCATTCAGCACTAAAGCTTAAAGCATATTTTTGACATTTTTGTTAGTAATACTGTAGGAAACAAAAAATGTACTCCAGTTTTGAGTTTTTATTTTGCTCATGGGTTAACCTCTGTTCTGTGTTTGTGGAAATTCAAAATATATTATTGATTTTTGTGAATAACTTGCACGGAAATGAGGCTAACCCAGAGTATGTAGTCAAGAGACAGCGGTATTCCACGAATAAAAAGGTCTATTTTGTAATATTGATAACAGTGCACACTTGAGCCTTCCGATGGTCTTTAGCTGTAGAGTTTAGGCACAGAGTTTTGTAAAAAAACTGATTCTCCTTCCCACAGCCCACGTTCCTTTTCGTCGCTGACAAGAGACGAAAGACTGGGTAAATTCAACAGTTACTGTTTTCTGATTGGCTAATAGAACAATGAGATGTATCACATAAGAGTCTTTCGTTTATCTACAACAAACCAAAAGGAACGTGGGCTCACCTAACGCGATTGTGCCTAGGTGACAATGGTCAGTGTTCCTAAATTCTGACTGGATGGGCTGCGCGTAATGTTAGCATCATTTAAATATTAATGTTAAATAAATCAAGTTTTAAACAACTTCATGGTTGAATAGCATTATTCCCTTGGACTAGGAGTAACACCATCAACATAAGTCATATTCAGACCCCTCACGATAACTCGTTTCTACGCTTAAACTACGTTAAAAACGGACTACTAGAGTGCAAACAATATAACCGTGAAACTTTAGTAATACTAAATAGCACAATTACATGCAAATTACATTGTTTTCTTTTGTTTAACTAGCACTATTTCGTACTATATAGTAATTAGTGTTTCACGGATTAATTGTTTGCACTCTAAGCTAGAGAAAAACACTATATTCTCTACTTTCACATCCCTACTTTGCGTCTTTGGGGGGTAACCAGAGGATAAAACCCCGGTTATTTTGCTGAAGGCTGATCAGACAATATTGACAATACCTTGTTTGGTATCCAAAAATAAAATGAAGTAGTATAAAACTGAAAAAGATAGAAACTTGAAAACGTTTAAGGTAAATTTTAAACATTTTTTCGTAAGTTAATACATTTTCTGTAAGACCAAAACTTTTGATGATTTCGTAGACGCAAAAATAACTTGGAATAAACTGATAATCAGTTTTGTACAGATAAAAGCAGATATAGTATAAATTCAATTAAGAAACCTTTCAATTTGGGACAGTTTTTTGATTGGTTACCCCCAAAGTGGTCTGTACACGTGGTCTGAAATGGGAAAACATTACGTCAGAGCCGAGGAGGTCTATTATAGCCAACATGCAAAGGGACCAAAATTGGCATGTGACGTGGGATGTTTTTCCCGATGGTTGGGATGGGGCGGACTAGCTCGTCCCACGTACACACATGCAGACCTTTATGGATTTTCTGGTCTTTTATTCGCTTGGTTGTCTTCTTCACTCGTCTAACTATTGGTCTGTACACTTCTGACTATTGGTCTGTGTTCTACTCTTCCTCGCTATCTCTTCTGGCTCTTAGTGTGTGCCTCAAGCACTTAAGTATTATTTGTGGTCTATAGAAAGTGACGTCAAGCCGATAATGACCTGACGCTACCTGTGATTGGTCAATGCGACTCAGAGGAGTTAATGAGCTAGTTCCCAATTCCCGAGGAGGAATTTGAACTAACCCAAATTCCTATGATTTACTCAACTCTAAATCGCATAGATCATACAGTAGTCGCTATACACTTAACTTAACTAATTACCACTTAAAGGTGATTCAAGTTTGAAACAAAAATGAAGGAGATTATTGAGACTAAAGTTGGGGCGTCAATAGATTGTTGACACACCCGATTATGCAGTACTATCAGAGAACAAAAGCTTTAGAGATGTCAAAAGGACTGACATTTTGGTTCCGAGAACACGTTTCTTGCTTACCGATCAATTGATTCTGTTTAACTTTGACACGCGTTTCTGTTCTCCCTTGCGACATGTGGAACCAAAATGTCGAGCCTATTCATGTAATCCTAGAAATAACACTCAGAGCAAATAGACCTACTTTTCTTAATTGATTAATTGATTCCTACTTAAGTTTCGTGCTTGATAATCTGTTTTCTCTGATGATCTACAATAATCAAACTTGGCCAACATTTTGTCCTATGACAATCAACTAGCCAACGTCCTAGCCATTTATTTATGTTTTTGTTGATGATAATTAACAATTATTCGCCGAAGGCGAAGTGAATATCGGTTGAATATTTACCGAAGAGCGGCGAGGTAAATGAGCCTGAGGGGAATAATTGTTTTAGTATAATTTTAGACTTGAATATCAGAAAAAAATCGAAAATCATAAAAAACGTTTCAGTATTACTTCCCATATGGAAAAATTTGGAAAACCTCATTATCACACGCACAGGGAACCCGGCTATATAGTTTTTTGCTTCTTCTTACTGCGCCGATCTGATTACAGCGCAGACCTATAGGAAACCGATCACAACACAGGAAACCCACAAAGAGCAAAGTTACTTTTCTAAAAGAAGCAAAAAATATATAGCCGGGCTCCCTGTGATTATTACTGCTCCAGCGGTGATTATCGTCTCAGAATCGGTTACTCGACCAATCACAGCTCGAGAAACTCTACATATATAGTTACATGATAAGGTATTTTTTAATCTTAAAAGACTTCCCGGCATCGTTTGTGGTGACTGGTTTGAGCCTAAAAACGCTCGATCCCTTTGTTTCTACGATGAGAGCTGCGTAGATTGCTATTTAAAAATTTAAAAAAGGTCAAAAAACTAGTCGGCTAGTTGTGTCCAAAAAACCGCCAATCAAAGGACGGCTTTCAGTGAGTGTTCGTTTATATGTACCATTTCTGTCATAATGCAAGTCAGTATCTGCGGGTATATATGCGTACAAATTTGCAAGGGAGAGTGTTAAGAGAGTTAATAAGTTGCAATACTCCCATTGCTTACAATGAGCTATTACTACATCCGACGAAGATTTGGTTGCCTTTTTCTGTCGAGAAGAATCAGGACCGTCTACAAAGTGGTCATTTTTCTAGTCTCTCTTATTTCTTTAAGTGCTTTCTACCTGAGTGTAGTTTCGCCAGAGATTCCTCAAAACGTCTTTTCCTTAAAACTGCGGGGTAATAAAAGTCGTTTCATAGACTTAAAGTGGAATTGCAGTTGTGAATTTGGTTCAGGTTCAACACCAAGTAATAAAATTTCAACATCGCCAGGAAGCTCCAAGGACTGTTTAAACGATCAATCGCGACAAGCAGTCACCGACTTCAGCACTGTTGGGTGGACAAATTTCTCCTTGATCATGCCTCGTGTCGAACCGAATATTTCTTGTGAAGAAAGAAAGCTTTTTATGGTTGTTGTAGTCAACTCGGCAACCGACGACAGACATAGGATTCTACGAATGTCTATCAGAAAGACTTGGGGAAATTTAACACAAGGAAAAGGGAATCAGAAATGGAGGATCTATTTCGCTTTGGGAATGTCCAGCAGTTACGCTATGAATCTAAAGAACGTACAAGAAGCTTTACAGTACAATGATATAATCATAGGAAACTTTTCAGATACTTACAAGAACATTGTTATCAAAACATTTATGTCGCATTTCTGGGTGTATTCTCAATTTGATTGTATGTATGTTATGAAAACCGATGATGATGTTTATGTTAGAGTCTCAAGGTTGTCAAAATGGCTCGAAAAACAAGGCTTCCCAAACCCTTTTTATGGGGGGTTTCTTAGCGAGAATTTATTAGTAGTTCGCGATCCAAAATCCCCTTGGTTTGTTTCTAAGGAAGACTTCAATGAGACAAGATGGCCACCCTTTTCGCACGGGGCATTTCAAGTTGTCTCTACCGCTATACTTCCTCGTTGTTTTAACTACACCCAGTCAGTCAAACGACCATTAACCACAGATGATGCATACTTTGGTGTCATGGCTAGAGACCTGGAAGTTAATGCCACACAGATTCCTGGCTTTAGTCTTAATCCGCCTAAAAGTGACTTTGAGGTCATGATCGCCACTGCGTTTGGCCACGCTCTAGACTCTTCTTCCATGTTCAAGTACCATGCTAGATATCATGACCTTATTATTTGAAATCATCTCTTGTGTATTGTGTGTCTGTTCTTTTTGTATACAAACGCCTTGTGCTTGACGTCCATCAGAACCTTTGTCGCGACAGAAACAATCCGGCGCTAGAGGGCGCGTGTGATTGAGAATGGCTGTTCGTTTAGCCACGAAAGTCAACATTCTAAAAGTTCGTTAAGCGTTAGCAACGCTCGCTCTATCTGATGGTTTTTGCCACCTTTGAAAACATTTACACAAGGAAACATGTTTCCTCGTTTAGCCAGGGCCTAAGACTCGTCCTGTATGACGAAATAAATATATTTATTTCAGGAACTGAACATGGCCAAATAAGTGACATAAATTCGTTTACAACTGTTTCATGTTTATATGGTTATTTGTTTTTCGCTAACCGTTTCGGCGAAGTTCTCGATCTCTCCATTTTTGATTATTTTCTTCAAATTTAGTTTTTTTGAATATCCAAACCAGTGAAGTGGAATCAAACCGAGTCGGTTAGTAAAGAGATTCGAAACTCATCGAAAAGTATTTTACGGCCATAGCTACAAGCTTTATTACCGCGTAGTACTACACCTTTTGCTGTTCATTAACAGAAAATGTACAGTCATTTGTGCCAATAGTTGTATCAATAACGTGTAATGTACTTTCATCAACACCACAAGTAACATCATTAGCGCGGATCAACTTTCAATAACGACAATTGAATATGCGTGTACATTCATAGGCATCAATGGACAATCAATAGCGCGTTTGTACATTCATATGCGCGGAATGTATTTTCTTGTGCGCGAAATTCAACTTCAATAACACCAAATGACAAACAATTGCATTTATGGACAATCATTTACCCAAAAGTGAAAATTCATTAGTGCTATTAGCATAATCATTGACAATCTATAACGCGTTTGGGCAATCATGAGGGTCAACGTTATATTCTATAGCGTGATTCGACAAACATTTGCATGATTCGAATGAACAATAAGAGAAATAAAACAATCATTAGCGTTTTTTTTTCCCGCAGTTTTTAGAGTGCAAGAAGCGCTTAATATTCCTCGATAAATCTAGACTAGTTTGGCTTCATTAACATAGGTAATTTATCGTATTTTTGGCGAAAGTTTGGACCGGCAGTGTTGGTGAAAATATTTTAAGTGACATGAACCAAGTGCTCCGTATTCTATGCCGAGTAAATACAGACAATCTTTTTTCGAATCAGTCCAGACTACAGGAAGCGCTTAATATACCATAATAAAGTTAGACTAGTTTGATTCCATTAGCTGTAGCAAGTTCTCGATTTTTTGTTGAAAGTTTGGACTGCCGGGCATTTAGTCAATTTTAGACCACGACCGGCTGCCGGGCATTTAGACACTGCGTTTTATTTTTAATCACTTTAATACATATAAAAAACTCAGGAAACTGCCTCCATAATAGCGGCTGCGTAGGAGAATAGCAATTAGCTCACTTAAAGCAGCAATTAAAGCCGACATCAGACGTCCAGAGATCCAACAACATACGAACTATTGGGCTGAGGCAAGACGACAAGGGATTGCTCTAGGTCTCTACAGAAATGGAAGGGTTCCAGAGAAATGTGGCAACCATCACTATCGCTAATGTGATCAGTGGTTCAGATATATGCAAACGTATTTGCCACGATGTATAAATGGCGAAGAAATTAAAGGCTAAAATAGTTTTTAAAAAAATCGCTAATGATTGTTTTATTTCTCTTATTGTTCATTCGAATCATGCAAATGTTTGTCGAATCACGCTATAGAATATAACGTTGCCCCTCATGATTGTCCAAGCGCGTTATAGATTGTCAATGATTATGCTAATAGCACTAATGAATTTTCACTTTTGGGTAAATGATTGTCCATAAATGCAATTGTTTGTCATTTGGTGTTATTGAAGTTGAATTTCGCGCACAAGAAAATACATTCCGCGCATATGAATGTACAAACGCGCTATTGATTGTCCATTGATGCCTATGAATGTACACGCATATTCAATTGTCGTTATTGAAAGTTGATCCGCGCTAATGATGTTACTTGTGGTGTTGATGAAAGTACATTACACGTTATTGATACAACTATTGGCACAAATGAATGTACACTTTCTGTTAATGAACGGCAAAAGGTGTACTCTTTTGTTTTTCTACTACTTGGACTTTTTTGCGATTCTTTTTCAGTCATTTGAAAGAATATTTTTACTGGTCAACTGACGTGTCACGTTTGCCGTGAACGTAAATCTAAAACTCTCTAATAGCTCACTTAAAGCAGCAATCAAAGCCGACCTCAGCCGTCCAGAGATCCAACAACATACGAACGATCGGGCTGAGGCAAGACGACAAGGGATTGCTCTAGGTCTCTACAGAAAGCAGTTGCTAATGGAAGGGTTCCAGAGAAATGTGGCAACCATCACTATCGCTAAATGTGATCAGTGGTTCAGATATATGCAAACGTATTTGCCACGATGTATAAATGGCGAAGAAATTAAAGGCTAAAATAGTTTTTTAAAAAATCGCTAATGATTGTTTTATTTCTCTTATTGTTCATTCGAATCATGCAAATGTTTGTCGAACCACGCTATAGAATATAACGTTGCCCCTCATGATTGTCCAAGCGCGTTATAGATTGTCAATGATAATGCTAATAGCACTAATGAATTTTCACTTTTGGGTAAATGATTGTCCATATTGGTGTTATTGAAGTTGAATTTCGCGCACAAGAAAATACATTCCGCGCATATGAATGTACAAACCAGCTATTGATTGTCCATTGATGCCTATGAATGTACACGCATATTCAAATATCGTTATCGAAAGCTGATTCGGTACGGAGCCCGATTAGTGCCATGCAAATTTCGTGATTGTTTTTACTTTTCACGACTTTTTTCTCGACTTTTTTCTCGACTTTTTTCTCTAATGTTTGGTTTGTCTGCATTGGATTCGGCGCGTGCGGGATTCGACGTCTAAACTGGACCTTAGTTATTAAATCTTTTATATACTCTTTTTGTAGTTTTTTAGAGATTTTATGCCTTGTATTTTAGTGTACCTATATGTAATGCGCAGTTGATCATATTAACATGTTAAATTGCGCAATACAAATAATAAACTATTATTATTATTATTATTATTATTATATTTACATTATTTATTATTAGGTATTAAAAACCCAACTACACTAAGTTTGACACAGGTATTCGGACTCAAGCACGGGAGGTGGGGGTGGGGGGGGTGGGGGTACGTATGTGAAAAGTGATTGATTTTAAGAAAAATGATGAAAAAGAAAAGATAAATTAATAGCATAAAATAAATAAATAAATATTAAGGCAGTGGGTGATTGGAACGAGTTGAGCGTACGAGACTTATATGAGTATACTCATGGATATGTATCGTAGAAAGGTAGGTAGCAATGGTACAGTAAACGATAAAGTACGTCGTACAATGAATATTGAGTTAAGAATAAAAGTGTTTCGGTTGAAGGCAACGTTACGAAACATGAGTCATGTTTGTATTCCTTAAACAACGGAGCCTGCAATACCAGCTAGTAAGCGGTCAAAAAAGTCGAGAAAAAAGTCGAGAAAAAAGTCGAGAAAAAAGTCGAGAAAAAAGTCGAGAAAAAAGTCGAGAAAAAAGTCGAGAAAAGAAAACAATAGAATTAGCATAAAATAGTGTAAGTTAGTATTAGACTACTAATATTTCACGAATATATTGTTTGCATTCTATTAACTAAAAAGACTGAGTTTTTGCATCAGAAAAAATCTGTAAACATTTGCTCAGCTACGATTTCAAGCTCACGCCCCCTCATGTGAGCCCAAATACAAATTGTGTCTCAAAAACACGGTTTTTGGATCTTTTCTCAAAATAATGACTATCTAGGCAAAGACAGAAATGGATTCAGTTAATTCAACTATTCGCGAACTGTATTATATGGTTTAGATTGAATTCTATTGAAAAAAACACCGTACTTTTTGAGTTAAATTAGAGTTAAATTAAAATAAAACAGAACCTGTCAAAAAAAAAAAAAAAAAAAAAAAAAAACGGTTGGCTATACATTCACCTCTTATAGTTTTAAGGACTCGTAGCTTCGAAAGCACTCTTACTAGTAGTTAGCGAAAGAACAGAAGATTTACGGGTCATTTAGGATGTTTAATTTTTTTTTGTCGGGCAGTTTACTTGTGCTATATAACTTTACTTTTAAGCACCACCTTTTGCTTTGGAAAGGGAGGAAAGAGACCGAAAAGAGCCGAATATTCCAAATGTATGGGCAATTTTTTACGATGATAAATTTTAACCAGTGAAGTAACTTGGGTTCCAGAGGGATTTTCACGGCTTTGCCGCTCTTAGTCAGTAACTCCGCGGAAAACATCCCTCTGGGTCCCAGGGCGGGGTACCAGTGAAGTGAAATGAGACTCGAGTTAGTAAAACTATACAGATGCAGTTGTAACCGGCGAAAACAGTTCTTTTTCTCTTTCAAAATAACTGGAAAAAGTATTTATCCCCACTTTTAGAATCGAGTTACGTAACCCAAAAATAACATTCGATCTGTTAGGTCACAGGTAGCCCAAGCTTGGTTTCTGTGGTGTCCTGTTATAAGGAAATGTATGGAGATTCATCAAAAATTTCAATAAAATCATTGAAACGTGAAATAAAGCCTCGAAATTTTACCCGATCATTGAAAAATAGCACTTCTTTCGCTCTGTGTGGTTATTTTTTGAATTTAGCCCGTTTTAAGTTTTTTCCCCCACCAGTAAGAACTTCCAGGTTGGCCTTCGGTGCAAGGAGTCAGTATGCAAAAGTTAGTTTTAAGCCCTCGTGCGTGAGTGCGTGAGAGAGTGACCCGGGGGGGGGGGGGGGGGGGTACTACCCCTCAACTTGGGTAGGGGTGTGCCGCCAGGACCTCAAAACCCTGACCCTATCCCAGACCTAAAATTTTGATTTAAAAAACCCTACCCCAGACTAAAACTAAGAATTGTACACCCTATCCCAGACTAAAACTACGGAAAATACGGTTATTCAATAGATTGCAATCAATATCTATTAACGTTTTTATTGTTTTTGTGCCGTCAGAAAGCGTAGCCTATCCGCCAGACTAAAACGACCAAATCGTTAACCCTATCCCAGACAAAAATGATACCCTATCCCAGACAAAATGTCCAAAATTGATACCCTACCCCAGACCCAAAAGCCGAAAAACCATACCCTATACAATACAATACAATACAATTTTATTTGGTACCTTATACTAATAGTACATGAGTGTTTGATTCCAAATATATTATAGGTATATATATGTACTATGTATTAGGTAATTTTCTTATTTCATTTTCACGTATCAGCATACATTGATGAATGTATGCTGATATGGCTCTTTGTAGAGACGCTGATTTTGAATTGATTAAGAACATAAAACGACTGTCAGCGCTCATATTGTTGAAATTAATGCTGGTGTTTTTTTCTATGAACTCTCTTAAGTCGTTTCTATGAGAGCTCATATAGTGGACACCAAACTAGAAAGTGTTTTTCGTTTTCTACTCCCGACTTACACACTGGGCAAATCCTTTCATCGTAAATGAGATAAGGCCTCTTATACCTCCCCGTTTCTACTTCAAGCTTATGGTTACTAATTCTTAATTTTGTAAGCGCCACTCTGTGCTTAATATTGGTGACTTGACTTAAATATTCTTCATACCCTATAGGGCGGCACATACCCGTATAGCAAATATAGGGGAGTACCCCCCCCCCCCCCCCCCCCGGGGTGAGTGAGTGAATATCACATTTTCATATTCAGACACCTGTATCCACGAGTTAAAAACAGATTCCTAAGCTAGAGAAGAATACTATAAATGAAAATAAGAATTTTAAAAAGTGTGTTTGTATTTCTTTAGTGGCTTTGAGAGAAACTGAGTAAAAAAATATTTCTACAGCTTTGCTGTGCGGACACTCGAGTCATCATTAGTTCACACGGAGTGAGCTAAAAAGTAAAGCATCTTAAGATTTTCCGCAGTTTGTCGGAGTGGATGTCGTCTAAAAACGCTTGATCCCTTTGTTTCACGGAGAGCGCTAGCAAAAAACCTCACAGGTGTCCGCGCTGTACTGACATTTAAACATACGGCTAATTGTGTCCAAATTCCGCCAATCAAAGAGCAGCTTTCCATTTCGGTCACGAATGCTGGTATTAGCAATACCAATCTCGTACCCAGAGCGCCGCCATCTTGAAAAAAGCGAGAAGAGAAGGCCCTGGAACGAGGTTGATGCTAGAGACCTTGTTCTTCGCCTCAGGCCAGACGAAACGCAGGCTCTGGGTACGAGATCGAAGCACATTCACTGAATTTGTGTGGGAGAGTGATCAAAGGCTTCAAAGGTTTCAAAAGTTTATTTTTTTTCAGACATACAAAATTACAAGTTTTAAATTAGACATTCAGTAAAAACAAAACAGTGAAAAGGTACAGAAATTACAACCCAAAAGGGTTAATTAGAAGATTCTGCACCTTATTTAGTAATTGCATGAGTTGCCGTCTTATTCATTTGAAGTGTCTTAAAAAAACAAAGAGCACAATTGAAATTGATAAAATCGATTCAGGCCTAGATTTTCTATGTCACCTATGTATTGTAGTGCTTTGCCCTTTGTTCACTTAAATGACGATGAATTTCTTTCAGCCCTTTTTGAATTGCAAAACGTATGGATACAGTGCTATTTGCATAAGCTCGTTTGCTGCAAGATAAGCAGTATTTAAACCACTGGAGTGGGCCAAAACACAGTTCAGTAGTGTAATATTTCCATTGCTAACAATGACCTATTACTACATCCGTCGAAGATTTGTTGGCCTTTTTGTGTCGAGAAGAATCAGGACCGTCTACAAAGTGGTCATTTTTCTAGTCTTTCTTATTTCTTTAAGTGCTTTCTACCTGAGTGTAGTTTCGCCAGAGATTCCTCAAAACGTCTTTTTCTTAAAACTGCGGGGTAATAAAAGTCGTTTCATAGACTTAAAGTGGAATTGCAGTTGTGAATTTGGTTCAGGTTCAACACCAAGTAATAAAATTTCAACATCGCCAGGAAGCTCCAAGGACTGTTTAAACGATCAATCACGACAAGCAGACACCGACTTCAGCACTGTTGGGTGGACAAATTTCTCCCTGATCATGCCTCGTGTCGAACCGAATATTTCTTGTGAAGAAAGAAAGCTTTTTATGGTTGTTGTAGTCAACTCGGCAACCGACGACAGACATAGGATCCTACGAATGTCTATCAGAAAGACTTGGGGAAATTTAACACAAGGAAAAGGGAATCAGAAATGGAGGATCTATTTCGCTTTGGGAATGTCCAGCAGTTACGCTATGAATCTAAAGAACGTACAAGAAGCTTTACAGTACAATGATATAATCATAGGAAACTTTTCAGATACTTACAAGAACATTGTTATCAAAACATTTATGTCGCATTTCTGGGTGTATTCTCAATTTGATTGTATGTATGTTATGAAAACCGATGATGATGTTTATGTTAGAGTCTCAAGGTTGTCAAAATGGCTCGAAAAACAAGGCTTCCCAAACCCTTTTTATGGGGGGTTTCTTAGCGAGAATTTATTAGTAGTTCGCGATCCAAAATCCCCTTGGTTTGTTTCTAAGGAAGACTTCAATGAGACAAGATGGCCACCCTTTTCGCACGGGGCATTTCAAGTTGTCTCTACCGCTATACTTCCTCGTTGTTTTAACTACACCCAGTCAGTCAAACGACCATTAACCACAGATAATGCATACTTTGGTGTCATGGCTAGAGACCTGGGAGTTAACGCCACACAGATTCCTGGCTTTAGTCTTAATCCGCCTAAAAGTGACTTTGAGGTCATGATCGCCACTGCGTTTGGCCACGCTCTAGACTCTTCTGCCATGTTCAAGTACCATGCTAGATATCATAACCTTGATATATGAAATGGTTTCTTTTGTAGTTTTCTTTTTGTAATCAATGTTTTGCTCGAGTGATAGCAAGGCACAGACACACGGTGCAACATTGCGCGCAACATTGCAGGCAATGTTGCTGAAGGAGGATAGTTTTCTACGTCATCAACGTTGCGTGCAACAAATTGCGTCGTGTGTCATGGCTCGCAACATCAATTGCATGCGACATTGCGCGCAATGTTGCACCGTAACTTAAATAGTATTATTTGTCAGTATCAACTACCTTTACTTCGTGCATGCGCTCTACCAGAACTGGACATGTCTAATTGTTGTTGTTTCATACTGTTTTATACAAGTCGTTTTGTTCAAGGAAACTGTGTGTTTGAATTAAAACAGGTAATGGATAACTTATTCTATGAAATCGCGAAATTAAAGTGACTTAGAATGCATGCAATGTTGCGTGCAACAAGTTTCAGGGGTAGACATACGCTGCAACAGTCCTGTTGTGTGCAATGTTGTGTGCAATGTTACATCGTGTTCGCACCTTAACGTGTCGTGAAACTTTCATGTAATAAGGTATTCCTTTATTAAGTACTGTTTCCATAGCACGCGTATATATATTTAAAAACTCATTAATAATTCATAAAGGAATCACAATAGAAATCATGATCGCGAAGGAGGTTTTATATCTTATATAGATTCATCTTCATTTGCATAAACTGTAGCTTGGATTTTCTCTATCAAACTTGGTTCATTTCGTAAAGAATTCTGTACACTATGAGAACATGCATCATGTGTTTTTTAAGCCGTTTAATAAACTCGCAGATCGTGTTTTATCGGGTCTAAAACCACTCGGCTGCGCCTCGTGTTTTATACCCGATAAAACACTCCTGCTCGTTTATTAAACAGTACCTAAGATTTTGTCCACAAATGCCTCGTTTTGGACAGCGCTCGCGCATCTCAAGAAATGCGTTACGGGTTGCCTGTGTTGAAACGAATAATCCTGGGTTCTAATTGGAATAAAGTGAATCAAATAATATAATCATCCATGTTTGTTGTATTTTATTTCAACATTTCTGTTGTTATAGCGAGATCCAAGCCAAGAGAATGAAATGCCAACTACTTCACTGCGTTCGTTGTATACTTTGATCTTTTCTTTATTACTCCTACCTGAATATTACTGTTCTTTTAACGACGTGACGACAAAAGTTGGGATTTCATCCATCAATGGGCTGTTAGCTGCATTTGGCGATTTCAATGGGGACAAATCTACTGATCTTTTTGTTATATCCAACCAAGGTAAAATACTCCTATATATTCATTGATAAATTAATATTCTATTTCGTCGCATGTTAGTAAATCCTGTTTGAACCAAAAATTGAAATTCTGCAACGACAACCTACGATGTTAACACGTCATAAAAGCAGCTTACTTTTCTTACTAGTAAAACACTATCACCTCAGTACAAGTGATTTTAAGTTAATTTATCTTATCAACCGTTAATCATTACAGGAAAGAACTTAGATGTTTTGCTTTGGAATGAAGGTTCCCAAAAGTTTGATGGCCTAAAAGCTCTCGTGGCTTTTCCATCAAGGTACAGTTGAGGTGTTCGTAACATATATAAGCTTTGAATAATCCCATGAATGAGATGGTAATTACCAATATAATCCTCACCCCCTCCCTGGTAAAAATATAGTTTTATTCTATTCTGTTTAATCAAGCTATTGAACCTGAAAAGAGGTGCTTTAAATGCAAAGTTTTTCAGTATGAAAACGTGTTAATTTTAACAGTCATCAGGACACACCCAAAATAATGATATACTGTTGTTTATACATTGTTTATAATGTTCTATTTGCGGTGATTTCACTGTACTCCCGATTGAGAAATGGAGAGGCAAACACGACAGTGCTCTCGAAAGAACCAAGATAGTGCAAGGGATGAGAATAAAAGGGGAGGGGAGTGCAGCAAGACAGTTTTATTAGATTAGTGCACTGGAACAATGTTTGACCTTTTCAGGTTTGAACCAAAATCATGCTAATCAATGACTTCTTGTACGTACTTACTAGCAAGGCCACAGTGAATTGATGGTTTTCAACCATTCCCAAGAGATTTAAATAACAAAAGACACGGTGGCCATGTTGGAGGATATAACAAAAGAATTCATTGATAATTCTTTTGTTAAGCTTCTCCAACATGGCCACCATGAAAACCATCAATAGTATGTCTGCATAAAATGGAACCACTGCCTGCATTTAGCTGGGGTTATTGTCCAGATATTTCACTGTAACACTTGTAGCAGCAGCTGAGTTTGATGATGCCCCATACTAATTGTGATCCCTTGTTGCCTGGCTTCTTCACGATTGTTCATTTGTTGTTGCACCTCTGGGTGGCTAATATCTGCTTTCATAGCTGCCTTGAGTGCACTGATAGCTTGTTCTACACACGCATTTGATATGATCATGTGGCATCCTCTTGGCCAATGAGAAGAGAAAAAATGGAGACTTTGACACTTGGTACTTATAATGATATTTGTTATTCCATAGTGTTATAGTCAATGTTGGACCAGGAGATTTTAATGGTGATGGGTGTATGGATGTTTTGATTACCACTGAGACAGGCAAACCTGACGCAAGAAATATACAACCTAAAAGAGTCTATGTCTTTTGGGGAAGTCTAAATGAGATAAGCAAAAGTAAGAACAATGCAGCCATATAAAGTGTGCTAAAAGTAATGGCTAGTCAGTTGCCTTTTGTGATGGTCAGCCAAATTAGTTTTAGCTCAGCCATAGCCCATGTTTGGCTCAACATTACTGGTCAAAATGACTGGCAAGACAAAGATTTGACCAGACAAGTTTCAATAGTCCTTTTTAGCTTCGTGGTTTGATGTACACATTTCAGACCATGCGATGCCACTCTTGGGAGTTGATTCTTTCATGTGTAAATATTTTAACATGTTCGTCATAAAAGAACAATTCTCAAGGGAATGTCATGTGATCTGTAATGGGCAATTGCATATGAAGCTAAAGAGACCTCTATTCGGACTTGACATTGTCTAATAACTGGCAATTATTTTTAGCCCTGTAAAACTGTTCCAAGTTTTCTAATAACAGCAATGACATAAAGAATGCAGTAGCAATAATATTAATTGATAAATACAAATGTTTTGAATATAGACACTCACACTTTGTGTTTCTGCCAAAGATAGGGAAGCTGAATGTAATCAGCTGAGGTTTTGATAATATTTATATCATCATTATTTTAACTAGTTAATTTATACAATCATTTGTTATGCAATATTCAAAGTCATCCTTGGCTCCTGAAATATTCATTAGCTTTTAATCTCTTTTTTTGCAGTAGAGAAATCCTTTCAAATTCCTGAGGAGCTAAAGGACCAGCCTGTAATTTTAGAGTGAGTCGATCAAAACTTGAGACATTTTAATGTTTCCAAAACTCAAACAACTTCAGGCAATAGGACGTTTGCATGATGTTGTCATTGAGCTTTACTACCAGACTCCCTTGCACACTTTCTTTCGTTCAGTTAATTAGCCCTACTTGTTCTTACTATTCTCATAAGGGAACACAAATTTAAGTACGGAATCAAATTCAAGAAGCATCTTGGTAGTGGGAGTTGAATGATGCCACCATGCTAACGTCCTACTGGGACATTGAGATGAATAAATGGAGGGTCTATGGATTTAACCCAAAACCACAGTGGTGAGTATCCAGTATGATAGCAGTAATAATTCATACTTGACCATTGGGTGCAGTGTGACTTACAGGGGAGGGGAGTAGGGAGTGTGCAGTTCCCCATAAATGAGCAATTTACAGTCAATTATGGCTTTATTATTATGCACATTTGGTGCATGAGCCCTAAACAAAATTGGTGCACCCCCTAAAAAATCCTGGGGTGCACCCCTCCCTAAAAAGATTCCTGGATCCCCTTCTTCATTACATATGGTATTGTCCGGTATCAATATATGGGTGCCCCATATTATTCACCAACTGTACCACTGGTTATGGTGATGATGATGATGATGATATTATAATCCTTTATTTAATGAGGATGGCACTAAATAGCCAAAACTATGCTAATAAACCTGTTTCCTCTAGTTAAACCTGTATTATTAGTTACACCTGTGGTTAAACCTGTATTACTAGTGGAATCTAGTTGTAGTATTGGACAACCCTCCTGCTATTTTAAGTGCTGGCTCTCACAGCTGCGATTTTGGGCTATTTAATCCTGGGACCCCTCCATTTGGTTTTTCCTGTGCTGCTAGGATAATGTTGATATTTGCTCTTGTTTTTTTGATAGCGTTAATGGTGACTTGATACCTGATATTTTGGGTACAATCTACAACTTGAAAAATGCAAGCCTTGAAGTGAGAACTTACTGGATATCAGTAGGGTATGTGTTTTTGTGACCATGTGAATTATTTTTGTAAAACTCTTTATACAGCTAGCAGTATTGGACATAGGTCGGGGAGGGGGGGGGAGGGGTGTTGGAATTGAAAGAAAAAATGGGGCTACATTTCTGAGAGAAACATTGGGGAATGTATTTTGCGTTTTTCAGGGATCTCATTGAACATTCTTTTACAGTTATTATGGATAGCACATTTTGCAATTCAGTGAGATAACTTTAATATTTGTAGCAAACTAAGAGTTTTAATATTTCAAAAATAATATTGTTGAAATGAATCTGGACAGTAGCAAACTCAGATAGGACAATAATAGGAATAATTTAATCTACTAGTTTTATAATTAGAATATAAAATTAATTAGATAATTTGTTCATACTGTTAGTTTTATTTTATGTTAGAAAAAACAAGACGTTTGAGAGACAAACCCAAAAAGCAAACTCAAAAGTCACTGAACAGAATCAAGAATTATCGCCATTGACAATTCCTCATTCAAATGGTTTCTTGGATCTAACTGGGGATATGACAGCAGGTTAGTTTGATTCACCAGCAGAACTTGTAGAATTTTAATATGAAAATCCAGAAAATATCTATACCACATACCCATGGAGGAAATTGGAAATTCTGGAGGGGAAGGGGTTAGAGAAATAACAAAATTACAGAGTTTGTATGGAAGAAAATTGGAAGTTCCAGAGGGTAGGGGGGTCCTTTTGCAAATTCCCTCTGTGGTGGGGGCATGGATATATTCTGGAACTACACATTTGAAATATTTTGACAGGTATTTTGGTTCAATGCATGGGCTTCAGAAACAGTTAATGTTCTTCATTAACTAAATTCAGTTGAAACAAATTTAAAAGTTATGGTTATTGGTTATTTAAGGAGAGAGGGAATAAAGCAAAGCAATCATTGCAGCTATACCCAGATACAGTTCAAGCAGCTGTGAGATCTGTTCCCTGATTGCATCCTTACTGCTACATCACTCATGTAATTGTTGTTCAAATGATTTTCAGATCTGTTTGTAACCTCAAAGTCTGAAGACTACAAATTTGAAATTTGGGAAAATAAGGTCAGTGTAGTAAAGATTATACGGTAGTTTTCAAGTACATGCCTTGCTGCAACCGATTCTATAATTTTCAGTGGCTGATTTTTATCACATGCAATGTGATTGGTCTGCCAGTGCTGTGTTCTTGGCGTGACTATGTCCACACTGTGTTTGTGCTGTATTTTGGGTATTTTATTGGATGGAGAGTAAAGTCTCACACAATGTGGTTGGGCTGGCAGTGCAGTGGCATGACTGTATTCTCACTCTTTTTATGCTGTAATTCTGGTATTTTATTGGATGGAGAGTAAATTCTTGATCAATGTGATTGCCTTGCGTACCTTGTATTGTCATGACATCACACTTTTCACAGCCATATAAGAACTGCTTTACGTTTCTGCATGGGTCTGCCCAAGTGTTGAGATTGAAGCCTTATCTTTCAGGAAGGAATTCTGACTTACTCTCCTGATAGCATTGGTCTTCCTGATGGTGTCAGTGCCAGATCACATGTCATTGGTCAATCATCATTTGCTGACTTTGGTAAGAATCAACATTCACTCATTCGTTCATTTATTCATCCATCCATTCATTTATGCATCCATCCATCCATCCATTTTTCCATCCTTCCATCCATTCATTTTTCCATCCATCCATTCCATCCATCCATTCATTTATCCATCCATCCATCCATCCATCCCATCTATTATTCCATCCATCCATCCATCCATTATTCCATACATCCATTCATTTATCCATCCATCCATCCCATCCATTTATCCATCCATCCATCCATCCATTCATTTATCCATCCATCCATCCCATCAATTATTCCATCCATCCATTCATTTATCCATCCATCCATCCATCCCATCCATTATTCCATCCATCCATTCATTTATCCATCCATCCATCCATTTTTCCATCCATCCATTCATTCATCCATCCATCCCATCCATTCATATTTTTTTTCTTTCTTGTAACAAGTTGATTAATTCTTGGCGATGTATTATTGAAGTACAGTGATTACGAAGACACCCTTCATTAAACACAGTCCTAAAATTGTTTTCCCATTTACATTCATCATAAAACAAACCCTTACTCTACAGACACCAGGACGTTATCCATGCAAAGAATGAAATTTAATATTCATTTTTATTTTTTCATTCAACCAGACAGGGATGGTAAAATAGATCACTTACTTCCTGTGTGCTCTTTACCAAACTGCCAAGACAGTCAAATCTACATCTACATCAATAACAAGGTATATTTTACGCTTCCTTCTTAACATACGTAGCATAAATTACACTAGGGTTTTCCTTTTGGGTCCTTGGTAACTGCTCAAATATGGATCCCAAGCATTGTGTTGTGCAGTGCCAATTATTTTTCATATAGTTTGTCATACAAAAATGTAATGCATCCTGTGGGACACATATTTTCAAATATATAGTATTTTAACGATTTACAATACCTGGTCTTAGATCTCCAAGCAACAACATATTTTGAACTAGTTGTGTACATTACAATACAATACGATAAGCTATATTAGGTTCTCTGGATGGGCTCTTACCGCTATTTGCATTGCTACACGGTCACCCCAGACAAAAAACGTGACGTGCACTTTGCAATAGACTGCTATCAATCAAACACGTTAATGTCATTTATGTGCGTTTGGATCGGCCCGGTAGGCCCGGTGAGTGTGGCTCATAATACTTGTAAACAATCAACAAGTTTTGGCGCCTTTTGAATCACACACAAGTGTAAATGATGTCAACGTGTTTGAATGAGGGCAGTCTATTGCGACGTGCACGTCGCGATTTTTGTCTGGGGTGGCCACATAGCAATGGAAATGGCAGTAATACCATTATTTATAAAATCATGAAAAAATATATATCTTTGTGTTTTTTTTTTGCCAAGGGTTCTTCCTTTGTCAAAAGTATTAAGCACTTATATTGTTATTGGGTTTGTTCTCTCTATTGCAGTGGTCAAGGGTTTTAACCAATAATCAGGACACATGGCAATTCATACCCCCCTCTGGCAATGAGTCAATTGCTAACACACCACTGATGACAATTAGAACAGGTGAGTTACATGACTGGGAGGGTAGGGGAGGGTAGGCCAATAATCAGGACACATGGCAATATTCATACCCCCCTCTAGCAATGAGTCAATTGCTAACACACCACTGATGACAATAAGAACAAGGTAAGTTACATGACTGGGAGGGTAGGGTAGGGTAGGTCTGCTTTCTATTTTTTTTAGTTTCAACCATGTGAGTATGCAGTGAGGGATGTCAGAATCTTATTGGATATGTATCTTTTCAGGTGATTACAATATGGATGGATATCCTGATGGACTGATCATCTTAGACATCATAACTCCAAAGTAAGTCTTAAAACAGTAGAGTGCAAACAATATATCCGTGAAATATTAGTAATACTAACTTACGCTATTTTATGCTAATTCTATTGTTTTCTTATGTTTAACTAGCTTTATTTTGAACAATTTAGTAATTAGTGTTTCACGGATATATTGTTTGCACTCTGTTAGTTAGGGACTGTTCATTTTTTACCAGTGGGGAAAAAAGGTTCAAGAAGGGGGGAATTTGAGTCACACAGCACTTTTAGTTTTACAATAAACAATATGGAAAACATGAACACATAAAAAATAAATGTCCCCTCAAGTTTAGCACCAAAAATTGTGGTTGGAACAAGTTGATTATTGTCGAGGTTCCTTTCCAATCAATTGAAGACATTGTCTTCAGCTGTATCATACATGTCATGACTTTTGAAGCAAAAAGTACCAACTTTAGATACAATTGAACACAACAAAGAAGTGTTAGGAGAAGCAAGACATGCAGTGAGATGCTTCTGCGATTTGTTAAATTTAACTTGCATCTCGCATGCTTTAAAGAGTGTTGATTTACTTCCTTGATCCAGGAGAATTAGAAGTGCACCAGTATTGCTTGAGAATGTTCCCTGCAGCAATTCTGGACATCACTGTGTAAATGGAAGAACATTCTCTGTGCAGTGGAAGGTACTATACAGTAGATAGAAGCTATTACAAGCACCTACAGTACTTACAGGCTAATAGGCCTCTTCACCTTGGGCGTAATGTTTGCCCATTTCAGACCACGTGTCATTCTTGTTGGAATGAGATTCTTTGTTTGAGTTGTATCCATATTCACGTGTCTTCTCATGTGCAACCATCAACAAAGAAATGATACTCTAGGGAATGACACATGGTTTGAAATGGGAAAACATTACGCCCAAGGTAAAAAGGTCTATTTGATATTGATATGAAATTCCATCATAAAATAGACTTATACTTGAACATTGTGGACTTTTGATGAGTGTGAAATTTCTTGGCATGCAGCAACGTTATGGCATGTGATGAGTTCATTATATCGCTGAATCCCTCCTTTACCTCAGATTTCTGGTTATCCATTCAAAATGCTTGGACACATACCATCGCATTCATTGTGCAGTACGTATGTTCCAAGAACTTTCACAATCATACCAAAAGGTTCCAACAGCCTCCAACTATGCCAATGATCAGTGAATTGTACAAGCACTAGGTAGGACCAAGGTACTTCTTCTTTAATTTCTGTTCTGTTTTCCATTTAGTCTCTGATGTCATTAGAGGGAGCAGTGGTTGCTACATTCTTTGATCTTTATGAGAATGTAAGTTAAAAATATTTTTTTCCTTGCGTTCTGATTGGCTGCGCAAATGGGTGGTATTCTGACTGTGGTCTGGTATCCTGGAATAGCGAATTGCCAAACAACAAGAAAAAATTGCAAAACGAGATGAACAGTAAATATATAGTCCAAAACTCAGTCCAGATAGGAAAAAACTGTACCCTTGGCCTCTAAAACAGATTTCAGTCTTGTAATGGCCTTGGTCTGTATATTCAAGACTTTAGGCACAAATTTTCTGGCAAGAAAATAACCTCGGATGTCTTCAATGTTTTCTATCCTTAATTTGAATTATTTAATGGGTTTTCGATTAAAAAAAGATATCATCTTAATAAGATTTCACACAGAATTTTATTGACATTTCCAATGTCGTGTTAACCTAGAGAGCCCACTCTTATTGATGATATTTTTCTGCATTCCAAGGGAATCACAGACTTCATCATAGTAACACAGACTACACCTGACAGTTTCAGACTCCATGCTGTTCGTAATAATCTCTATGTTGATGCATCATTTGTCAAAGTGGCTGGTGAGTAAAGCATTCAACGGTGCTTACAATCATGAGGTGGTTAGTACTGAGATCAAGGGCGGATCCAGCCAAAATTTTAGGGGGGGCGTAATTGAGTTTAGGGGGGGGGGGTAATTGAGTTCCTTTTTAGCCCCCCTTTGCCCCCCGGATCCGTCCTTGGAGATGTAGGCACTGAGGATGGTCACTGCCAAGGTTTCTTTACGTCCTCAGTGGTTCTTTTACATCCCTATGATATTGGTTAGTAATGATGAAGTGTGAAGAATTGGGATCGTCATTGAAAGTGGTCATATGAGCCGCTTGAAAGTCTAACCATTTTCAGAAATAACTGTAAATGCAGCAGTTTTTCCTAAGTTATTTTAAGACCCTGAGTGTTGGTCTGGCCGCAAATTGAACCTACAACCTCCGGCACAATTGGTCCAATGCTAAACTAACTGAGCTAACTGGGTGGAACCACAGGGAACCCAGCTCCAGAGCGTGATCACTGAGTACAAATCAATAATCCTTTGGTTATGATATGGGTTAACTGTGCCATTATTGGATGACCTTCTGGAATTATCAGGCTGTAAAACAACAGTATAATGTGCCAGACTCAACTGAGAAGCGTTATAGATAGTAAATTTTTAGTGAACCTTTTCCTTGTTCTTGTAGTTTTGAGTGGTGTAACCCTAACTTCCTGCAAAGGAGACAAGTTGGTAAGATATTTATCATTTGTAACAATCCACCATTTTTCATACATTTGTTCACTGGTAACACACTTGTAAAGTATTTAACCGTGTCTGCAAGTTTTAAATTTGAATAATCCTTCCTTTGAAACTACTTACCTTACAGTCCCAATTGAATGCTATGCTTCATAACATAACAACCGATTCAGCCATAGAGACCATTAACAGCAGAGAGGCAGGGCTGTAGAGGCTTTCACACCCCCCCCCCCCCCCCGGTATTTTGTAGTGCTTTCAACCTTCCTTCCACCAGCCACCATGCATACAAATAGCAGATATTAAAGTTACACTCTGTTCCTTTCAAGCAACTGTTTTGAGTTTAGGCATTTGGGTCAGTACAATGAATGTATAAAAAGCCTGACCCAACTGGAACAATCATTTGGCAGAAGGCAATAGGATGTAACTCTAAGGCTCTGGCTAAACGAGGAAACATGTTTCCCTAAATGTCTCCTAAGGTGGCAAAACTGTCAGGAAACATCGGGAAACAATGTTTCCATGCGTCTTGGAAATATGAAATGTTTCTGCCGCATAGCAAAAAAATTTTTTGCGTTTTGGAAGCAAAATTTGTTGCCACAGCAATGTTTCTCATGTGGCTAAACTGGGAAACATCGAGGAAACATGCGCGCGGTAAACATGTTTACCCGTTTAGCCTAATACCTGCTATCCAAACCTATGCATTGTCACTGTAATCAACTATAGCAACTCAAAATGACAAAAACTGCAAACATGTCATATCAAAAACCAATCATGTACCTTATTACATGAATGTTTCACGACGCGTTAATTTTGCGATTTTTTTTTTGAAAATTGCGGAAATTAAGGTGTCGCGAAAATTTCATGTAATAAGGTAGCATCACATATACATGCACATGCATGGGTTAATGATGATGTTCTGATTGTGGTGTTGTTTCAGCCGTATGGAGTCAACCAAGCCGGTCCATATGTTAGTTATACAATGACTGATAATGATGGAAAAGTGAAGACTGGTGCTGGTGAGATTTTTGGGTTACTTTCATTCATTTATAAGGAAAAAAACCCAGTTTTTTTGTGCTCTGTACAGCAATAGAGCATGCACGCTTGAAGAGAGGCCCTGTTACATGCAGCACAGTTTTCGAGCAATTATCAGAGAGTGCATGGCCGTTGCAAGGCTGAGAAATAACTGCTTACATGATGCATTGTGCTCTAAGTTGGGCACAAATGTGGACTTCTTCTTGTTCATCATAGTGTTGTTTGTACCCAAGCTAGACCAGCATGCATCATGTTTATCGGACTTAGAAAAGACCTTTGGTCAAGCAAAGAAGGTAGTCCTAATAGCGCAGCGCACTGAATCTAAAAATAGCTTAAAGATTCGGACAAACATTGCATTCTGCTTAACCGCTACGAGGATTATACGAACCGATTTTATTATTTTTACTCAAAGTTACAATAATAACCCATGTAAACCAAGATCAACTGCGATCGGCTGTGAAAATTATCTGCTGAAAGTAAACTTGTAAGTTTGTTTGTCCGAATTTCGCCTTTTTCTTCGTTTTTATGACGTCACGGTTGCGCTGCGCTATTGACCTTTTGTAATAAAATAAAGTTGATCTCAGAGAATCTCCAATGGATAAACCAGTCTAATGATGCTATTTGTTTCAGCGGCCCAGCTGTCTCAGTCTGGTTACTTTGCACTACAGTGTCCATACATAGTGTTTGGTTTGGGACGAACTCCAAACTTTGTTGACAAACTGACTATTGGAATGCCAAGGGCCAAGAAAGGCGTAAGTCACTGAATCATGTCTTTTTTATTTTACCATAACTGTTAAGATTGAATTGGTTTCTGGGTAGCTTGTCTAGCAAGTAGACTAGCCTGAGTATCAGGCTCTCTCCGGGGAGGGGGGAGGCGGAAGGCCCAAGCCCCCCCTCCCCCCCCCCTAGTTCCCCAGAAGAAAGCCCAAGCCCCCCCAGAAGCGCCCCAGAAGGCTTAATACTCAGGCTACAAGTAAACCCATATAACCCATTCAGGCTTTCAACTCGTAGCTCATGAGGGTTATACTAACGTAGGGAGGGGGAACGGGGGGCATGCTTGCTTTCAGCACAAAAATTTGATTAATGCATGCGAGATTTCTGTGGATTTGGCTGGAAAATAGTTCATTGCCCCCAATAATCAAGACCTCGCTGTGCCCTTGGGTTAGAGGTCTAATTGTTTCAGAGATTATTTGGAGAGTTATTGTGCCACCATTATTAAAGAATTTGTTTTCGTAATCATGAATATGCGCATAACGACTTTGAAATAAAATGTTTGGTCCTTGAAAACGCAATTTTCACGTTTCACGCCTTATGAAAGTTGCTGTACATGTAAATAAAGCCCTGTAACAGATTGTGCACTTGTCTTATCATTTTTCCTGACCTTCAGCTTCAAAAACTTCAGCATTCTGAGATCGAATCCTGAAACAACCTCTAGGCTGATCTAAGTCAGGACATGGCTAACTCACAGATCAAACCCTGCAACAGCCTCTGGGCTGATCAAAGTCAGGGCATGGCTAACTCGCAGATCGAACCCTGAAACAACCTCTGGGCTGATCAAAGTCAGGGCACCGCTAACTCACAGATCGAACCCTGAAACAACCTCTGGGCTGATCTAAGTCAGGGCATGGCTAACTCACAGATCGAACCCTGAAACAACCTCTGGGCTGATCTAAGTCAGGGCACGGCTAACTCACAGATCGAACCCTGAAACAACCTCTGGGCTGATCTAAGTCAGGGCACGGCTAACTCACAGATCGAACCCTGAAACAACCTCTGGGCTGATCTAAGTCAGGGCACGGCTAACTCACAGATCGAACCCTGAAACAACCTCTGGGCTGATCTAAGTCAGGGCATGGCTAACTCACAGATCGAACCCTGAAACAACCTCTGGGCTGATCTAAGTCAGGGCACGGCTAACTCACAGATCGAACCCTGAAACGACCTCTGGGCTGATCTAAGTCAGGGCATGGCTAACTCACAGATCGAACCCTGAAACAACCTCTGGGCTGATCTAAGTCAGGGCACGGCTAACTCACAGATCGAACCCTGAAACAACCTCTGGGCTGATCTAAGTCAGGGCACGGCTAACTCACAGATCGAACCCTGAAACAACCTCTGGGCTGATCTAAGTCAGGGCACGGCTAACTCACAGATCGAACCCTGAAACAACCTCTGGGCTGATCTAAGTCAGGGCATGGCTAACTCACAGATCGAACCCTGAAACAACCTCTGGGCTGATCTAAGTCAGGGCACGGCTAACTCACAGATCGAACCCTGAAACAACCTCTGGGCTGATCTAAGTCAGGGCATGGCTAACTCACAGATCGAACCCTGAAACAACCTCTGGGCTGATCTAAGTCAGGGCACGGCTAACTCACAGATCGAACCCTGAAACAACCTCTGGGCTGATCTAAGTCAGGGCATGGCTAACTCACAGATCGAACCCTGAAACAACCTCTGGGCTGATCTAAGTCAGGGCACGGCTAACTCACAGATCGAACCCTGAAACAACCTCTGGGCTGATCTAAGTCAGGGCATGGCTAACTCACAGATCGAACCCTGAAACAACCTCTGGGCTGATCTAAGTCAGGGCACGGCTAACTCACAGATCGAACCCTGAAACAACCTCTGGGCTGATCTAAGTCAGGGCATGGCTAACTCACAGATCGAACCCTGAAACAACCTCTGGGCTGATCTAAGTCAGGGCACGGCTAACTCACAGATCGAACCCTGAAACAACCTCTGGGCTGATCTAAGTCAGGGCACGGCTAACTCACAGATCGAATTGGAAATTGTCATGTTAGGTTTTTCATTTCTGGTTTGTTCATTTCACAGACTGTTCGCAGCCATTCTTGGCCGTCCATCATCCCTAACTCGCAGATGATCATAATACCATACCCACCAGATCAACCAAACAAGTAAGTCCAAATACCTTAATGGTTATTATTATTTTAGTATAATCCTAGACTTGAATATAGAGTTTCTCGTGCTGTGATTGGTTGAGCGACCAGTGATTATGAGGTTTTCCAAAGTTTGCCAGAGTGGAAGCAATACCAAAACGTTTTTTATTCTAAAAATTTCGTCAATTCTCTGATATTCAAGTCTAAAATTATACTAAGAAACAAACTGTGATGGGATCCCTGAAAAAAAAAATCAGAATACCATTTTCTAATAGTTTTGAAGCTGCATAGCTGCACAGGAAAGCGCCAACTTAAAAAAATTCTTCTCACATATGATGGCGGGTCCGAGGATCAAACCCCTGACCTTACTGAACAAGGAAGATAAGATGCGACCTATCAGCAGCGCCCACCACATATGTACTTTACATTTTGTGTTTAGGAATTAAAAGTCACGTGGTCACTGATAGTATATATATTTAACAATCAGTATTCGCCGAATGCGAAGTGATTATCGGGGAATATTAACCGAGACGCGAGGTAAATATTCCCCAATAATCACTGAGCCTGAGGCAAATAATTGTTTTAATATAAATACACAGGTGATTCTTTCAAAAAAAAAAAAAAAAAGAAGATAAAAGGCATTTTTTTCCCGGTAACAGCAACAAAGCGGCTGGCCGCCATTTTGGATTTTCGCTCGAGGTGATTTTCGTGTGATAGTGTGAGTTTCTTGACCAATCAGCGCGCGAGATTTTCTATAATCACCTGCGTATTTTTACTAAATATACATATATGTCTGTTTATAGGTGGAAGTCTAAGCTTCTAGTCACACCCAGCAAGCTTGTTCTACTGACAGGTCTTTGTATGTTGGGTCTCTGTGCATTACTTGCTCTGGTCATAATGGTACTTCATTTGTTAGAAAAGGTAATTATTTCGAAATGTTGAACATTTGTACTCAGTCTGATATCACTATTACCATCACCAATACCATTACCATTACCAATACCAATACCATTACCAATGACCAGGACCAGGACCAGACCGAGACCAGGAACCCGACCAGACCAGGACCAGGACCAGGACCACGAGCAGGACCAAGACGAGGACCAAGAACCAGGACCAAGACCAGGACCAAGACCAGACCAAGACCAGACCAGACCAGGACCAGAACAGACCACAAGACCAGGACCAAGACCAACAGGACCAGACCAGGACCAGGACCAGGACCAATGACCAGACCAGGCACAAGACCATGACCAGACCAACCAGACCAGACCAGACCAGAAACCATGACCAAGACAAGGACCAGACCAAGACAGGAACAAGACAGACAAACCAAACACCAAGACCATACAATACCAACACATACCAGTACCAGTACCATTACCAGACATAAGACCAGGACCAATACCATACCAATACCATACATACCAACATTACCATTACCATACCTTACCATACCACATACCATACCAGTACCACTACCATTACATTACAGCACAATACCAACCATACACAACATTACCATTACCATTACCATTACCATTACCATTACCATTACCAATACATTACCATTACCAATACCATTACCATTACCATTACCATTACCAATACCAATACCATTACCATTACCATTACCAATACCATTACCATTACCACTACCATTACCATTACCTCCAACAAAACATCCCCACTATTACTACACCACTACCATTACCATTTCCTCCAATATCACTACTGCAACACTACCACCACCACTATCACTACCATTTTTGCTATCACTACTAGTACCACTAGTACCACTACGAACGCCACAACCATCAGTTCCACCACCAGTACCACCAGTACCACCATCACCACCATTAACACCATCACCACCATTACCACCATCACCACCACTATCACCTCAACCATCGCCACTACATCCATCATCATTCGATCAGGTCTATCCACCAAATATCACTTCACAGAACTACCAACATTTTAAAGTAAAATATACAAATATGTTATTTTTTTCAGCGAGCAGATCAAAAGGAGAAAAGAGAAGATGCACACAAGTTCCATTTTGATGCAATGTAATCACGTGTTGGTCGCGTGCCTTATCACGTGTTGGTCACGTGCCTTATCACGTGTTGGTCACGTGGTCATCGTTCAGTCAGGTAATCGTAGTGAGGTACTTAGAACAGATAGTAGTTTAATCTCGCATATAGAATTTCTTCTACAAATCTACTTTTACAATTATCCATGGACTAAACAGGAAGTAGACTGATCAGGAAGTGGAATGGCCACGTGTGTCGAGGGTGATAAAATAGTAATTATAGGAAAATATGAACATAAACATCGACTTGGATCCACAGTGGCTTACTATAGCAGTGAGAGCGCTCTCCTCTTACATATGTAGCATTGATTCGATTCCTGAACTCGGTGTCACGTGAATAGATTTTATATTTGGTTCTTTCCTGTGCTTCGAGGGTTTTTCTCTCCGGGTTCTCCGGTTTTCCTCCATCCTCAGAAATCAACTTTTGTGGTCATTCAAGTGAAGGGGTAGCATTGATAGAGAGGGAAGAAGACTTGAACCCAAGGCCAATTACCTCTTCAAAATTAGCAGATCAAAATTGCTCTGATTTTTTATGCTTGTGGATATAGACTTTTTTAGATAGCAAACGTGGTGCATCCTGGTCTAGCTTGGGTAAAAACATATCTTATTCGTCGTGCCTCAAATCGTATTGTTTGTACCCAAACTAGACCAGAAAGCACCTGTTTATGGACGTCGTAAAAGGACTATTTCATTTGTGGGTATGGAAGTGTTTTTGCTTCTTCTCTAATCTCTCAATTTTCGTCTCGGGAAAAATCTTCTGTGTTTGTATTTAGTTTTCCCCATTTTTTCTCAGTCACTTTTTCTTCACATTCAGATCAGTATATTTATAATGCCATTTGGTTATATTTAATAATAGTAATTTTCATAATTTTGAATTTTCTTTCTTCTATATATTAAAACACAGTAGAATGTACTAGGGATGTGTATGGAGCTTCGTCTGATTTTAAGTCGTTAAAGAATTTTAAATCAAGATATAAATATTACATTAATACTGATATATTTACATGGTACATAATATCACTTAGGAACCAACTTTTTTTCATTAAATATTATAATAGTGGCTTTGTCTAGTGGCTTTGTCATGAGCTTAGGTCTGTATCTCGTGAAAGGTCTGTATATTGCCAAGTTTAGAAACCAGTTGCTTGGTCAGCAATTCGATATACAAAGGCACCTTGTGTACCCTGTAATAGATCATTTGCTAAACGCCACTGACAACTTGCTTTCATGATTTTGGCACAGTTTAAATAATTTCTAGATTATAATAATTATGATAATTATAATAATTTAAATCATATCGTAATTAAAACCATTTAATAAAATAATTAAAATTTTCAATAATTGAAATTCTATCTTTCCCTTAATATGATGAAAGTGTTCACATTAACTAATTCTCTCATGATGTCCCACAATATAAGTATCCAATTCACAAAGAATCGATTTATGCAAATTAGGATTTTGTGTTTCCAGAATTTAGTTAATCAAATTAAACTAATTGAATAGTACCACGTGATCGTTCCTGGCAATAATTTCATTGATCACTTGGTACGGAAAATCAATCACGCGGAACAGATTACAGATTCGTGGGCTCTGTTTCACCACTCTTTAGATTTCCATAGTATTTCCCAATAAAAACATCCCTCTTTCTGAGGCTTAGTGGTTGGGCTACGACATAGCTATAAAAAAAACTATATGGCTTGGCAGAATTTTGTATGGCGTCGTTTAGATGACGCATGCGTGAATTTTTTATTACACAAGTCGCACTGGAAAGGTTTCTCTCCCGTGTGAATGCGCATGTGAGCATTACGGTTTCCTGTTTGGCTGAAACGTCTGGGGCAGAAGTTGCACTTGAATGGCTTCACTCCACTGTGGATGATCATGTGTCTCTAAAAAGTTACGAAAATGATTGTTAATACTGCATGATCTGGTGTAATTATGACTGTGAAGGACTATGGGATGGTAGAGGGGCAAGCTGGTTGAGATGCATAGGAAGGAAGAAATTTGGCGATGATGTGACGGAGATTGGTGGTGATGAGAAAATGAGTTGTTCCAATAATGACCAATGAGGGTCACTATTGAAAATGAGGTTTTTGATCATGTGATGGAGAAGTTTGGAAGTAATATAAGCTAGGAGGACTGATAGAGAGATAGGTGGCGTTGATGAGAAGAAGAAAGACAATTAAGGGAGGATGGGGAAGAGGAGAAAAACTAATTGTGACAACGAATCAGCTCACTTACCCTCAAATAATAAATGTGTTTCAGTTTCTTGAAACAAATTGGACAATAAATCACTTCTTTTTTCGCCAATTTGGCATCTCGCTGAAGCATATTCATTGACGCTGCACTTTGTGGCACTAGATTATCCTTCTGTTGGCCTAACATTCGGTATTGGTCTCCGACTTTAATGTAGTCCTTATCGTTGCGGTCTTCTCCACCATAATGGCGTTCTCCACCATTATGGTAATCCCTGCCGTTGTGCTCAAAGTCACCACTACTGTCCCCAGAACAGGACGCGGAGTCATCGTTAAGTGACAGCTTTGTGTCGAACGATTCACTAATTGGCGAAGAGCTTCCGCTACTGAGAGAATTGCTTTCATCATGGTTCGTATACTGAGGCTTAGGCAATCTTAGGATAAAGATAAAACATTTATAACGTGAATGGAGCGCCTAGAATGCTTTTGGATGCAAACATTGGCTTTTATTATCGAGTTCGGGGTCAAAACAATTAGGATTCACCCTTTGAGCGGTAGCCATCACGTGGTATTAAACGTGTTGGATTGTGTTACGGTCACCAAGAAGTTCGGGCATTGTTCTCGGATTTCTGTACGAATGTACTGACTTTTAAACAAATTATTTACTCTGTTTAGTTAGCTCTCTAAATACGAGCAAAATATCATTTCTCGGCTCGGGCATAATGTCTTCCCATTTCAGACCACGTGTCATTCCCTAGAGTATCATTTCTTTGTTTAACGAACGGTTGCGCTTGGTTGCGACTCAAACATAGAATCATTTTTTTCAAGGGAACCACACGTGGTCTAAAACGAGAAAACATAGAGCCGAGCCAAGGAGGTCTATTAGAGATATGAAGTGCTCATTGTGGAAACCGATTTTTTTTGACTATTGATGACATACCTTTTGTTCCAAGCATCATTCAATATCATAGATGTTTTGTCTTGTTTGACACTTGGGCTCAATAGATGGTAGAACATGACGAAATCACCAGGTTTTTCAATGGCATGTTGTGGATTGGGATATAGGCTATGAGGGCGCTTTACAGTATGAATATCTGGTAAAAATGCAGAGTTCTTGCCATTCAGGGCATCTATAGGAATGTAAGTCTTTTTGCCAGGACTATAAGCAAACGACGAACCTTGTGTCTTTGATTTCGACAGCCCGTTTCTATGGTGACGCTCCTCCCTAGCTACGTCATTGGAACCAAGATTTTTGTCAACACTGTCGTCATAGGCAACGTCAGACTGAGCTGAAGGACGATTGAGAACTTCGTTGATCATTTTGGCATCAGAAACAACGTACTCAGTAGTAGTGTAGAGGCTGGAAAATCGGTGATTGACATCGCTGTCAGACTTGAAGCAGCACGCATAGGGACACTCCATATGGGGTATGGAGAAGAAGGTCCCATTAAAAAGCATTTGATGAACATTACAATCTGAAAGGGTGAATAGGAAGAATATATTTGGTCATCGTGCCAAATTATATAAACAATTTTATCGGGGTTATCAGTGATAGGAGGTAACATTTCAAAGCCTACAATGCCGAGGAATGGACGGGATTTCAAAGTAAGAATAATATTTCTAGTCCGAGGTGAGTATTTGAGTATTCGTGGTTCCGACTCCCCTTAGTTACCGTTGCTATGTCCCACGCAAGTTTGACAAATTATCTCGAATATATCAGAATTTAAAACTCTAACCTCAAACAATTGATTATGAATTGTTTTGATAGTTTACTTTCCTGCTAAAAGAATAGAATAATCCTCGTAGTAGTTTGCGGGACAAGATTTTAACTTCACTGAGAAAACTGCTGCAATGATGATTGGTTTGCTATTGTTTGGGTCAGAACTATGGATTTATTGTATTCAATCGTAATCTTGTTCCAATGCCTACAGGAAAAGGTCCGGGGAAACTGGAACAGATTTTCAGTTGGCTAGGGAGTACATTCCGGAGTTTCAACGCTTGTCACGTGGCCGAAATGGGCACATGTGGTTGCCTAGCTACCTCGTGAATAATTAATGAGTACTTGAAGGGTAGGGTGTTTCTAAGGCGCGTGATAGAAACCTCTCGAATAGTACGACCAATGAAATAATTCTATTTTGGTTATATAACAGATGGGTGTTTCCAATGAATAGTACGACCAATGAAACAATTCTATTTTGGTTATATAACAGATGGGTGTTTCCAATGAATAGTACGACCAATGAAACAATTCTATTTTGGTTATATAACAGATGGGTGTTTCCAATGAATAGCACGACCAATGAAATATTCTATTTTGGTTATATAACAGATGGGTGTTTCCAATGAATAGTACGACCAATGAAATAATTCTATTTTGGTTATATAACAGATGGGTGTTTCCAATGAATAGTACGACCAATGAAACAAATCTATTTTGGTTATATAACAGATGAGTGTTTCCAATGAATAGTACGACCAATGAAACAATTCTATTTTGGTTATATAACAGATGGGTGTTTCTAATGAATAGCACGACCAATGAAATATTCTATTTTGGTTATATAACAGATGGGTGTTTCCAATGAATAGTACGACCAATGAAATAATTCTATTTTGGTTATATAACAGATGGGTGTTTCCAATGAATAGTACGACCAATGAAACAAATCTATTTTGGTTATATAACAGATGAGTGTTTCCAATGAATAGTACGACCAATGAAACAATTCTATTTTGGTTATATAACAGATGGGTGTTTCTAATGAATAGGACGACCAATGAAATAATTCTATTTTGGTTATATAACAGATGGGTGTTTCCAATGAATAGTACGACCAATGAAACAATTCTATTTTGGTTATATAACAGATGGGTGTTTCTAATGAATAGGACGACCAATGAAATAATTCTATTTTGGTTATATAACAGATGGGTGTTTCCAATGAATAGTACGACCAATGAAACAATTCTATTTTGGTTATATAACAGACGAGTGTTTCAAGTGCCTAAATCTTTCTAGAATATTTTTTTGGACAAAATCGTACACAATATTTATAAAATTGTATATAAATGGCGAAAATCATTACTTCTGGAAAAATTTACGATTTCACCAGATGAAGTTGAAAAAATTGATTGCTTCAAGTTTTTTCTTGTAGCTTTGTCATTCTTAGTTTTCTGAGTCAGCACGTTTTTCTGATTTGTTTTTAAGTGTGTCACCTTGTAAAATAAACTACAATAGACAAGATGGTCAATACCAAATCATCTTACTTGCTTATTGTCATCGATTCTAAGTTATCGATTTGGAAACCTAGATGTTTCCACGTGAATCTTCAAGAAAATGTTGAATGAAACGGGACGAAGTTCAACTCGTGATTGAACACATTATCCCATTCATAAAACAACAATACATCCTTCCTTCCGAAGTTATGAAAAGAAGAGATTGCTCGATTGTCACTTAGAAAATAAAAGGCGCGAACCGAAGTTTGTTCCTTGACGCACGCGCGGAATTCAGTTCGAATATTGCATTCCACAAAACTCATAAAAGTATCCTCTTTGGACATAAATAAGACTCTACTTATGAATGCACAAGCTATTCAACTTACCTGTAGACATCTTTAATCCCCGTTTTGTTTTGTCAGGAAAATTTGTTCAAATAGAGTGAAGTAACTGCAGTTTATGTAAAACCTACGAGATGTACAGTACTGGAGTCGATGAGAATCAGCTACCATTCCCTGTTGAAGACAAAATAATAATGGCTTGGGCAAGTAGCAAGTAACTGCCTTTTATTTCTAGCCACTCGTAGTTTGATTCCTTTTAACTTACCGCCAAAGATTTTACGTCTGACGTAAGAACATGCACAAAACAAAGTATCAAAGAAAACAAGAAACGAAAAATTCGTAGCTCGGCGATACCTTTTTACTTAGATATGTTAACTGGATCTTCATAGGGTACATTTTCATTATTTGAAAATGTACCTATGTTTCCTACGAAAAATGTTTCCTACGAAAAATATCTGAAAAATATCATAAGTTTTAATTCATGAATTTGCATGCATTAAAACTTATGATATTTTTCAGATATTTTTCGTAGGACACGTGGCATGTCATTATGTAACGGGTCTCGTAAAGCCTAATGAAAAATATTCTTATTTCTTTCTGTATTTAAGATTAAGTCGAGCGAGAGCCTCTCGCTTTCTCAATAATCAACAATGTTCCCTCTACAAAGAAAACAACAACAAACAAACAAAGTTAGGATTTTTTTAGCTAGTCAGGTAGTCATGTAAGGCTGAATGAATCTTCGTTGACACATTTTTTGCTGTATTTCAAAAAACCTTTTTCTTTTCCCCCAGTGCATCTCTAAAACTTATGCCAGATCATTGCATATGTTTTTCATGGCACCAGGCTGCATGCACGTGGCCTGTCATTATATAACAAAGTTGTTAAAAATATAGGGGAGAACCTTGATTTGGTATTCACACCGCCCTATCAGTAAGGCACGATATTCCCTCCCCCCCCCCCCCCCCCCCTCCCCGCCTCTCATTGCACCACCACGAGTACTACCCCAAGAGACTGATCCACTATATGGTTAGCTAAAAAAGGGTGGGTCAGTGTTGCTCACAAACCCTAACTTAAACGTATTCATTTAGAGTTTTCTTACAGGTCAAAATAGACAACGGTATCAAAAAGGGCGTTCGGTGCGGTCTGAATTGGTGCATACAGCGAACGACCTAACAAAAACTCTAAATGTTGCATTTTCTGCTCAAGGTCTCTCTGTCGACCTTGTTTTTTCTTTTTTCCCCTGCCCGGCCCTTTCCCCATTTTTACTGGATCCCCCTCTCCCCCTCACATCTTTATTTACTGCCACCTCAATTCCTAACATCATCACTTTTATCAGTTTAGTTGGTGTTCAGGAGACTTTGTTTCAACTGAATAACATTGGTCATTTATTCGTACAGATGGCTCGTTTTCTAAGTATTGCAATACATTCATGGTTCTGCCTCCCCTTAGTTACCGTTGCTATGTCTCACAAGCTTAACAAATTAGCTAGAATATCTCATAATTTAAAACACGGATCGCGGAAAATTGACTATAGATTGTTTCATTTGTATACTGTCCTGTGAAAATAAAAGACAAATGCCTCGAAATCTTTGTAGTACTTTTTGAAGCAGATATTGTGAAGTCGTTTGTGGGGCCGCAAAACGTTAACTCCACTAGGACTAAAACTGCTGTAGCAGTGATTGGTTCGCTATTGACCTAGTCGGAACCATGAATAGAAGTAGAAGCACAAGTTGATTATGTAACTGGGGAAAGAGCTCACATGTAACAGCACGTGTAAGGAACCCACACAATATCACTAATAAAAAAACTAAAAACGACTGATTGTCTTAATTTTCAGTGAATTGTCGAAAATATTGGGCTGGATTGAGATGACGTCATTAAGGTTACCTTGGCGACCAGCGTGTTTCAGTTCGCCCCTTTTTGCTTCCCATGTAAACAACTGCTGCAGCAGCGTAGCTAGGGGGCACGAGTGGGGGGGGGGGGGGGGGGGAGAGACGTCCCCCCCCATATTTTTAAACAACTTTTTTGAACTAACAAAAAAAAAAAAAAAAAAAAACAATAACAAAACAAAACAAAACAAAACAAAAACATATTAAATCAAAAACGAAAGAGGAAAATAAATTATTGCAACCAAGGAAAGTGCGCTGTATAAATCAGTTTATACGAATACGAATTTGTTTCTTTTTTGTTTGCGCGTTTATTCGTTTATTTGCTTTATGGAGGGAGGAGTTTTTTTTTTTTGAGGTCAGTGCCCCCCACCCCCCCCCAGCTCCTAGGTCCTCGCTACGCCCCTGAAATGCTGCAATTTCCTTACGAAGAGCAAAGAAACGCAGTTTTTTAGGTATTGTATGCAATAAAAAAGATTTTATACGTGTACTTGGTACTTTTTAGTATAATGATAATAATAATGATGGTGATGATGAAGAAGATGATGATGATAATAATAATACACTTTATTTAAGCAGGGTAACTAGAATTACAAGAGTAGTTTTCATCTACTAGGCCCTAAATATATAAAACAGAAATAAGTAAATAGACAAATATAATAAGAAGCTAAAAGAACAAAGTGGTTTTCAAAAACCCGTGAAATACACCTTAGCGTATTACACTTTAATGCACTTTATTGTCCGCATTTTCTTTTGATTTTCGTTTGTGTTTTCGGTGTATTACATTTTATTACACCTTATTCATTACACTTTGTTTCACGGGTTTTTGAAAACCACTATAGTTAAAAAAAATATATATGCACACATAGCAGTACGGTTCCTTGTTAGTGTTTTTTTCTGTGACCATTGTCCTGATGCCCCGTCAACACTTGTAGGCCCTTGGCCCCCCTGCGAAGCATGGGCCATCGATGGTCCTGCCTCCACGTAGTGCCTCTGGTTTTTGCAGAACGCGGCGGGTCTACACGAGACCACCCACAGGTAGCCCAAGCTTGGTTTCTGTGGTGTCCTGTTATAAGGAAATGTATGGAGATTCATCAAAACTTTCAATAAAATCATTGAAACGTGAAATAAAGCTTCGAAATTTTACCCGATCATTGAGAAATAGCACTTCTTTCGCTCTGCGTGGTTATTTTTTGAATTTAGCCCGTTTTAAGGATTTTATTTCTTACTGGTGGGGAAAAAAATCCTTAAAACGGGCTAAATTCAAAAAATAACCACGCAGAGCGGAAGAAGTGCTATTTCTCAAAGATCGGGTAAAATTTCGAGGCTTTATTTCACGTTTCAATGATTTTATTGAAATTTTTGATGATTCCCCATACATTTCCTTATAACAGGACACCACAGAAACCAAGCTTGGGCTACCTGTGGACCACCCCGATAAAAAAAAACCGACCCAACAAGCTGTTTGGTTCTATAGGTTGGTATAGGGCTAATAGCCCTATATCTTAAAACAGAGATGTTACAGAATCGTCAATGAGACAGAGATGTTACAGAATCATCGATGGGTGGGTAGCGAGGGGTGTTCATCACGACGGTTTATAGTATGGCGCGACACGGTGAAATCCAACCCGTCCACTCTTATCTAGGCCCTCACCGCAGCCATTCTTAGTGGGGAGTGAGCGTTGCGTGACGACACTGACGAATTTGAAAACGATACCATAGTCGAAAACGCTCTTCAAAGTGTAAAAATTTAAAAGCGCTGTCTATCAAAAGAAAAACAACTTTATGCTTATGTTTTTGTCATAGTGAAAACACAGGTAGCCCAAGCTTGGTTTCTGTGGTGTCCTGTTATAAGGAAATGTATGGGGAATCATCAAAAATTTCAATAAAATCATCAAAACGTGAAATAAAGCCTCGAAATTTTACCCTGTCATTGAGAAATAGCACTTCTTTCGCTCTGCGTGGTTATTTTTTGAATTTAGCCCGTCCTAAGGATTTTTTCCCCCACCAGTAAGAAATAAGAGAAGGTTGGAAACTCGAGGCCCAACGGCGAGCCATCACGAGTCTTTGAAACCTCGTACGTCTTCGAATTTTCTTTCCAGCGCCAAATTTTAGTCATGACCCTTCTCTCACATCCCTATAGAACCGAGAAAGTCGCATTAGAGATTAGTCTTCGCGTCTTTAAGTCATGAAATTTGCCTGTATTCACATATTACCTCGTTCGTTCTGACCCGTACTTGGAGCTCACTGTACACCAGTTCAACGGATTTCTTTCGGCAACCGACCCGAGGTCACGCCGGAAGTCTTCGTATCGTAAATGCAGATTCGATTTGGATATCGTCTTTCTTCGAAATTATGGTGAGTGTATTTTTCAACGGCCTAAGATACAAAAGTATTTAACTTATAATTTCGAAAATTATGGTGAGTGTATTTTTTAACAGCCTAAGATACAAAAGTATTTAACTTATAATTTCGAAGAAAGACGATATCCAAATCGAATCTGCATTTACGATACGAAGACTTCCGGCGTGACCTCGGGTCGGTTGCCGAAAGAAATCCGTTGAACTGGTGTACAGTGAGCTCCAAGTACGGGTCAGAACGAGCGAGGTAATATGTGAATACAGGCAAATTTCATGACTTAAAGACGCGAAGACTAATCTCTAATGCGACTTTCTCGGTTCTATAGGGATGTGAGAGAAGGGTCATGACTAAAATTTGGCGCTGGAAAGAAAATTCGAAGACGTACGAGGTTTCAAAGACTCGTGATGGCTCGCCGTTGGGCCTCGAGTTTCCAACCTTCTCTTATTTCTTACTGGTGGGGGAAAAAATCCTTAGAACGGGCTAAATTCAAAAAATAACCACGCAGAGCGAAAGAAGTGCTATTTCTCAATGACAGGGTAAAATTTCGAGGCTTTATTTCACGTTTTGATGATTTTATTGAAAGTTTTGATGAATCTCCATACATTTCCTTATAACAGGACACCACAGAAACCAAGCTTGGGCTACCTGTGGTGAAAACCACGCTTTAGGAGCCACTTTCAGATTCCTTTCATTTTTAGAATCGGTCTTCCTGTTGTTTACTCGTCCGAGCATGGCATGCGTTCTAGTGTTAGTACCATGTGGTTGTCAGATTTTCAAAATGGCGGACGAGTCGTCAAACTGAATGGTTGTCGTGTTTTCCTAAAAATACTCCACAAAATACCGTTATACAGAAGAATAAATGTGTAAATAACCTCACAGTCTAAGTAACATCAAAGATGTACGCCTTGTATAAGCAAACGCATCCTCCATCAGGCGTGGAACTTTGTGTTTACTGCAACTTTTATTCATCTCAAGAATCAAATCTTGTGGTTGTTGGAACGACCCAGTTGCGAATCTACAAGCTGTATTATCAGAATGAAGTGAGTAAAATGACTTCTGTTAAATTCTACTTTCATAAAGAAGACATATCAATGACGGGAATGAATAATACTTTTAATAGAAGATTGCAATTAATCTAGAACTTGGCAATATTAATCTAGAACTTGTTAGATTTAGATTATGTTCAACAAGTGCACCTACCGGTATGTCTTACTTCGACCATTAAAACGTTAGAAGAGAACTTCTAGATCTTATTTAAATAGTTTTTATTTACGAAGGAGTGAATTAAGAGTTATTTTATGTATTATCTATAGAGATAATGTCATGATTCTTCATAGTCGATAATAATAATGTTATTGCTAATATAATTAGGTTATAGTACTTTTGTCAAGTCTAAATTAGGTACAACTTTAGAATACCTCGCAAATCATATGCACATACTTAATGACCATACCTTCTATTGTTGTATGTGTCGTTCTACAAAGAGTTCCGACAACTGCATATCATTTGTGGGGTATTCTAAAATTGCTCCCTAAATTAAGCATTGTAACCTTTACCAATGTTATTTATCTCTTTATTCTCATATCCTTTCTCGCTTTCTTTAGAAATCTTCGACAGATGAAAAAACTTCAGGTAAACCTTATTACTCTGCATATGCATTGCACAAATGCATATATGCACAGGTTGTTAGGCATTGATTTTTATAGAAGGGGAGGGGGGTGGTATGAGAGCACCTGTATTCATAACACCATAGTGCAGTTTTGGCTTGGTATGCAACATGCAACACACACTTTCACACACTTATTTTATTCATTGAATTTATTGTTCTAAACAGATGCAGCACCAAAGAAGAAAAAGCTGGAACTTGTTGGGCAGTACAGTGTGTTTGGTAACATTGAAACACTCCAGGCTGTGCGGCTTGCAGGGAACTCAAGAGATTCACTGTTATTGAGTTTTAAGGCTGCCAAGGTTAGTCTAAAATAGCATATCAAGATGTCTTTGTCCAAAGAGATTGTGCACAATAGAGGCTTGCACCACCACAGCCATGGCAGCCATGACAGGGGGTAAGAACAATAGGCCACTTTAGAATTGAGCAAGACTAGACTAAGGCAAGTTTTAAATTTTAACCTTGACACTTATCAACCTTAACCATTCTTCACACTTTTGAAGGCTTGTAACTCTGGTACTTTTTAACAAACCATGCTCAAATCACAGAGTTAATAATCTTGAGATGCTTTATTAGATGACAAAACTGTTTTGCGCATTAGATTAAAATCTTAACCTAGTCTCTTGCTTGTTTCTAAAGTGGCCAAATGAATTTGGTCTATTGTGATTTACATGAGAAAGAATTCATTTGTTCAGAGGAAAAGACTCTATTGTTGTGCCTCCTGTTATGGCTGTTGTCACGTGATGGTGCAAAGCATGATTGTTTAGTCCAGTTATGAATGTACACAGGAAGCTGCTCTGCGTGAGGGAAACACCAGAGCTGCAAAGTTGATACTAATCAGAATATTTAGGGTACATATTTACATTAAACATTAAGTGAACATGTCACACTAACAAAAGAGTGCTAATACAGCATATTAGTATTCTAACTTGTAATGTTTATATAATTGCAAATTGGTGAAAAATTGCATATGTAACAAGTGCATATGCTATATATTCTAGTTATGTCTTACGTAGTTGATGATGATGCCATACCTGTCAAAGTTCCATGCTTGTGATATACAGACATCTCATTAATTCTCTGTCTTTTTCTTGTAGTTGTCCATCATAGAATATGACCCAACAACCCATGATATTAAAACAAGAAGTCTACATTTCTTTGAAGATGAAAAGATTAAGGTATTGCAGGCTTACAGTTTGAGCCTGTTTTACTTGCGACAGAGTTGGAGGCTGAAGCAGTTCATGCACGACTGATTGCAAGTGAGAAGTGCTTGTCATAAGATTAAGCAAAAGTCAAGCTTCAGAAGCACTTCTAATTCCAATTCAGACTCTGACTCAGATCTGCAAGTAAAACCAGGCCATAGAGCTAATAGAGCACTAGACAATGTTACCAACGAACCTAGTGGTGTTTGGAGAATATGATGACGATGCTATTACTAATTACATGTATGATTATGTTATTGATGATGGTGATGCATGTTGTCATGGATACCGTAGTGTAAAATATAATTGTAATTCATGATGATGGTGATGATAATGATGACAGGTATGATGGTGATGATGATTTAAGATGTATGGTGATGATGAGGATGCATGATGATGATATGATGATGATTATGATTCCTTCCCGTAGACCAACTCTATAGTACAAGACAGACCTCCAACAGCGATTATTGTGATGATTCAGTGTGCATGACAATCGGTATACCTTATTAATCTGGTGTGTTATATTCCTTCCTGTAGACAAATTCTATAGTGCAAGATAGACCTCCAATAGTAAGAATAGACCCAGAAAGACGCTGTGCAGTAATGCTTATATATGGCACCCATCTAGTTGTTCTGCCATTCAGACAGGAAGGAGGCTTGGAGGAACATGATCTGGATAGTGGGGTGTCTGGAAGGTACAAATATTACCAAGTGCTAAGCGAGCAGACTTATAAAGCCTTATCATGAGCAATAAATACAATAAAGCCATGCAATATTTCCAATAGTCTTCATCTAAAGAGCCCGTAGCAAGGTCTGAATATCTGGGGAGGGAGGGGGGGGGGGTCTAAATGTCACATTGTTATTTTTCAATTGTGTGACTGATAATTTTGGACCAGAACTGGAACTTCTTGGTCAAATCTTTGTCTTGCTGGCCAGTGATCATGACTGGCGACTGATCCGCCCTTGCTTTAAGCCCTACTAAATGATAATATTGGATCTTGTTTGTTTACAGTGGTCGTTCACCTGTCCTACCAAGTTATATCATAAATACAAAGGAGCTTGATGAAAAAACCTGCAATATTGTAGACTTACAGTTTCTCCATGGATATTATGAACCAACGCTATTGATTCTCTACGAACCAATCAAGACTTGGGCTGGGTTAGTATCTAGTAGTTATATTGATATTATTTACAATCATCACTCCTTGTACGAGGCTCTTCCGAAGGGTTCCTCCACATGCAACACCACTACATTATATATTTACAACATAAAATGCTCAACTCACATGTTGATTTTTACAGAGGGAGAAAACCAGAGAACCCAGAGAAAACCCTCGTGGCAAGGGAGAGAACAACACATCAAACAGACTCAACTCACGTATGATCCAGTTTGAGTCGGGGCTCGAACCCAGATCACAGTGGCGAGAGTTAAGCAATATTAAACTGGTTTCATTAAACCACTACGTCACCCATGCCACCCAAAATTAACAATAATGTATCAGCCTAGAAAAATGTTAAATCAGAGCATGGAAAAGAGCATTTGCAGTTTGCAGTAGCATTTCCACAGTTTGGCTTATCATCCACTGAATAGAATTTTGAATTATTAATTATTGTCGGCAAAAAACTGGAGAACCCAGAAAAACTCTCTAGGCACAACAGAGAACCAACAAGAAATTCTACTCCCATGCATACAACTTGCTCCTGATTGCCTACAGTCTCTGCCCGACAATTTGATTGGTTAAGTGGTCCCAGTTGGAGTGACTGCACAATTAATATTTTTCCTTGTTCTAATAAATTTATTTCTATTAGTCGTCTTGCCATGAGGAGAGACACCTGTGCCTTGGTAGCCATATCTCTCAATATGTCAGAGAAAGTACATCCTGTCATCTGGCAGCTAGGAAGCCTGCCTTTTGACTGTTACAGTGTTTTAGCTGTGCCAAAACCAATAAGTAAGTATCTGGCATTACTCGGGCATTTCAAAGAAGGATCGGGGATTGGAGAATGCTCCAGTAAAGGAGCAAAATTTTCTGGCTTAAACTACCATTTATAGCTTAGTAATTTATAAAATATTGATTTAAACATTTCTGTCTAGTTCATGAGCTTCTTCTATTATTTCAAAATTTAATGAAACTCTTGATTACTTATTACAGTATTAATAAAACTGATGTCACTGCAAAGCTGAGGTGTCATGAAGCCTGCAAAATTTGACCAGCAAAAAATGAAAAAACGGGTCGACCATTGTAATAAAAATATGTAAAAATATTAGTTATTGTGTTACTGTTATAAACCTCTTATTAGCAACTTTTTTTTTCAATTTTTTTTTCATTTGGTGGCCTGGAAATCCATAATTTCAAGAGGAAAAGTGATACCTCAATTTTGCAAATTTTCTCAATTCTGATTGGCTAAACATTTTCTCAGATGAGCTGGATATGTCCTAGATATATTGGGTTTATCAAGGTTTGTTGTTATTTTTCAGGTGGTGTTCTCGTTTTTACTACCAACTCATTGCTGTACCTCAATCAGAGTGTTCCACCCTATGGAGTGTCACTTAATAGCATTGCCGAGAGTAGTACATCTTTTCCTCTTAGTAAGTACCCACTGCCCTGCACAGCTGATGCATAATCAGCCTTTAGACCATGTGTTATTCCCTTTTGCATCATTTCTTTGTTTAACAGTTATGCACACATATACACTCAAACAAAGAATCTCAAGAGAATAACATGATCTGAAATGGGAAAGCATTATGCCCAGGAAATTAATCGTTAGTTAATCTTGAAGAGACGATAGACTTTGTTTTCATTTTTTTTATTCCAGAGCCTCAAGAATCAGTAACCATTACATTGGAGAATGCTCATGCCATCTTTATATCTAATGACAAATTTGTGGTTTCTCTCAAAGGTGGCGAAATGTAAGTCATAGTGTTTGGAGGCCTAGGCGGCACATCAGGAAGCTTAAGATAATGGCTGATCAGTCGCTGGTCATGATCATAGGCCATTTTTTTTAGCTCAGTCATACCTTATTTCTGGCTAAACATTACTGGTCAAAATGACTGGCAAGGCAAAAATTTGACAGAACAAATTCCAGTTCTGGCCAGACATTGCGGACGTTAGGCCATTATTTTATGCCCTGCACATTTAATAGGTGTTAAAGAAGAAATAGAAAGCATACATGCTTGCTTATACATGTAGTTATAAAGCTTGTGGGTATTGGCAGAATACAAGAGAAGTGTTAGACAAAGCATGACTCTCCTGGAATGATCAGCCAATTTCCAAAGTGCTTTATAACTTCACACCCCAGTAAAGCAAGTTTTTTTAAATCTCTTTTATAAAATATCACTTAGAGCACTGGTGGCGTAGTGGTGTGAGCGCTCGCCTCTCATCAATGCCACCTGAGTCCCGCGGGTTCAGTGTTGTATATGAGTAGAGTTGTTTATTGGTTCTCTCCTGTGCTTCAAGGGTTTTCTGGGTTCTCCAGTTTTCCTCCCTCCACAAAAATCAACTCCTAAATTCCAATTCGATCACGGAATGAGGGCCACAGGTTTGTTAGCCAATGGCTATTAAGTGCTACCCTCGTGAAAAAGGGACTTTTTAGCACTGCTGTTTTGGACACGGATAAGGAAATCAAAAATGTGCACACACACCTGCTGTATACTTTTATAATGCACTTACTCCCAACCAATCAGAACATGAGATAACAGTTATCTTACAAATTCATATATTTGGTTTGTTGTTTTATCAGATATGTGGTTACTCTTGTCGCTGATGGTATCAGAAGTGTAAGAAGCTTTAATTTTGACAAAGCTGCAGCCAGTGTATTGACTTCATGTGTAAGTACTGTAAATCATTATTTAAGACCCTGAGTATTAGTCTGATAGGGTATACGGTAAACACATTTATGGCCTTCCACATAATAGACCACCGGTACTCAACAGAGCTCCTATTGATAGCAGAGGTTTTGTCTAAAAGCATTAATGTAACCCTGAATTTTCTAAAATAAAAATTTTTGCTTTTCGTTGTGGAGTGGGGAAAAAATTTTAATTTTGACACTTGTTAACATTGTATCTGGCTCGTTTTTCACTGGAATCATTAGCAAACTATTCAAGTATTAGTCAGAGGACAAAAACAGGTTCTTTTAAAAGTTTTTTAGATCAAAAACGTTTTTGCCCAAAATCATTCTAAGTGCTTGTTTGTTCGTTTATTCTCAAATATCTGTAGATTTGTGTTCAGCCTATGGTAAATCCTTATCAAATTGTGTGCACGGATGTTGGACATATTTACTAACGTCAGGTTGCTTTTGGAAGATATTTAATCAGTAGATGTTTTATTCAATTCTTGATCAGATTTGTGAGTGTGGTGATGGATATCTATTCCTTGGATCAAGACTGGGGAATTCATTGCTTGTCAAGTATACAGAGAAACCTCAGGATCTTGGTAAGGACAAAAACTGTACAATTAACTAGTATAAGGGTCATACATTTTTTGTAAAGGTGGTATTACACGGGCCAACTTGCAACACCAATTTTTCACGCAACGCTGTTGCATGAAAAATCTTTGCCATGTAACATAGCGCCGAGGACGATTTTTCGTGCAATATTTCACTCTGCAACGCATTGCTAGTTTTCGATCTGTCTTCAAAAACTTGCAATGCAAGATGAAGAATTTTCAGCAAATCAATGTGTGTAACATGTCCATCGCCTATTTGACTAGCAACAAAATGGCGCCAACTGTACAAGAAGTAAGTTTAAACAGTACAGCAACTGCAACGATTGTCTAAACCTAATTAAATGGATAAGATGAAACTTTTGGAGCTGATAAAAAATGATAAAAGCAAGAAAAGAAGAAAAAAGATAGCCATGAGTGAGTTTGCAGCGCATGGACTGAGTACTAAAGTGAATGTTGCGCAAACGATTGTTTCCATGTAACATGTTGCAAAAAATTGACACACAAATGGCACAATGGGTTGCACGAAAAATCGGCGTTGCAAGTTGTCCCGTGTAACACCATGCCTCATAGCCTTAGTTACCCAAACCCCTCATGGACAAACCCCTATCGATGAGAGAGGATTGAAGAGGACGAAGGATGTGCATGGCTGCCACATTGATTGATAGCTTCAAAACCTTTCTGGAAACGACCTTTGGGCTGATCAGAATCAGGAGGGGCAACCTATCAAACACTACTTATGTGATGCCCATTTCAACAATGAAACCCAAAACGTCCCTGAGGTGGGAGGCAAGTGCAATAGTGCTACACCATCCTAGATTTAAAATATGACAAAAGAAACTTGACAGTGTACAAATTAGCATAAATGTTCATTATTTTTAATTATTTTTAGATTTAATTTTTTTTAAACTCAAGGGCAGATCCAGGGGGGCAAAGGGGGGCTGAAGCCCCCTTCAGCAGAAAACAAAACAAAACAAAACTGAAGAATTAGATGCTTTTTTTTATTGTTCCATTTTGTTGATGGAAGAAACTCAGTTAGCTCTCCCCCTAAACTCAAATAGCCCCTTGAAAGTACATCATTTTATCATGTTTTTTGTTTTATTTTTCAGGTGATCTCTTTTCTCCAGGAGTAAGTATCTTGTATCTTCATATTAAAAAGTGATTTGTTTGAACAGCTCTGTGAATAAGGAGCAAACTCAAACAGCATAAATGTCTGCAACTTCACTGACATTTCAGACGTTATTGTCCTTGGTCAGAATTGGTTAGGGATAATGAGGACTATTAATAGCTAAAATCTGAGTCTTCAGTATAGTTGCAAACATTTGTACATGCTGTTTAAGTTTCCTTGTTGTTCACTAGTTGTATTCAACACACTCACAGTCCCAACTTGTAGCAGCTAGTTATTATTATCTGTTTTTATGCCACATGCCATTCATACTAACTTGCTATTTATCAAAACTGATAAAATATGTTTGTTCTAGGTGGACCCTCCAAATGCCAAGCGTCGTAGGATGGACAGTGATTTTACATATGCTATTGGTAATTATATGTATAAATGTATAAACTTTCTTGGTACCATCCTCATAAAGTTAAAACATTGTCTACAATCCCTCTTCCTCTTGATATTTCTTACCTGTACAGCTGTATATGACACATCTCTCTCTCTCTCTCTCTATCTGCTTCTTTAATGGAATAGGGCAAGGATACATGTAAAGACCTCAACTTTAAAAAGAAGAATTTTTTTAATCAAAAAAGTTTAAGCCAATTCTAATAATACCCTAAAACAACCTCTGGGCTCTCAGAATTGGTATTGAGACACTGAGTTTTTATAGAGGGAGGCCTCCTTTTTTCACGAGGGTAGCACTTAATAGCCAGTGGCTAACAAACCTGTGGCTCTCATTCCGTGATCGAATTGGAATTTAGGAGTTGATTTTTGCGGAGGGAGGAAAACCAGAAGACCCGGAAAACCCGGAAAACCCTCAAAGCACAGGAGAGAAACAACAAACAACTCTACTCATATACAACACCAAACCTGACAGGACTCGAACTCGGGTTGCATTGATGAGAGGCGAGCACTCACATCACTACGCCACCTGTGCTTCCCTCCCAACTGGAGAACCTGGAGAAAGACCCTCAAATCAAGTGAGATACCCAGCAAACTTTGCTCACATTATTGAGACCTCATGAACAGAGGCAAAAGGGGAGTGCACTACCTGCTGTGTGATGCTTGATAGTTTTTTTGATGTTACTAGATGACATAGATGAAGTGGAAGTGTATGGACACCATGAGGAAGCAGGAGTAGAACTAACATCTTATACGTTTGAGGTATGAGAGGTTAAGCACAGTGCTAAAACTTGCTTGACGGCCTGTTCATCACCATTTGTAACAAGTTTTATGATACATTAAAATGACAGTTAAGCAAAACCTAATCTAATAAAAGAGACACTTCACCATGAGACAATCAAAAAGCAGGTCCCGAATGGTGAAGTCTTACTGCAGGGCTTAAAATATTGGCCAGTAAGATGCCGGTCATGTTGATGGGCCAAATTAGTTTTACAGTACCTCTGTCATACCTCCTTTCTGGCTCAATATTACTGGTCAAAATGACCGATGAGGTAAAGATTTGACCAGACAAGTTCCAATTCTTGCCAGACATTGTTTGATGTGTGGCCATTATTTTAAGCAGTGTGTTTTTACAGACTGCGTAATTTCTAATATGTAACTTCTTCTTTCTTCAGGTGTGTGATAGTTTACTGAACATTGGTCCCTGTACGTGCCTAGACATGGGTGAACCTGGATTTCTCTCTGAAGTCAATAAGTCTTGGTATTCAATGCAATTTTTAGATTACAATTCTCACTGTTTACTCACTTTTTTCTCTTTTTCTTCACATTAAAAAAAAATCTGAATGGCAACAGGAAGAGGTGAGAATATAAGACATTAAAAAAATGTAAAGCCTTGATTCCATAGGGAATCAAGAGTGGTGTAGCGGTTATTAATTACCCCCATTTCTCAGCCCTGGGGTCTTGAGTTCAATATTTCTGGACTTGGCATCACATGTGAACAGTTAGTTTGTTAGTTCTCTCCCTTGATTCGAGGGTTTTCTCTGGGTTTCCCTGTTTTCCTCATCAGCTCAGAAGTTGTTTCAGGGTTTAATCTGTGAGTTAGCCATACCCTGACTTTGATCAGCTCTTGTTTCAGGGTTCAATAAGATTTCAGGTTTTTTTTATGTTTCAGTTTTCTAGGTTTTGGATAGTAAAAAAAAATTTAATTGATCGTATTTTGCTTGATATAGTTTTCAGAATCCCTTGATCCTGATGTTGAGCTAGTGTCTTGTTCTGGTTATGGTAAAAATGGGGCTCTCACAGTACTACAGGTAATAATTATAATCCACTTTTAAGAGACTCTATCTTTATCATCTAAGGCACCAGAGAAAAACCTTAACTCTCTGGTCCTTTGTAGTTAAAAATTGGTGACCTCTTTTTTTTTTTACAAAGAAATATATTTACTTCCATTTTATGGCTCTGATATTTTTACCTCCATCTTGAACCTGTATTTTTTCAAGGCCCCAGTTTGATGTTTGGCCCAATATTTTGTTGAGTAGGCATTTAATAAAAGTATTTTGCTAAAAGAATGGGGTTCCAAATCCTCATTTTTCATGAGATGAATGTGTTGAAAAAACACGATATGTAAATTACCGTTAATTCGTTAAAAGAACTAAATTGTAATAATATAGTAGTAATAAATTGTGCGTTCTCTCTACCAAATTGTAATAAGAAATTATGAGGAATATGAACTCTCTAGGGTTTGCAACGACTTTTTGATCTGATGTTTATTTGTCATCCAATAGCTAGTCTTGACTGGTGATGCTTGTGTGTAGAACTATTTACAAATTTTAACAATTTTTCTCGGAGTCCAAGAGTTTAATTGAATTGTTTCTGGTTTTTTTCTTTTTAGAGGACAGTGCGACCCCAGGTAGTGACAACCTTTGAGTTACCAGGTTGTACTGACATGTGGACTGTCTTGTCACAGAATAAGGTTGGTTTTATTTACTAAATAGTCCCCTTCACAGTTCCCTGCGCCATCTTGAAAGGTAGCCGTGCCTTTGCATTGAAGCAAGTCGAACGGTGAGCTTGCAATGATAGAGACATGTGAATAATTGTCCAAGGTATTAAAAAAGGTCTCTATCATTGCAAGGTCACTGTTTGTCTCGCTTCGATGCAAAGGCACGGCTACCTTTCAAGATGGTGCAGGGAACTGTGAAGGAGACTATTGATTTCATATGCAAAATGATAATTGGCAGCAAATACTGACTTTTTTTGAATTAAAATAAATTCTACAATAAGAACCTATCTTATAATAAGTGGAATAACTTGTGGAATAGTATTTATCATTAATAATATAAAAAATGTTTGCCATTGGCCAAAGTTATTCACTGTTTTCTGTTGTTATTATCAAAAGGAGGAGCCAACGTTAGAGGATTCAAAGTATCATTCATTCTTGATACTAAGCCGTCAAGACTCTAGCATGGTAATTTTTATGGATGATACAATTCGACTTTAGAAACAGAGATCACAAATTCTCCCTAGTTATTTTCTCTTACGAGCCTCAAATTATGGAGTCATTTTTTAAAATCTTGTTTGTTTGGAAAATCAGTGGCCAGATTCTTGGAGTCAAGTTGACTCCTTTGTTTGCCTGGGTAGAGTCATATAAATAGTTTTGGCATAAAATGCGGAAAATACGCCAGTTTTGGTATGTTTTCCAACTGTGGAGAACTTCCAGTAGTGTGTCTGTGACATTTTCAGAAAACACAAAGGCCACATGCTTCTATTGACATCCAACAAAAGCTAATAATTTTGTCATGGTAGCAAAGTTGCACTGACTTTATGCATGCTATTGAGTATAATAATAGCTTCAGTCTACACAGTAGAAATTAGGCAGCCATTTGATTTGAGTGTTGTAGTATTTTGTGGAAAGAAGTATCCTTTGAATGACGTATGTCAATATTATTTTCCAGGTATTAAAGACAGAACAAGAGATAATGGAGCTAGATAATTCAGGCTTCACTACTCAACATCCCACCATCTTTGCTGGTAACCTTGGAAATGGAAGATACATTTTACAGATTACTCCTCTGGGTATACGTCTCTTAGAAGGAGGTTGGTATACATTTGTAAACCAAGAAAGCGTAGGAAAAGAATCACAGCTAGCATTCCATAAATAATCATATCAGTTTTCAATATTACTTGTTAGTTGTGAACTGCACCCTGAAATTATTTGTTTTTCCCTGTCGTCAATCAAAAATAATCAGTCAGTACCTTTTATATTTATGACTGGCAGCAGTAATAGTCAATTTTAAAGCAAGCAGTTGAAATGTCTGAGCTCAAAGAAAATCGAAAACTTGAGTAAATAAAGCAGACTGCAGCCATAGTATACAAGTTTTTTAATAATATAATAATGGGGTACTTCTATAGCGCATTTCAAATATCTCAATGCGCTTTACGTTTATAACCAGTGGAGGACTTTACGGGCTGTGTATTAAGGCACTATTGGCAGGCGTGCAGCTTGTTTTTTCTGACCACGATCCATTTTCCTTCAGTGAATCAAGTGCAGCACATTCCGATGGACTCAGGTTTGTCATCCATCATCTGGTGTTCTATAGCAGACCCGTACGTCATACTGATGACAGCTGATGGCTCTGTTGTCTTCTTGAAGTTCGTAATCGATGCAAATGGGCCAAGCCTTACTGTGTCTAGGCCTCCTGTCAGTCAGGTAATGGAGATTGTTGTTGTCCCTCCCCATGGTCTGAAAGGGGAGGAAATTACACCCAAGGTAAAGAGATCTATTAATGATCACTAATATTATTCCTGGCAGGGGTCCAAAGTATGCACCTGCTGTATTTATAAGGATGTTAGTGGTTTGTTAAAAACAGAGAAGGCAGGTGCCCCTGAAGCCAGTGTACCATCACCTCAACCTCAGCCTCAACCAGAGCTTCGACCTGTACAAAAAACGTAAGTCTCCCATTATCCTGATGGATGATGACTAGTGGTAGTAGGACCACATGGGTGTGTTAAATTTAACAAGTGAAAAAAAAACGGTCATTCACTTGAATCATTCTCATCTGAATGGATAAGCAGTGTGATTATTTGAACAGAAGGGTTAAAAAAATTAAATTAATAGACGGAATAGACCGTTTCAGCTTCGGTTTAATGTTTTCCCATTTTCAGATCACGTGTCATTCTCTTGAAAATAAGATTCTTTGTTTAAATTGTGTTCATATTCATCTATCTTCTCATGCACAACCATTAAGAAAAGAAATGATACTCTAGGGAATGACATGTGGTCTGAAATAGGGAAAGATTAAGCCCAAGGTAAAGAGGTCTATTGGTGTGCTGTGACTGTACTATGGATGAAGATTGGTGATGATAATGTAAAAGGTCTGATACCCATTCCTTCCCATAATTCCAAAGCCCTGACAGCAATAACAAGACATTTATTGCTGTAGTCGCATGAGCATACACTACCAGTCCCTGCATCACGCAGGCCTCTGCTACTCAACCACAATACCAAGCCATGTATCTGTGGTGTATGTAGTGAGTGAGTACAGGAAGGGCACAAGACTCAGTCATGTAGTCTGTGTTTAAAGTTGCTTAGTATAACATGGGATGATGAATGGGTAATACCATGACTTCAGAAGCAGATATCTGAAATCTTCATTTTTTAGTATGATTGAAAATTGTTGTGTGGACGTGTTGTGCTGTTGCCATGACAATGCCATGGATTGGCTTCCTAGTTTAACTTAACGTCATTTCCTGTCTCGTCCAGAATGTTTTTTAATAGCATCCTTTTTGGCTGAACATATTTCCTTTAACTTTTCTTGTATGGTGTGTTTATATTCAAGCTAGACTGTAATGCATCCTGTTTGATTATCAAACTTAGAAAATGCATATAATCTTTTTAGGGGCTTTTTCCTCCATCTCTCCCCCACAAAGAGATAGTGTAGAGATGAAAAACGTCTGTGAGTGTGTGTCTGTGTGCGTTGATTTGGATAAAGGAAGTATGCCACTGTGGTATTATTTTCAAATTTAACTGACATAAGCGGGTGATGCCTTTGCTTTACTTTAGTTCTCTAGATCTGGATGAAGAAGATGAAATGTTGTACGGTGATTCCTCGGCAATATTTAATACAGAACCTGAAGAACCCTCCAAACCTGAAAAGAAAGGGTGAGACATTTTAAAGAAAATATCCACCGAGTTACTGTTTTCTTTTACAGAACTTATTATTTCTTTAAAAATCGTTATTGGTAAATAAAGCTGTGTTACCCTTGGGATGTGACATCGGGTTTGAAAGTAACCACAGATCCACCAACAACACCCGTCATTCCACTCACACATAGACACCCATCCATCTATTCACCCACCCACAGACACACGCACCCGCAGACACATTCACCCATAGACACCAATATATTCACCCAACCACAGACATACCCACTCACCCAGACACCCATCTATTCACCCACCCACGGACACACACCTATTCACCCACGCATAGACACCCATCTATTCATCCACTCACAAACACCCAACCACAGAACCCATGTTTTCACCCACCCACCGACACACACAACCACACATAGACACCCATTCCATTCACCTTCCTACCAATACAAAGACACCTATCCTTCCACCCACCCTCCCATCTATTCGTTAACTTTCCCATTCATTTCTTCATTTTTATTCAGTTTCATTTCCATTTACAGAGAGCCTAAAGTAGAAGTGAAAGACGAGCCCGTGAAGCCCACCTACTGGTGTGTACTGTGCCGTCAGAATGGCGTCTTGGAAATCTACACCCTACCAGACTTCAAACTCGTCTTTTACGTCAAGAATTTTAACATGGCTCCTAAAGTACTAGTAGACAGTAAAGATCCTGGCCAAGGGGCAGGGTATGTAAGACCTTTGTCCTTAGATTCACCATCTTTCACTGGTTCTGTTCACTGGTCAAACACAAAGCATTCAATTGAGGCTGCAAGGTATTTTCAAAGGATTATTCAAATTTGAACCTCTTAACCTCGATGAAATGCTTTGTTTTTGACCAGTGAACCGATGTATGGAAACAACTGTACTCTACGGCGAATACGGGAGTCAATCCCGGGTAAAAATGGCGCTACTCATACCTCTCTGTCTCCCAAAATATTCTCAAAAAAATTTTCACGGTGTGTAAATTTTACCCTTTTATCATTACTGTCTCCCAAAATCGGAAATAAGGTCGGAAACTCTATCAAAGGTCAACCCTTGGTTAAAAGTCAAGTGGCCGCATTATAGAGGTTAGAAATACTACAAAACCCTTCTTTGGGACCCCGCCAACTGGTCGTTAAATAGAGGTTGGCCGGTTAATAGGTGGTCGAATAATAGAGGTTAATTCAATGAAAACTATTCAACACTAAGACTAAGATCAAACGTCGAACTTCACACGAGCCGAATCTAATGACATCAAAGAAGACCGTCTTATCTGTTGTTTCAATTAGGTTCGGCTCGTGTGAAATTTTGACGTTTGACCTGAGCCTAAGAGTTGTGTTTCTCTGTAGTAATATATCAAGCGTTCGCGACGAGGAGTCGATTGGAATCAAGGAAATCCTACTGACAGGCCTGGGGTACAAGAAACAAAGAGTCACCCTGGTAGCTCTAGTCGACCAAGATCTTCTGATCTACGAAGCTTTTTATTTTACCGAGAAGGCTGTTGGAGGACATCTGAATCTGAGATTCAGAAGGGTTGGTATTCCTTTCTTTTTTTTCTATTGCTGAGTTTCAATCAGCTTTGCATCTCATTATCTGCTCCAAGTCAGACTCGTACACAGTCGATTCTCTTTCTTGCGCTATGGTTGATGGGAAGGATTAAATGAGTTGGCGGTGAATTTTTGCGCATTAATTGCCTTCCCATATTGCATTGCGAATAGAAGGAACAAATTAAAAAGTTAAACCAAAGCGACGACTGGGTATGAATCTGGCTCATAATGAAGATCAAACATTGACCATCATGTGTTGTCAGCCAGAAAGAGTTCTCAGTATTGAACGCTTGAGATTCGGCAGATGAACGTACCGAGAGTTTTGATAGTCATACGAATATGTCAAGCACGTTTAAAAATAACATTACATCATCTCTTTCACAGGTCCAGCACTCGATTTTGATTCGTGAGAAGAAGGTTAAAACATCTAAAAACAAGGCTGATGAAGAACAAGGTAAGAACTACATGTATGCCACTCTTATTCCCCTGGTTGTCAACGAAGTATTGCTTAAACTCCGTCCTCGCGCGTAGCACCTTTTCAACGTCCTCGCATTCGAGTCGAGATTTCTTCCCTGTCTTGGCCACTCGGGTTTCACTCCTCTACCGTATACTATTAGACACGGCTTAAAAACCGCTGATTGGCTAATTTAAATCTCAACTGAGGGTGCGCATTATGGTTTTCTGCTGAACTTATCGTAGGCACCCGTGCAAAATGGCGGGTTTCTACCGCATACTACTAGGGTTGCTTATTCGGTATCTGTTGCGCATTGAGGGCTATTTACACGATAACTATAGTTTCTACCCTCAGTAAACATAGCTATAATCATTAGTCCAAATCCTTAGGTTAATACTTCGTTATTGTTTTTTGTTTTTTTTTGGGGGGGGGGGGGGGGGGGGGGGAGGACGGCAGCAATATTTTGTGTATCCTATATTTGATTATAAACCTTCATAGCTTCAAGACACAACACTCAAATCAAGAAATATTTTATCATTCAACTATTCTCTTCAATTAGAATCAGTACTGAAAATATTAAATCAGGGGTTATATGCACTACGAAGTTAGATATATTGAAATTTATTCAATATTTTTTACAGCCAAAACAAAAGTTGCCAGTCTGAGAGTGTTTGAAGACATCTCCTCCTATGCAGGGGTAAGAGAGCTGTTTCTAATTGTCTTTAGAAATTGAATCAGATTATATTTTTTAAAGCATATTGACTTGTGTTTTCATACTCTGCCTGTTTTCTTCATTAAGATCTTCGTTTGTGGTTCTTTCCCTCATTGGATATTTGTAACCAATCGGGGAGCCTTACGGTGTCATCCAATGAGCATCGATGGTCCAGTCACGTGTTTTGCGGCCTTTCACAACGTCAACTGTCCGAAGGGTTTTCTTTACTTTAACACCAAGGTATGTCTTAGAATCATCAAGTCGACGCGCAATGTTCACTAATTTATATAGTTTAACATTTTCTAAAACCTAAAAACGTATTTGAAACAGGCAGAGACCATCGTAAAAGCTTGCGTTGCTTTAGTAAACCAATAGAGGTTTTGCACCATCACGTGCAGGCATCCATTTACATCTTGGGCTGCCTGTGGTTAGATGGCAGAACAATAAAATCCCTTTGCTCTTGGGAATTGAATTCTTTCTTATGTAAAACAATCTTATTGTCCCTGGCATCTAACATGGCTGCCGTCACGTGTTGGTGCAAAACCTCTAGATAAGACGTGTGCGTGTTTCTCTGTACCGAGATATAAACGCTGGGAGGTTTTAGTAGGAGAAAAGCGTAACGATGCATAAGTTTTATTCGCTCAATTAAATTTCATGTACGATTGCGGACGCTGAATGACGGGCACCGGCATGTGAGCTAACTGATTGGAAGGCAAGCAGACAAGCAGATACGCAGATAGAGCGATAGATAATCAGCAAGATACAGACAGGTATAGGATGTTCCGAAAATCTTTAACGAACTTGGTTGTTTCAGGGTGAGCTGCGAATCTCCGTACTTCCAACCCATCTCAGCTACGACTCACCTTGGCCAGTCCGTAAAGTGCCTCTACGATGCACTCCACATATGGTGTCGTACAATAGAGAGAGTAAGGTATGTACCTCTACGATGCACTCCACACATGGTGTCGTACAATAGAGAGAGTAAGGTATGTACCTCTACGATGCACTCCACACATGGTGTCGTACAATAGAGAGAGTAAGGTATGTACCTCTACGATGCACTCCACATATGGTGTCGTACAATAGAGAGAGTAAGGTATGTACCTCTACGATGCACTCCACATATGGTGTCGTACAATAGAGAGAGTAAGGTATGTACCTCTACGATGCACTCCACACATGGTGTCGTACAATAGAGAGAGTAAGGTATGTACCTCTACGATGCACTCCACACATGGTGTCGTACAATAGAGAGAGTAAGGTATGTACCTCTACGATGCACTCCACATATGGTGTCGTACAATAGAGAGAGTAAGGTATGTACCTCTACGATGCACTCCACACATGGTGTCGTACAATAGAGAGAGTAAGGTATGTACCTCTACGATGCACTCCACATATGGTGTCGTACAATAGAGAGAGTAAGGTATGTACCTCTACGATGCACTCCACATATGGTGTCGTACAATAGAGAGAGTAAGGTATGTACTGAATACTAATCTTTGAAGTAAGCACTTCTGTGTTGGTCGGCTACTGATCTCAAGTAGCCCTCCTCCAAGCTCTACGTCTGTAACTGCTGTTATCGTAGTCGGAGATTGTCAGGGAACAAACTCAACGACACCCATCCCTTTTAGTTGCCCCTTACTTCACGCAAGGACCACGGTTGCAAGCTTTGTAAGCGCTTTATTCTTACGCCGACGCCACAGAGTGAACTAGTACCGGGTCCCATTGCGTCTCATTATTTTAAGTCTTCGAAAGGTTCAATCTCGTGGCGCAAAGAATTATGGGACGTATGCTTTTAGATCTTGTTTTCAAATACAGTCTCACAGATTTTATTACCTCGAGGTCGTCAATAGTTTTGGTTTGAACTTCAGAAAAAGTTAATTCAAGTGTTTTGTTATTTTAGACTTATGCCATTGTAACGAGTGAACAAGAACCATGTAAACACATCCCAAGAGTCACTCCAGAAGATAAAGAATTCATCGATACTAACAGAGGTTTGTATGGCATGGGATTCTGGGCACTGCAAATTCACAGATCCAAATGGAATGGACCAAATCTACTTGGGCGTAAAGTTTTGCCCATTTCAGACCACGTGTTGAGAAAAGGATTCTTTGTTTGAATTGTATACATATTCACGTGTCTTCTCATGAGCAACCGTTAAACAAAGAAATGATACTCTAGGGAATGACACATTGTCTGAAATGGGAAAGCAGCGGACTAGGTCTATTTAGCGTGTCGGGTTTTGCGAGGGAGGAAAACTGGAGAAAAAAACTAAAATATAGGAAAGAAACCTATTCAACTCTACGTACATGTGATGATGAGTCCAGAAATCCAATCTTAGACCCTAGTGGTGAAAAGAGAGTGGTTTATCGCTATGCTACCCTTGATTTTCTAATGTGTCGTTTTTCGCTGCCATAGACCTTTTCTGGGATAGCGAACATAGTGCATTGTGGTCTAGCTTCGGTACAAACATCATGCTTTATATAGTGTTGTTTGTACCCAATCTAGACCACAATGCCTCCTGTTTATCGAACTCGGAAAAGGCCTATGGTCATGGGTTCGATCCTCGGACCTGACGTCATGTGAAAAGAGTTGTTTGTTGGTCTTCCCGTGCTTCGAGAATTTTTCTCCGGTTTTCCACAGGCTTACAACCCTAAACGTTAGTTTGGTTTAGGTATTTGTCGGGGTGGTATTTTTACCTCCACATAGATCAACCCATTCAGATTCCAACTCGGTCATAGAATACGTGCCACATGGGCTGTTTTGATGACACCGTATGAATTTTCCTCGAGCTAGTAATGAAGGGAATGTCATTCACGGGGATTTGCGAAGGGATATGCAACTGTTTTATTTATATTTTATGTTGTCATGTGTAGATTCTCGGTTCATTTATCCAATGATGGACAAGTTTACCATACAACTGATGTCACCTCTCAGTTGGGAAATCATCCCCAATACGCGGTAAGACTAATCGACAATGCCGTCAACACATCAGTCAAAACGCTCTTCTCTTTACCTTGGGCGTGATTTTTGCCCATTTCAGACCACGTGTCATTCTCTTGAGAATAAGATTCTTTGTTTGAGGTGTACCCATATTCACGTGTCTTCTCATGCACAACCGTTAAACAAAGAAATGATACTCTAGGGAATGGCACATGGTCTGAAACGAGAAAATATTACGCCCAAAGTAAAGAGGTGTGTAACAGGTGACGTGGCCACGTTACATAATGGATGGTATCCGTTGATCCAATCACAGAGCAGCAATCATCCAATTAGGATGTTGCCACGCCATACCATCACGGGCACGACTTGTCCATACACGACGTTTTTTCTAATCGTTTTCACTTGCTATCCGAGGGTTCATTACCTTACCTTCCTAACTCCTGCCATCTCTTATGTACTGTTTCTTCCCTAAATAATAGTTGCTATGCAACGTATGACATAATGTTGTTATTCTTAGGCATGATCTTGAGGAATGGGAACACGTGGCAGCAATGAAAAACCTGATGCTTCACAGTCAAGAGACGCACACAGGACGTAAGGGATTCATCTGTGTTGGTACAACCATGCTATATGGAGAGGAGTTTGCTAGCAGGGGAAGGGTGAGTCAGGCTCATTTGCACCATCACGTGACGGCAGCCATGTTAGATGGCAGGAACAATACAATCGTTACATAAGAAATAAATCAATTCTTAGAGCAAAAGGATTGTGTTGTTCTGCCATCTATAACCACAGGCAGTGCCCTAGAATTTAGAAGTTGATTTTTGCTGAGGGAGGAAAACCGGAGAACCCGGAGAAAAACCCTCGAAGCACAGGAGAGAGCCAACAAACAACTCTACCCACATACGACACCGAGCCATCCCCACTGAGCCCAGTGGTTCTCAAACCCGGGTCGCATTGGTGAGAGGCGAGCGCTAGGGATCTATTGTTAGCAATGATGGCTATCTAACTAGTACATTATTACTATTCATGCCACAGATTTTAATCTTCGATATCATTGAGGTCGTTCCTGAGCCAGGACAGCCGCTAACCAAGAATAAATTTAAGGTATATAAAGTCTAAAGATATCAACGGTTCTTTGACTGTATACTCAAGGGCGGATCCAGAAAATATTAGAGAGGAGGGTTCAAAGGTTGAGATAAGGATCCAAACGACGTCCAAATGTATATTTCATAAAGTTTTACTTCAAACCTGTGGCAAAACTAAATTCTAGCATAAAACAATCAATTGAATGTCAGGTATGACAGGGAGCCCCGCCCCCTGGATCCGCCCTGGATCCGCCCTTGATACTAATAAACCATAAATGACATTCTGAAGCAAACCCAGAATTTTCCATGGGATTGGGTCCCTCCCCTCCCCTCCCCTATCCTCCTCTACCCTCCCCTCCCCTCCCCTCAAAACCGTACATGTTACAAATACTGTCAATGATCATCATCATCGTTGGTTGTACCAATTAGAAAGGTTGGTTGTAGGCATATTAGGACCCCTTGTATATGGCCCTGACTTTATATCTTGTTCTACTTCAGTTACTTTACGACAAAGAACAAAAAGGTCCTGTCACAGCACTGAACCAAGTCAATGGATATCTGGTCAGCGGTATAGGACAGAAAGTAAGTTATTGGTCGCCTTGGTGAGTTGTTGAAATGTTGTTACGACTGATGAAAACAGAAAATGATTCATAGTTTGGCGATTAACTTTTCCTTAGAATCCTAGTTCTGTACATTGTTTTGTGAACCTTTTATTATGGTGTTTGTATCATTAGACGAAATTGCTAGAAGGAAGGAAGACAGACAGAGAGAGACAGACAGGAAGAAAATGAAGTAGTATATCTGTGGGTGTTGACAAGCATTTATTTTGTTTCCCTGTAGATATACATCTGGAACTTCGAGAATAATGATCTGATAGGAATGGCATTCATTGATACACAGTTGTACATACATTCTCTTGTCACCATTAGAAACTTTGTCCTGGCTGCTGATCTAGTTAAGAGCATCACGTTGCTAAGGTTACAGGTATGCTGTATGACTATTGGTTCTTTACGACCTATATTTACTACCGACCATTGTGATTTAGAGTTGTCTCTGACTTATGAAATTTACTCTTTTTCAAATAGACGTTTGGGTCTAAACAAAGACTTTCATCAGTGTAAATGAAGACGTTTGCACGCTTCGCGCAATGGCGCTAGATTGTTAGGTTTTTGTGCATGTTGACCTCTATCTATTTCAGCCTATAGGTCATTTTTTTATTCTCTACTAACCCTACCCAATTCATGGTGATACCTCTTTCATCTTATGCTACTATTACTGTGTGCTATTTTTAATGTTCTTTTATATAGTTTAAGGACTTATACCGTAAAATTCCGGTTACGAGCCTTTTCCCCGGTCAACGCAAATATCCTTTCAGTTATAATCCCCCCCGGTTATAAGCCCATCAAAAAAACCCCTTGATTCACTACGGTATAGATCCCTTACAGCACATCGGGATGCAGTTCAAATTGGAGGACATAACAATAGGTTTTCAATTCTCATGAGGTTTGGTTTATCGCTACTAATTGATTGCATCTGATCTTTTCCAGACAGAAACTAAAACACTAGCTTTCGTTAGTAAGGTAAGATGTGGATCTTTAGCGATATTGGATTTATCAAATAAGAAGCAATCGTTGCTTTTATCCTTTGTTGTGTGAAACAAACAGTTTGCTGTACTGAAATTTGTTTTATACATGTCTGCATTTACTGTATGTAAGTTGTGACGTATTTCCGGGTCCAAATGATCACAAATGCTAGAACAAAGTGGGAAATCTTCTCAAAGATTTAACTTCCATCTGAAACAGTTACAAAAATACTGACAAGTTTAATTCCTCTTTTATAGAACTGTTTTGTCGTTTTGATCCCAGAAGTCATTCCCCTCCCCCCCCCCCCCCATGCCATTAGATTATCGTCCTACTTAAAAGCATTATAAGACGTTTTCTTAGAGGAGAAGGGTGTTTTTTCCTGCATAAACCCGTTATTGTGTTTCTCAAGCAAGGGTTTTTGGGTACTGCTATAATATTGTTAATCCATGATACCAGCCCTAAGCATTTTTGAAACTTGGAAGAACGAATTCGAAAGCAAACAGCGGTAAAGTGAAATTGTTTTTCTTCCCTTTCCATATTTCTGCTTCTTGTAGGCACTTACATTATTATTTTAATTATAATAAAACAGAAAAATACGCAAACGTTGGGGTACAGTAGCCTGGGAATGATGGCCGGAGGCAAAATAGCTAAACGCGCTTTGATTGGCTGAAACAAAATTCACCGCTCAGTTGGTAATCCAGATTCATATTTTCACAGGATCCACATAACCTTGAAGTGTACGGGACGGAGTTCTTCATCGATGGAACACAACTGGGTTTTCTAGGTACGTCACCCCAATTAGTCATTCCCAAATGGAGAAAAAGGTGGGCCAAGTTGGCATTGCAATGCATTGTGGGGAAGGTTTTTGGGACGAAAACGACGCCACCTTGAAATATGTCCCGCAAAACAGTCGTATTTCTAAGATGGACATATTTCCAACATATCTTCTTTTTGTCCCCTAAAACAGAGATAACGAGTGAGTTCCAGCATAAATGGTCTTGACGGACTCGCAGCTCTTAGCCAATTAAAATCCAGATAAAAATATCTTAACCAATTGAAATGCTTCATTTTATTTAACAGCGTCAGACGCGGACCAGAATTTGATTCTATTCACCTATCAGCCTGAAGGTAAGACTTTTCCTATCAATAACCAAGTAAACAAATTTCAGATGGTTTTGCGTGGTATGTTATCTCATTTACCATGATATGACGTCAACAGTTGGCCAAAATTTTATGCACTCACGAGGCGAAGTCGATTTGTCTTTTACTTTTAAAAAATCTCATCCTCCTTTAGTTTCGCTCCGATAAAGAAAAAATCTAAATACAAAAAGATTTTTAGAAACGATGTTTTCTATAATTTTAATTTAAATCAATTCACACGTATTGTTCAAATCCTTTACTAAAAGTCACTCGACTTCCTTTAACATGTGAAACTTATGAATTAATTTTGTCTCCAATTTGACTCTTTACACTTTAAGGTGATATCCTTAATCTAGATTTTTGATAATGATTATATTTGATACCCATTATTGTTTGCTTTGCGTCGGATTTGATCGACATGCCGGATATTATTCGTCACTTATCCTCCTCATAGTCGCTTAGACGGTTATTTTGCCGACTGCAGACAAAAAAAGACTATTTTTGTTATTCTTACGATGCTATTCACTAGTGACATTCTCACTACTGCTGTTTTCACTGCACTAGTGTTGTGTAGTATAATCGGCAACGGTTTCGTGATAGTTGTAGTCATCAGACAACGACAAATGAAAACACCTGTTAACTTCCTCATTGCGAACCTAGCTGTTAGTGACGCGGTATTCTCAACCTTTCTGATCCCTCGGTTCATTTTGATCCACTCGTTTCATCATCCCCATGGAGTACTGGGTGATTTGTTGTGTAAGATCATGACAGGTGGTAACCTGACTTGGACTGGGGGTGCTGCATCTGTCTTCACTCTTGTTGCTATCGCTTCGGAGAGGTTTTATGCGGTTGTACATCCATACAAACAAAGACAACGAATGACCAAAATTAAAGCTAAGGCTGTCATTGCAGTCTGTTGGATAACTTCCTTCTTGTTCAACGCTCCTTTGTTCTTGGTTGTCACTTACAGCGAAGACAAGGACTTTTGTGTCGAGTCATGGTGGGACACAGACGTTTCCAAAGTGTACAGCATGGCATGGTTCATCTTTGTGGGGTTGCTTCCCTTCGGTTTTATGGCCGCTGGGTACACGAAAGTAATGCTTGTGCTTTGGCGAAGGAGTAACGGTGCGAATGTCACGCAACAGGCCTTGTTTCGGTCTAGAAACAAGATCACTAAGATAGTTTTTCTGGTGACCTTGTTGTACGCCTTCACCTGGTTTCCTTGTTTGTTGTATTATGCTATAGTTGCCTACCTTGGGGATCATGTTGGGTTGGGCTCCATCATCCATACAATCAACCAGATACTAACCGCTATCAATGCTGCAAGTAATCCGGGTATATATGCTTTCCAAAGCAAGAACTTTCGTGATGGAGTCAGAGATTTGTTTCCAGCGAAAAGTTCTAACAAAACCTCTGCTGGGGGCTTTCGTCTTCAGATTTTGTCACCAGCAGAAAAAGAGGTCAATAGATGAGTTGCAACTGCACTACATATTAGCAGCAACATCAACAACAACCGCAGCAACAATAGCATGTGGAACAACAACAGCCAAAAACAGAAGGAAAACTGACTCTAACACATTACTTAGAAGCAGTGTCAACAACAACAACTGCAGCAATAATAGCATCATATCAACAATAAAAACAGCAGTCAACACTGAACAAAAGGAAAAAACAACACTAACGCCAACATTAGCAACAGTGCTATAAACATCACCGATAGTAACCATAGCAACAATCACGGAAGCATGATCAACATCATCAACAACAGAAGGAACAACAACAACAACAACATTTATATTAGCAACAGCAACAAAAACAACACCATCGATAACTCTGTATTTGCTAGCTTGATACAATACGTACGTACAGTAAACCGGCTTGCTGATCTTCCAGTATGGCCAACTCGTAATGAACAATTAAAACCAACAAAAAGAAATGATCATGTGTTGTGTGTGTTGTTGTGATTATTATTATTATTATTATTATTATTATCATATTATTATTTATTAGGATGATTCCTTATATCCCGTTTAACAAAACCTTCCAATTTTCAATTAATCTATCTTGCTATTTTTTGCTTGAAGAGAATTATAAATCGTTGCATAAATTAAAACTGAATATCAGGGCATCGCAATCGAAAAATCAAATGCGATTTGGGGATTCTTCGTTTGCGCGTTACGTCATCGCGGCCATGTTGGTACCATTTAACAAAAGATTTCTTATTAGCATCCATTGTAAGCGGCACCAAAATGGCCGCCATACTTTGTCTTTTTACTCTCTTGGGAATGCTTGCACTCCATCAATATTATGTGTTGTGAATATGGTAATAATGGTAATAAGAGAGCCCCTCACGGAAAGGGATGGTCGTAACATATAATTAAAATATAATATTTTTCTCTTCACAGCTATCGAAAGTGCAGGTGGTCAGCGGTTGCTTCAGAGAGCAGACATAAATATAGGCAGTCACGTGACTTCGATGTTTCGTATTCGCGCCAAGTCTGGCGAAAAGCTAGGTGGAGAGAAGGCAAAAGATTTACGTCAGCTGACGTATTTTGGTAGGTACAAGTTTATTTAATCTTTGAGCGCGGCGTGTTCTCGTTACCAGACCCTGCTTTGTTTTTGTTTTGTTTTCCTGCTGAGAAACAAACGCTCCATAATGCCTTGCGATCCAAGATGGCTGACGTATCGTCAAAGTAGTCCATTGTAACGATGAGTTCGAAATGTTGAAACACTTGGTTGAGATTTTTAGCAAGAAGCATTATATTTTTGTACAAACGAAAAGTTCTACATGCGATAAAATAACTGTTATAAATCTCGATTTCTGATTGTTTCGGGTGCGTGTCTTGTAAGAGAACACAGCAGGCTTCTCCCAACATTCCTCACGTGTCTTGTCCAACACTAGTATTCAGCTTACAAGTAGAGGAAGGGGTCTCAACTTCCTGCAAAGCATCATGGGAAATTTGCACTGTTTCTGTCTAGCACCCCTCGTTCGCTAAATAGATTTTTTTCTTGTTTTTAGTCTTTGTTTAGTTTGATGTTCTTTTTTCTTCTTCCCAGGCACTCTGGATGGTGGCCTTGGTTTCCTGTTACCCATGACAGAAAAGACTTACAGACGTCTGCACATGCTCCAAACTAAACTAGTTGACTGCATCCCACACTTGGCAGGACTCAACCCCAAGGCATTCAGGTTGGAGATCCAATAAACCTATATAGTAATATATCAATTTCGATCTTTAAACATGCAAAGACCGTAGATTCTGGAATCTTATCATCTCTCAGTCGTATGAAACTTGGCTGATAGAGACAAGAGGCTGTTTTGCTTTATCATAGGCGGAGAGTACTTCGCTCCCGATAGTAAAAATGTTGGGTGAACGTACTCTAGCTTTTAATGTCTTTTATTTATCTTTCTAAAAAGTAGAACACATTTTTAAAGTAAAATAACAGTCGAGTTCATACATTTGATGTTGCCATAAGCTTACAGCTATTTCAAAAAAGCCTGGTCGGCGAAGGAGTTGTTGCATGCCGTTTGCCAAGCTAAATGTATTTATATATTCATACTAAGTTATGTCAGCACATAAGAAAATATGGCGGAAAACCGTGCAGACAAAGTTTGGTAAAATTCCATATTGTTGTGATCTTTCGATCATTGCAGTTCGGGCTTGGTATGCAACAAAACCTTCTGAACCTTTTTTCGAAACGCAACATGCTTACGACAAGTTTTAGCTGCAATTAACAGTCGCAATCGAGTCGATTTGCACGAAGCAATTTTGTGTCATCAGGATGTTGCGCGCGACATTTGCTGGGAAAAAGCATAACGCGTAAATCGGCCTTAACTGTTGTTCTACGGTACTGCGTAATATGCTGATACACGGGAATCATGCATGCGTTCCGCCGCTTGTGTTCGTTGGTTTTGGCGTTGGTTTCGTAGTATTGCTAAATTTTCTTGAATTTCTAGAAAATACGTTTTTCAAACAAATTTAACCATGATAAAGGTACTTTTAGGAATACGATTTAATAAGAAAACTAGTTGTAATAAAATTTAACCATGATATTCTTATTAGTACCAATAAACTACACATTTTCAACATTAAAAATGTTTCGTGTCATATGCACTTTAAAGTCGTTCCGCCGCTTGTCTTTGTTGGTTTTGATGCTGGTTTGGTTGTATTGCAGGATGTTGCAGTCTAAGAGGCATTCTCTCAGCAACCCTCATCGTAATGTTTTGGACTGGGAACTACTGTCCAAGTTCATCCATCTCAGTTTGATGGAACGTCAAGAAGTCGCTAAGAAGATTGGAACAACGCCATCACAGGTACACACTTATTCACTCTCCGTATCCTGGACTGTGAAAAGGGTTTAGTATGTTAGACTGCATCAATGAAATGTCCCCCGATTTCTTTGTTTGAAGACCAAGTGATTCAACAGATAAAAACAGACAGACAGACAGACAGACAGACAGACAGACAGACCGACCGACCTCAGACAGACAGACCGTAGACAGACAGACAGACAGACAGACACTGACAGACACTGACAGACATACAGACGAACAGACAGACATACCGTAGATAGACGACAGACAGACAGACAAAATGGATAGACAGGCATCCAAAGAGAAATAAAATGGATCCATTTTCGTTTCTTATGTTCAAAATGTGAAAATACAGTGTAATTCACCTTTTCGGCGCAAGCCGTCTCGTAGCATAAATTGTTTTGAATCGCGTTACGGTCATCAAAAAGTTCGGACATTGTTCTCGGATTTCCGTACTAATGTACTGACTTTGAATGAACTATTTACTTGGTTGGTTTAGTTAGTTCTCTAAATACAAATAAAATATCATTTTGTAGCTTGATTGAAGCTTTTCTTATTGCTGTTAAGAGAGCTAACTAAAGAAATCTACCTAAATTTTCTCTTTAAAGTCAGTGAATTTGTATGGGAATCCGAGAACAATGTCCGAACTTTTGTGGTGACCGTAACACAATCCAAGCTAAGTAGTATAGGGAATGGGGGTTCCAGCGCAATCTCAACACGGGCAAGACCCGTGTCAAAAATCCACCTACGGACAATCCCCACTCCAAGTGTGGTTGGGGGCAACAGCGCAAATATGTTAGTCTATATATGGAGTGCGAAGAATGTAAGAGAACTTTTAAGAAAGAAGCGGATTTGAAAAAGCATTTGAAAATGAAGACGAAGTGTATGAGCAGTTATGATTGTGGATGTGGTAAGAAGTTTGAGACTAAGGTTAAATTGTTTTGGCATTGTCAGGACTGTGAGTACGACTACGACGACTTAAAAAGTGCTTGGTATTAGGTATAAAATATTTCCTATTATATAGATGGAATCCCAAAGCAACTTCAGCACGGTGTCAATACCCGGTAACGGTGAGATTGACGTTAGACAGTTTTGGCGTCAGTCAGAAAGGAAGGTTAAAAGGACTCTCCGAAAAGGTATAGAAGAATTAGGAGCCCTGAAAGCGAGCATAATGGTAGAAGTAAGTTTGTCAAAAGACGAGGTAATGACGACAGCAATGTTGCGATCAAAGTCGTTAGTGATATTAGAATCCACGAATCTGGATAGGTCACTCAGTGAAGCCTTAGAAGCAATAATGGAGTCGCTGTCCAACTACACGAAAGAAGGATCGGGTTGGACAGTAGAGGAGGTTGAAGGAATAGAGATAAGTATAGCCAGGTACGTACCCATACGAGGGGGGGAGTTACGTACCGCTACCAACGTGGGTAGAAAGGAAGAAGGCTATTGTAAACGTGAAGAATGAAGACAATCGATGCTTTATGTGGGCAATCAGGTCTGCACTGTATCCAGCAGAGAAGGATCCCTGTAGGACAAGTAAGTATCCCACAGATGATTTAGAGTGGGATGGTGTGGAATTTCCCATGCAGTTGATAGACATCCCCATATTTGAGGAAATAAACGATCTAGCAATTAACGTTTACGGAGTCAGAGAGCAGACGATAGTACCGTTAGTTCTGTCAAAAAGTAAAGGAGAGCGCGTACATTTATTCTACCACGGCGGACACTACTCATGGGTTAAACACATTAGCAGACTATTCTACAGACATACTAAGCACAAAGGCAAAAAGTACTTCTGCGACTGCTGCTTGCTGTCATTTACGTCCTTAAATACCCTAAAGAAACACGATGAGATCTGCCGCGGAGTCGAAGAAGTGGCACAACGGATCCAGATGCCCACCAACAAAGAGCTTTCATACGCAGACCATCAAAAGCAGATGCAAGTGCCTTACGTGATATATGCAGACTTCGAAGCGTTGATAACTAAGGAAGAGCAGAAACGTGGCGCCACGAATAAGGTAGGATTACACGAGATCTGCTCCTTTGGTTACATAGTAGTCAGATCAGACGGTAAAGCAAACCCTCCTGTGATTTACCGAGGTAAGAACGCAGCTAATGAGTTTCTAGAAGCATTGCGAGAAGAGGAGGGGGAGATTAGAGAACAATTAAGACGCCCAAAGAAGATGGAATTTACCAAAGAGAACCAGGAGGCTTTTAACAAGGCAAAAAAATGCCACATTTGCCAACATACGCTTCTTCAGTTTGGAAGACGAGCCAAGAAAGCGTGGGATGAAGATGGAAAGTATCTAGGAGAAGCTCATTTTAAATGCGGGAAGTATGCTAAGAAAGGTGAGAAGCCGGGAAAGCCCTCCACGCACTGCATTCACTGCCACAAAGCATTTGTTGAGGATTTCTATGTGGATAAGGTTAGGGATCACTGCCACATCACGGGTAAATACAGAGGAGCGGCTCATTGGAAATGCAATATAAACTTCAAAGTAGATCCAGAAATGGAAATACCCGTATTCTTTCACAATTTAAGGGGTTACGACTCCCATTTGCTACTACAAGGAACAGACGGCTCCGACGTCAAATGCATACCCAACAACAAAGAGCGCTACATGTCCGTAACTGTGGGTAAGCTAAAGTTCTTAGATTCGCAGCAGTTTATGGCGGACTCCTTAGCAAACCTCGTAAAGTATAACACCAACTTTCCCATTTCCAGTCAATACGGCGCGGGAAAGGAAAGGAGTCTACCCATACGAATACATGGACTCCTGGGATCGATTCAAAGAACCCCTACCACCCAAAGATCGCTTCTACAGCACCCTAAACGAGTCCGGTATAAAGGATGAGGAGTACCAGCATGCGTTAGACGTGTGGGAAAAGTACTCCTGTGAGAACATGGGTGACTACCACGACATCTACCTAAGGTCTGACGTAGTGCTGCTTGCAGATGTTTTCCAAAGCTTCAGAAAGATGGCTATGGAATATTACGGATTGGATCCCGCTAATTTCTACACGGCTCCTGGGCTCAGCTGGAGTGCTTTGTTAAAGAAAACAAATGCGCAGTTGGATCTCCTAACGGAATACGACATGTATCGGTTTATGGAAGACGGTATTCGTGGCGGCGTATGCGGACCCAGCCGACGTTACGCCCCGCGCAAACAACCCCTTAGTAGAGCACGACCTAGAGAAACCAACCACATACATTTACTACCTGGATGCGAATAACCTTTATGGTTGGGCAATGTCACAGTACCTACCTGTGAGAGACTTCGAATGGGATCCAGTGAAGCCGATAGACTTCTACATGCAGGTAGGAAAGGAGGAAGACAAGGGTTACGTTTTAGAAGTGGATCTGGAGTACCCAGAGCGCCTGCACGACGAACACAATGAGTTCCCCTTAGCACCAGAAGCGATAGAGATACCATTTAAGCAGCTAAGTCCGCTGCAAAAGCAAATGTGCCCTGGTTACAAACCGTACAGGAAACTAACTATGAACCTGATGGATAAGAAGAAGTATGTGGTACATTACCGCAACCTGCAGTTCTACGTGCGACACGGAATGCGCGTAAAGAAGATCCACAGAGTCCTAAAATTCACGCAGGAACCCTGGATGCGCCCCTACATTGACTTTAACACGCAAAAGCGTACCGCAGCGAAAAATGACTTCGAGAAAAACCTCTTCAAACTGATGAACAATAGCGTATTTGGTAAGACAATGGAGAACATCCGCAAGCGCGTAAGCGTAAAAATAGTCAGCACCAAAGAGGAAGCAGAAGCATACGTGTCACAGCCAGGCTTCGTTAGATACGTAGAAATGCTGAACTTCTACGTGATTCACATGAAAAGGGCAAACCTCTTACTAAACAAGCCGTTTACACAGGCTTTACGGTGCTGGATCTATCGAAGCTGCTTATGTACGAGTTCTACTACGATAAGCTTAAGCCAAAGTACGGAGACCGCTGTCGCCTCCTGTACACAGACACCGACTCCCTAATTCTAGAGGTGCAGACGGAAGACGTTTACAAAGACTGCCTCCCCGACATAGACGAGTACGACACCAGCGGTTACCCGAAGGAGCACTTCCTTTACTCTGCGAAGAATAAGAAGGTAATTGGGAAGATGAAAGACGAAATGTTAGGAAAACCCATAGTAGAGTACGTGGGTCTGAAACCAAAGATGTACAGCGTGCTAAAGTTAGACGGCGTAGAAAAGAAAGCTAAAGGCCGTAAAAAAGTACGTGGTTAAGAAGGACATTACGCACGAGTCCTACCTCAACGTATTACGAACACGCAAGGAACAGCGGCATAAGATGAAACAGCCTGCGCAGCTATGGTCATCAGATACATAACGTCACGCAGGAGAAGTGTCACTGTCTGCATTTGACGGTAAGCGATGGATGTGTGATGACGGAGTGCATACGATAGCATTCGGACATCACACGATAAGCAGTTCTTCTTTGACGAACCCACGCGTGGGACCATCATGAAGATAATACGAGATGGGCTGACCCTTCTTAGCTATCGCACTTCGGATCTGATAAGTTTCCAAAGACCAATTAGGATCCGTAGCTCTTTTGGATCCTCCTTCTAATTCACCCGGCTCATAGAGATATCGTACCGCGACATTACCTAATTTTTTTTCATGGGGGAAGACCGCCCTCGAACTTCTGACGTAGGACTTGTGTTCCACGTGCTTCTTTTTTATGGCATCCCTGGGTTTTATTCCCGTAGCCCTGGCCGCCTCGTTGTTCGAAGCTGCGACGACCTGGGGGAGCCTCTGAGTCCATTCCCTATTGCGTTTGGAGGGATCTTCCAGCTCTTTCCAATACTGGTACCCAAAGAGACGCTCGGCCAAGGTTTTATTAAATCTTTCGACGATGCTCTGACCCCTGTGGTACTCTGCTTTAGCTCTTCTAATCTTAGTGTCGTGGTCTTTCAGGGTCTTGGTAACCACGCCCATAAACTCCGTCCCCGCATCCACTTGCAGCAGCTTAGGCCATTTCAAGACGCGCTTATAAACCCTACCTAGGGCTTCTGCGACTTCCCCAGAATCCTTGCTGGTTATAGGTTCGGCGTCCTTGTATCTGCTTGCGATATCAACTACGGTCAAAGCGTACCTGTAAGTCTTTTTTCTTACCTTATCGTGCGGTAAGAAAAGCAAATCCGCTTGATGAACTTCATTGGGGGTATTTACGGTGAAGCTGGGGCCTGGGAATGTACTTGGGCACGGGAAGATAAACCTGCCAGAGGGTTTGTTTTTTCAACCAGTTCTTAGCCGTTTCGTCTGATACCCTGGCTGCGGTCGCGAGTTTCTTGATAGCTGACGCTCCTTTCCAATAGCCTTCGGGTCCATAGTAAATCCTTTTGAGTTTGTCCTCTACGCGACCCATTATATGAATTCCAAACAAGATTGATTTTACGTCCATTAAAATCCACCGTCTTTCCGTCCACTTAATGGTAGTGTTTATGCTTTCTACCAAATTAGACAAGTCATAGCTCAAAGAAATGGGAGTGTATTCTACTGGGTCAAATGGATTACCTTTGGGCAGAAACTTGGACATAAGAGAAGACTTTTCTCCATTGTTGTAACTATGAACTAAATCGCAATAGACTTCGTAAGAGGATGCGACTTTCCATTTTACGTCATATGTACTGCCGCTATTTATCGTGGGTACTAGTAGGCCCAGGAGTTCTACCAATGAACTGTCTTTTAGATTGGCGCTCCCCATTATTTTTCTTGAATGTCATTTCATGGGGCAATCCTGTGGTAAGAGTGTATCCATGCTTCGCTAGCTCCTTAGCCAGTGTTATAGGGGTGTAATGGGAATCTGGTATTTTTGGTTTGGTGCCGGAAGTTCCGATGACAAAGCCATTAATTAAATTATACCAAGAATTGTACAAAGAACAACTAACCAGCCGGACCCTTTCCGCGCGGATGGGAGGATTCAGATAAGTGGTAAAGTTATTCTTGTTGCTTTCCAAAAAGACGATCATTATATTCTAGGCACCAAAGGCGCCACTAGAGGCTAAGCGTAGCTTAGACTAAATACGCCAAAGCTACGCCTCCTGCCAGCCCTGCGACTCCTACAAAAACCAATTCATTGTCTTTTTGTTTCTTAGAAGGCTGGTAGTAATTCTTGAACTGAGGCTTTCTTAACCCCGTTAATGTCGCGGGGTGCGCCTGCGCATAAAGTTTGAAGGCGTAGTCTGTGTTTTCGAAGTTCTTGTCTGCCTGCATTTGTCTTGGTAGTTCTTATCCAACCAATCCCTGTAAGCTTGGGTCTTTTTTCATTCCAAGCCGCTACGTCCCTTTGATATTTCTCCAGCGCTAAGTCGTGTCTCTTTCTTTCGGCGGCAACCGCTTTTGTCGCCTCTAACTAATCTATCTAATATTGACCACCATAATTAGCTCCAGTGAATGCTAAAGCTGCAATGACTCCACCTGCGACTAAGCTAACCATATACATTAGGTAGGTACTTTTCCTTCCGTAGGTAATCCTTTACCATGATAGCCCCGCCAACGGCAGCGGTCATCTTAGCAAAGTTAGCGAAGCTCTTGCTTGGGTCTTCAGTAAAGTCTTCTTTGAGCACTTTCTTACCTACCCAACCAATACCCGCAACAATAGAAGTAATAATAGCTGCTTCTTCAACAGTTTTCAACAACGCGGTCGACATTATATTACAAAGCGAGAAGGAAAATCTAGGTCGCCACGGGTGATAAATCTACTCCATTTCAGGGATCTTACTCTTTTTCGTCTCTACAGGTGCGTGATATGTTGGCGGCACATGCACGGCCTCCCACTTTACTTCTGGCTTCATATTCCACCATTGTAAGTAAAGGCTGCCCGCTGCTATAGCATTCCTAACGCACCAATGACGTACCCAGGATTAATGGAGGATTCCTTTTCGTCCTCCACCTTTTCCACCTTCTTTGCTTTGTTCTTCTTATTCATCTCCGCGAGCTTCTTTCCGCGGCAACTCTGCCTGCAGATTTAGGCTTGGTAATCTTCTGCTCCTCCTGAGGTTGTTCTTCTGGTACCACTCATCTTATACTAAGGGACTTGAAGGACTTGACAAGTAACTTGATGACGACTTGACAATGACTTTGCAATGACTTGACAACGAATTGACTAATACTTACGTACTGAGAATGACTTAAGGACGACTTGACTAAGTACTTGAGGTGACTTGACAACGACTTGACTAAGTACTTGAGAATGACTTAGAGGGCGACTTGACTAAGTACTTGAGAATGACTTAAGGGACGACTTGACGAGCTTGAGGGTACTTGACAACGACTTGACTAGTACTTTGAGGCTACTTGATCAGGTACCTCAGCAGTGCTGCCTAAAGCCCTTTTCAACTCTCTGGCCCTTTTTGAAAGTCCTCCAAAGGTTCCGAAGGGAACCTAGTACCGCTCGGATCCTTCAAGTCGACGGTGCGAGCTACGTGAAGCCGCAGAGGCACCACCGCCATTACCTTACCGCACTTCAAATGACAACCACCCCACAGGTTATCTTACGTCTTGGGATATGACTAGTCCATCTCTTATGGTCTTCTGTAGTTGCTCCAACGTCTTATAGGCAGTGCAAGTCAGCAATTAGGTGGCAAGTCGATAGCGGTAGTCTGCTACGGGCGTGTCCCTGTCTTACTTTTCGAGGGCGGCCTCGTACCTCTTAGGAACTTCTTAACTTCCTCTTTCTGACAGCTTATTAACCTGCTCATGGGTAAGTTCCTTGCCTATCATTTTCTTTGCACTTCCCCAGATGGACACAAGGATGTTAAGGTTGTGCCTTTAGGTTATTTCATCCATCTCAGAGCTGTGTGGGACTTCACAGCTAAGAGCTGCTCAATGCTCCATATACATTAGGAATCATGTTTCCAACCTCGTACGGAAACTCAATAGAAGATCATTTTGGAATGTTTGTGCGTTTTTAAAATCCCGCAGTAATTCATGCAACTGTTCCTTGCTTATCTCGCCGCCGTATTCTGCTAAGATTGGTTCCAGGTCACTTACTTGTGAGTATAAAATACTACAGCGGCCTATGTTTTTCCCTAAAGGGCTTAGAGACACTGGTAAGCTGCTGGGAAAGCAACCAAACCTGAATTGTCATGTCCGCCGCTGAAATCGAGCTTCACTAATTCGAGGTGCGTCTTTACGTCGTCCCCACAGGCAATGTCATCCAGTATGAGTAATTCTGTGTATCTTTAGGAATTGCTTGTGCGAACTTCAAATGGCGGATAACTCGGTAGGATCTAAAATATCTACGACGAAGTCGGCGTCTTTCCTCCTATGCCTTCCCTCCGTTGCGGTTATCGCGTAGGTGGGACAAAGCCAGCACTATATATTCAAAAGCGGTATCTAAGGGTCCTAATAGCTGCTTCTACCACGAACTTGGTCCTTTCCGCAGCCGGTGGGTCCTACTTCATGATTGCGGGAATATGGTTTACGGATCCATTATATATACAATGACTTCCAGTGGACGCCATTATAAGGGATTGCCGCCGCGCAAAGAAAAAAAAGATACCAATAGAAATGCCAAGGGCGGGATAGGGCCGGTTAAAAAAAGAGCGCGTACCGGAATTGTATATGAAATGTGTAGTCTGAAGCGTTCAGACCGGTTTTGCGCGCTTTGACAATGGCGGGCTGGCTAAGGAGTCCATTAAGGACTTGCATTCGATATCCCCCATAGATATTGGACTGCATTCATGCGAACTACCACCTGCTGACTGCATAATCCTCCAAACCCGATACCCAAACCGTGTAAAAATACACCTGCGCCGCCCTGTATAAGTATTCCTGAAGAAGACTTCGTTGGACATTGTGTCCCGCGGATACTAAAGCATCAAAAGGACTTTAAGACGACGCTCGAGAAGAGTAGAGGTCGCAAAGAAATCTTACTTAAGCCCCAGCAAGAGGAATTACCAAAAAAAAATAGTCTTTTCTTTTGATTGTTATTATTTTGTTAAATTCTGCCAAGAGTTCTCAAGCAAGGGCCTATTTTTATTGTTATGAATTTGTAAATCGAAAAATGGTAATATGAATTATCTTTTTGCTGGTTTTAACGATGAGGAAGCTGATACCTCCATCTTTTATGGGGTCATGGGGGCTTAACAAATAAGCAAGAAATAATCGGTCCTTTACTTGAGGCTCCTTACAACAGGTTTAACAATTTAACAATAAAAATAAGCGTAATATAATGAAGTGCGTGGCAATGTGATAGAGCTTTTAGTAGCAAGCAGCGTGCAAACTACCACTTTCCAATAAAGTCTGCAGAAATATCATCAGCACTGTTTTGCGGTGCCTGCGGTAAGGAACTGTCCACAGTTACAGCCCTACGATCTCACCGCGAGCATAGAGTCTGCCTTAACAGGTCAATTGCCGCCGATTCGATGAACCCCTCTCTTCGAAGAAAATGACTGGCATAAATTACCGCTGCGACGTTACCACCCTCTAAGAAGTCGTCTGTGAACCCACGGCGATTTGCAGAGGCGATGTTTGCCCCCTGACAACCCCCCAAAAGGCCGGCTTTAGTCTGCTTCAGCAATAAATAGACCAAGATTTCGTAAGGCTTTGATTTGACGACTACATGAGTAAGATGGGGAAACCGAGAGAGAACACTGGGACGTCCATCTGCGATAAATGGGTTGTCTAACGTGCGAACAACATATTTGGTGTTGCCCCCCCCCCCTTTTGGGGTTTTTTTACGAGTCCCAAGCCTTTAGACCATTCCTTGCAATACGAAAAAAATGGTCTAATATATGATGTTACCTTACTTCGCAGCGTTCGCAGGAGAGCCTTGATTACGATATATCGATTGATTTCATGTCGGAAAATGATGTTCGACGTAG